>NC_090445.1:1411411379-1411714409 GCF_031143425.1 Pleurodeles waltl | reverse complement strand
CATGCCTTTTCCTCTTGGACAACATGCATTCCATTTCACACCCACATTTTGAAAATATTCATTCAGAAAATTTGAACAAGAGAAATAGAACAATTGCACAAACTAACACAATAATTGCAGGTGTTTGTATGGTCCTCAGCATGCCTTCACCCAACCTATCATATCACACACCAACCCTAATAAAACCCTTTCCAGTCTCATTAACCCCAGAACCTACTCATTCTCAAAGTAATGTCAGAAACAAATGCCCCTATAAACTTACTAATGTGTGGCATGAAGATGCAGCACTCTCTCACCTTTAAAATCCTGCAAACAATGACTTTCTTTGTGAGAAAAGACATCTTGTGCTAGCAGTTTTGCATGCATAGCATTAATTCAATGTATATTTGCATTACTTTGGCAGCAGAATTATACATGAGCCAATCGACTAGCATAATCTCCTAATCTTCAAATCATTCATAGCCCCTCCAGTTTATGGAATCCTACCTCCTAATATTTCCAACACAATTTGTCCATAACCTTGTCGCACTCTTTTCAAGCTGACTGCATAGTTCAACTCACTCACATTGTAAACCCTAGGGGATACTAGAGCAAGAAAGCAAGAATCCACTCAATTACAAGGTAGAATAAATTAGGCATTTTTAGCACACACATAATTCCTTCAAGTATTAGTTCTTAACAAGCCAAAAACTCACCACCAAGATCATGACTTTGCTCACACTCACTCGTTGCCACAAATTGTATTGACCTATGTCCCATAGGTTCATGATGCTCTACACATAATTCAACATGTCTCTCATGCTCCATTCTCAACCTCGGATACGCATTTAAAAGTGTAGATTTCTCCTGAGCCTTAATCTGTTTTCTAATTTCCATTTCATCTTTTCAGTCTTTCAAAATGTTCACTCTCCTTTCATTTTATTTTTTAACAAACTTATTTGCCTCTTTACTCAAACTACACACTAGCTCCTGTTAGTTGTATTAATATTTTATAGTTTAAAATGTAAGAATTTGCTGCCCTCTTTTTCAGTTAATGTACCCATTTAATAGATTTAGGACACCAGTTGACAGAATTAAGAGTTCCTAACGCCTCCATGCACCACTTTAGCGTAATTTCTTTTACCTTAATGTGGCCCATGGCCAAAATCGCTGTTCCAGATTTACAAACGCTGAAGTTATGTCAGACAAGTATTATGCTTCAACGATTTCCGGAATCGAAAAGACTGCATAAGAGAGCACTGTTAGTGTTCCTTGATGATCTCGCAATATGTAACTCTTTGCGCTACATTATGCTTGTGCCCGGCATAATGTATGCGAGGGGGGAGTTTCTTTGTTAGGGAGGCTGAAAAAATGGCGCAAAGAAATCTAAGAGATTACTTTGCATAATTTTTTAGGCATTTTTAATGCCTTCTCAGAGCAGGCGTTAAAGGAGGCACACCTTTGTTTACAATGGGCCTCAATGGGCTTTGCAGGATTAGTGTAAAATGTTTTGATGCTAATCCTGCAAAGCTCCAAACTAGCGTCAAAAACTTTGGCACTAGTTCCCTAACTACCGCCATGGTGTGCCATATCTTAGATGCTGCACACACATGGTGGCGTTAGGGAGCGCTAAGGGGCATAAGTAAAGTGGCACTGAACTGGGTGCAGTGCCACTTTTCTTATATGTGGCCCTAAATGTTCTTCTGACAAAAGTTCAAAATTCAATTTCAGAATTTCACCAACCATCTGGGTTTGCAAAATTCAAAGGGGGTCCTTCTTCTTCTAGATTATTTTTAAAAAATGAATTGTCAACAGTTTGGGAAACCATAGACTTTAACATCTGACTCTTCTTCAGCCACAGAACTGTGATACATACCAGCTCAAGTGGCATGTAATTTCAGTTTGGGATTCTCTTTCTGATTTGTCTTTTGACAACAGGTAACTCACTATCACTATTTAAGATTCGATTTCTTTTAATTCTGGTTCTTTTTTATTGGTTCTCACCTTTTGTTCTCCCAATGTTTTCTCTTTTAAGTTCTCTTCACGGCCTTAGGCAACTTGATCGCCATGGAAAGGCTGGTGTAAAGGCAGTACTAGGGGCCACAGGTGGGCCCCTACACTGCCCACAACCATGTCGTGGGCAGTACAGGTGACTCATGCCAGCAACCTCAATGCCACCCCACTGCTTCTACCAGGCCAACCAGCAGAACCATTGTAATATGACATTTTCACCAGTCAGGACAGTGGAAGCATCGTAATAGGATTGGGGTGAGGTAGCCACCTTGACGGCAGCCTCACCCTCCGCAGTATTGGCGATCTCAGCTGCAATGCCACCAAGATCGTAATCAGGCCTTGAGTTACAGGGTACCTGCAAACTCTCCAAATTGTCATTTACAATCCGAATAAAAATGGAAGGACTTTCATTATAACCTTGTGGAATTCTACATCAAACAAAGACTTTATTTTGAACTGGTATGTGAAGGGATATTGACTTTCATCATGAAGGGGAATGGAGAAACAAAGCCTTGAACAATTCAATGACTGTGTACAATTCTGCATCCCCTGGAATCTGGAACTTAATTAAATAAGGATTTGGTACCACCGGGAAACCAAATTTTGCCGAGGTTCTGCCTCTTTCTCCACTTAGCATCTTAATGTCCATCACAGGAGAATTGCAAGGACTACCAAGCACTTTTCATGGACGTTTTTGTTCTATCATTTTTTACAATGACAAGCTTTTTTCCATCTTGTACATCTCTTGAAAGTTTGTATTGCTGAATTCTGAGGTAAACAGCTTTTGGTTTGAGTTGCATTTTAACCGGATCTGCACTCTTTCATTCTGTCCTATCTCTTTCCCAATGAAGTCAAACAACACCTTGTTGGCTGTATGTCTTAAATCCAGAGGCAGATCACCTTTTGTAAGGATTGGGAATAGCTGAACTCTTCTTTCTTGTGATTTTAGTTTAAAAACTGCATCTTCATTTTTAATTTCAATTGCAACACCATCCTATGTGCCATGCATCACGCAGTACACCTTGCAAAGCATGTCTCTTCCAAGTAAATTAACGGTACTTGAATAACGCAATGTGAACTGATGACTGTTATCTATTGATATATCTAACTGGGACATCTGCTGTTACCTGATTAATAATCTGTTTATTACTACTGACTATAACTTGAACCTGTTTTACCAAGAGGGTCAGGTTTGGGACCTCTACGGATTGAACCTTAGAGAGGGTAGCACCAGTATCGATCAGGACTAATACAGGTGGACACTCACCTCACCATCTACTTATGGTCCACTCTGCTCTACTTCGAGCATACAATCCTCTTCCTCCCTTAGCCACCATCATTGATAACTGGTCTCTGATGACTGAAGAAAATCATTGCTCAGAATCAATAAAGTCAGTTCGTACAATGGGCTATATTGTATTTTGTTTGTCATATTTTGCTGCAACACTAGAGCTTTGGGCATATTTGCATGGAACTGCCCTTGACTTTGTACATTCTGCGCAGGAGACTGTTGGGCTGGGGTAACAAACTGTGCCTGCATTTTATTTGCTTTTCACTGCATTTGGAGCCAAAACCTATCTGGATACGATTCTGTCTACACTTATGGTCCAAGTGTCAAATTTTGCAATTGTGCAGCTGATGTGACAAGCAGTCCTCTCCTTCAGAAAAATAATATTTCAATTCAACCCAGAATTGTTAACATTCTCCCGACCGTGAACTTGTGTTTGCACCATCTCATTTCTCATTCTCACTCCTCGCTTTACTTGCATCACATTTTTTTCCAGAACTCTCAGACTGCACAAAATCTGAATCAGAACCCACTGCCTGCTGTTTCTCTGAATCTTCTTTGTTCATGCAATCATTGGTGTCTCCTTGATCTTTTTCTGATACATGTTAAAACACCCACTACAGTATTTGGCATACTTCAGAATATCATGAATACTCTGAGTCTGCCAACACATTACACTCTGCAGTCCATAAGAATTAAGCGCCAGTTGCAAACTTTTAGACCTGAAAGCCTTAGGGTGGTCTTCCTCCAACTTTTTGCCTGCCTTCCTCCATTTTCTTGCTATTTAGGACTCCTCGCACTTTAGCAGTGCTGACCAGTGCTAAAGCTTTTCTGCTCTCTCCCCTCAACAAGGTAACATTGGCTCATTCCCCATAGGCATACTTAATTTACTACTATGTCCCTAGTAAAGTGCACTACATGTGCGGAGGGCCTGTAAATTAAACGCTACTAGGAGGCCGATTGCACTCATTGTAACATTCACTTAAGTAGCCCACTTACCATGGCTTAGGCCTGTCATCGCAGAGCCGGTATATGCAGTTTTAACCTGCAACCTCAACCTGGCACGGTAACCCACTTGCAATGCCTAAACCTCCCCTTGCCATACATATAAATCACCCCTAAAATAGGTCCTGTTTACCCACAGGGCAGGGTCTTACATGTCCTGGTAGTGAAAAACTCCCAATTTCTTCTTCACTACTGCAAGGCCTAATTCTCCCATAGGACAGCATTTGGGTTACCTTATTACCTCTTTTTAGTGTAATTCCCAATTATCAAGAGATAGAGTTTTCAAGTTTAGTATCACCAAACTCACAATTTAAGATAACAATTTATGATGGAGTTGGAGTTTAAATTCCAGTTTAGCAAATGTCAATTTTAGAAGTTGGCATTTACTTACTTTAGCCATTTGGTGCCTTCTGCCTGTCTCTGGAATACAAGCCTGGGGTGACAGCAAACTTCCTGCATTCCGTTTTGATAGTCACACACAAAAGGAGGTTAGCTGTACTTGAGTGGGCCATCCTGAGCAGGCTGGGAGGGATGAGCTGACACTTACACCTGTAAGGCCTGTTTCGTGTCCCAGCACAAAGGATTGATTACCACACTGTAGTGTGTCTTAGCCAGAGCACTAAGGGAGAAACTCAGTGCACTTAAAAGCTTTCTTTGAAGTCCTTCCCACTTCGATGGCACCACTGGGTATTCGTACTTGGCATGTGACACTACCAATTTAGTACACAGCTGGACCTGTGACCACTCTGCCAGGAAGAAGAGGACCTCCTCTGCTGCTCAAAGACTGCCACTCTGCTGTTTGCTGAACTCCTGCCTTGCTGTGCTGCCCTTCTGCCTTCTGCTCTCTCTCTGCCTGGGTGAGAAGGACAGGACCTGCATCACTTGAACCTGGAGTGACTCCAATGGCTTGTTTACTTGCCTCCTGTTGTCTAAGTCTCAGTGACACAAAATACTTAGGCCCATATTTATACTTTTTTAGCACCGCATTTGCACCATTTTTTGACGCAAAAGCTGCGCAAACCTACAAAATACAGCTGTACTTTGTATGTTTGCTCCGCTTTTGCGTTAAAAAATGACGCAAATGCAGTGCTACAAAAGTACAAATATGGGCCTTAGAATCCTTCTGTTCCCACCATTGGGCTCAACTGCTTGTGAATCTGTCCTGCCAAGTGGTGCCATCCCAGTTGTGGATCCTTGGAAGTGGACCTAAAGGTTTGGTTCAGTGGAATCAACGCATCCTCTACTCCGAGAACAGAATCGAGGCATTGCCACTGTTGCGGGAACCGGACTGGCACATTTCACTAGGAACTGGTGCATTGCACTCTGAAATGCTGCTTTGAAACCTATGCATCACCGCCACCTCATGGATAAGACTGACGCATCGTCTCTACAGTTTGGAAAAACCTAGCGCATCGGATCCGTAACTGCCACATTTCCGAACCAGTGTTTACTCACAGAATCAACTCATTGCTGCAGTTGCATGGAGAAATTCAGTGCAACACCTTAACTGTGTGGGAATCACTGATGCATCTCACTGTTGCAACCAGGATCAAGGTACCTTTGCTTAACTGGCTCAACTCTTGACTTCATCCCAGACTAGCATGACCAATTAACTCTTCAGGTGCTATTTGCTTCTAAGTGCTATTTTTTCATTTAATCTTTAAAAATTAATATCTGAACTTCTACTGATTGGATTTTTGTTGTTTTGGTCTTGTTGTATTTATAAAACGATTCCTTATTTTTCTACACTGATGTGGAGTTTTTTGTGGTGTTTTCACTGTTTCGTTTAAGTTTTGCACCATCAGTTTTGTTAAATCTGGCCCCTAGTTTCTAACACAAACCTAAAGGAAAGCCAATGTGTATCTGAAAACCCCTTCCTTCTTGGGCTTCTCATTTCCGTCATAATTGCCACAAATTTGCATAAGCCTTTCATAATAAGCATGCACTGACTCTTTTGGCTCCTTTGTACCTCTCATTATTTTCATCCAGTTCACTTCCTTCTTTGGCACTTTCTTTTTACAATGCTTTATCACTACTCTGTGTGTTTACATGGCCACCTCAGCTGTGGCATTATTAAGTGTAACCCTTGTTGGTACTTCATTTGGCCAAGCAACTGCAGCTTTACACTCTTCCCATAAATCACTAGGAACAACAACTTCAAATAATGTGTCAAAATTAATTTAAATGCATCTTCATAATTGTCACCAATCTATTGATCTCCTGCAACACTTGTCAGGTTCCACTCTCAATTTTGGAAAATTAATCATAAAGGCATAGACATCAAATGTAGTCAAAGGCACGTGCACATAATTCCCTCCAGGTACTTCTCTTTGAGGAAAGTACCTGGAGGGAATTTGATTGAAGCAGATTCTGTCACTGCATTGTGTTTAGAATCACTGACAGGTAGCTTTGCTTTCCTTCCTGTCTCAGTAGTTCTTTTAGTAACAGTTTTCTTTTTCACTTTTCTAGTCAGTCCAATCCTTAGTACGCTCAAATAAATCTTTAATGTGAGCTTGTAAAGTCTCTGAATCCATCTCCACTATTTCTGCTTCACCAATATTTTTCCTATAATTTATCTGTAGGTTTTTTAATATGCTTATATCAACCCCATAATAATCATTTGAGTCTTCAAGTTTTTTATGTGCTTCATGTGCACTCCTTGCTGCTTCTCAACTAAGATATTCTATTTCACCTATAGTTTATGACATTAATCTGTTTAAGTCGATTGTTCCTTGAAACATTTCACCAAATTCAATCTTTAAAAGAGCAAAATTATTTTATCTCACTGTAGACAATGCAGTAGGCACAGTATAGGCAGGAGCTCATATAGCAGAAGGCACAACATTAGAGACCATAGTATCACTACTAGTATTCGGTAAAGCCATCAATGCACTCTGAGGCAGAGTACTCACACTTGCAGCTGTAGTCAGACCTGCCACCACAAACACCGTCAGTTCCCATGCACCAGTGCCTGCTTCACCTGTTCCACCTATGTCAAGTACCAGTAGTCTCCGTGCTTGTGTCTGTATGCCATCTTTATATGGAGGAGGTCTGGAGTTCAAAAAAACATTTAAGAAGTTATCCTCCTCATCTGAATTGTTCTCCTTTTCTAATTTTTCCCTACCACTTTCTGTCTCCTCAGCTCTCTTCTACTCTCTCTCACTGACTATCCCGGGGAAAACTCTCATTCCTTCCATCATATTCTCCATCCACAATCTCTGATGATTTTACTGCTTGGTTTCTAGCTGCTGTTTCAATGAACCCTTAAACTGTTGCTTTATTCTTTCTTTCTTTCTTTCTTTCTTTCTTTCTTTCTTTCTTTAGGATTGTTCAATAGAAGACTCATTAGTATTACTGAAAATAATCATAAAATCTCACAAAACAACTGAACGAACAACAACCAATACCAGTACTGCTATACCAAAGGTCAACCAATTACTGCGTAAATCTTGTGGCAACCAACCAATGACAGCACAATGCTGTGGTCACCTCTCACCAACCCCAGAGCGACTCTCAGCATCAGCTAACCAATTGAACTATTGCTTTTTTTTGTGAACGTGAAAACAATACACAACCTTTTCTTCTCATCGAACTCACCTAAACTGCTCAACCTAAACAGTACAGAATTAACAGGATAGATCAAACGAATCTTGCAATCAATAAGAACAAGACCAGTAGCTTTGCAGCACTTGCTGAAAACATATTCACAATAAACTAGACTCCTGTTCAGAGATAATCCACTTCTATTTAGAGTGCTTATTCCTGTGTATGAGGAGCAAGTAAAAGTGACTTAGATTAAACATGCAAAACTTAAAAGCTAACTGATTCATTCAGAAAAACCCCTACATGTGTGAATGCAGTACCTCGTAAATTACACTTTCAATGGGCTACCAAGCTCAACAATAACATCATGAAATCTTGGATTAGGATGAATCCAATTACCCTACTTAACAAATAATAAACAAAAACCTTTTTTTAGCATAAATCACTAAAGTGACATGTACAACAAAATCATAGTAATTAAACCACCAAGTGAACCAAGAATCAACATCACATAACCAAAAATCTCACATCCAGCATAGCAATCCTTCCCTCAACATAAATCACACTCTCAAGTACGCATCCCTCAATGCATCATGAACACACTGAATAGTCTCAATTTCAAGAATTACTTTGCACGACTAATATTCACAATTCTTTTGCTCAGAAACAGCTTTAATGCTGTTAGGAATTTAGCAAATAATCTAAAGGCGATCTTGTGAATATACACAGAAGGTCAGTATAAGGGCTGGACAAAAGGGAATTTCTAATGGCACCCCTTCTCACAAAACCCTCTTCTGCTACCAACATTCTGTCGGTGTTTGTACTGTACCCTTAAAACCTTACACCTCCAAAACACACCGATCGGTGAGTGGATCAGAAACAGTATTAAACTTCAATTTCATGGGGCAATGACCCCATAGATAAGTACAAATCAGCATATCAAAAATACAATTGATTAATTAACTAATTAGGAAAAGAGTGGCTCAATAAGTGAGTTCTAGATCGTAATTAGAAAAAATTATGATGGTGTATTCCAAAAATTCAAATACAATACAGGACACTTACATGCAGAAGCTGCCGGAGTATGTAGAAATCAATTGCCACGGAGAGCATCAGTACATAAAAGTCACAAAATCAGAGAAAATACTCAATCACAAATGTTCAGTACAATCATTAAGATATTGGACAGCATCCAGAACAATTTTGGTCCCCTACCAAATTGAGGGTTTATATAGGAATTTATTAAATAGAACATCATTGCAAGTGAAGAATCAGCATGGTGTGAGCAAAGAAATAAATTTTCAACAAATCAGAACACTGGGTTTAGAAATGAATTTCAGCCTTACCACCTAAACACTATCCCACTACCACCTAAACACTATTCACATACTGAAATATTGATTCAGCCCCCTCTGACCTAATACCATCTGGAGGTGTCAGAACCAACACTTAACATAAACAGCAGTGAACCATTGTGAATGTATGCAATGCTGTGTGCAAGTGGAAGGTGCTGGAAGAGATGTTTCAATATTGAGCCCATGCTAGAAAGTCTTCTTCGAGAACAGTCTCATTCAGAAATAAACAAACGATGTCTTGCTTGACTATGTGCAGTACAAATAATAAACAGAGCATGAACATGATGACTCATCAATTTTGAAGAAGATGACGTGCGGCCTAGCTGAGGCCTATTTAGCATAATCCAGCATAATCCATAACACTTTAAGAGGTCATAGGAAAATCGTTTCAAAGGCAATTGCATCTTATCTGTGTACACATAAGAATTTGAGTGTAGATTGACATTTCCGATGATTGCTCAAAAGCCGCCTCAAAGTCATTGTAAAATGCAAAAATGTGCAAACCACCAATTGCTGTACAGCATTCCAAGACTGCCTAGCTAGGTTTGCACTATGTAAGCACAAATACATGGTGATCACACTGATGTCATCCCTTAGGACCCTTAGCTAAGTGAAGAGCGCAAGAAACATATCCGAGTAGAAAGACAGGAGAGAGTAATTTTCATTGTGTTTACTTTCACAAGAGAGAAATACTTGTGTCACGCACAACCTCTGAGAAACCTGCCTGGTTCATCCCTGCTAACTGTTGAGATGTGAGAGGCATAAAAGTAGGGATGCCATTGCAACTATCAATACAGAAAGACTGTAGTCTTTGCTTTGTCAAAGCTTGTTTGTAGTCTTTTTCCTCTCCTCTCTCTTTGCCTCTACACTTATTTACACTTATTTCTATCTGTAAAAACACCAGTATCATAATGTTCAAATACTCACTACTCAGGACTGTAATGTTGGGTTACGCTTCAGTGTGTGTGGCATAGCCTTGTCAAAATATGAATAACAATAATAATAATAATATTAAGAAGAAAAAGAAGAAGAAGAAGAAGAATAACCCCTTAGCTGCTGGCTTTTCCCCCTCAGTGCTGAGCCTTTTTTGGGCTATTTGGGGTAGTTCACACGCAGGGCTCCAATAACCTTTTTTCCACATAAGCTACCCACGCCAAATTTGCGTCCTTTTATCCAACATCCTGGGAATTCTAAATGTACCTAGGGTTTGTCAATTCCCCTGGTGTGGACCGAAAAATTTGGGGTTTTGGGGAAAAATGGGAAAAAAGTGCTGCAGAAGAAAGCATCTGTTTTTTTGCTACAAATGGCATCAACAAACGTTTGCAGTACTAAAATCACCATCTTCCCAGCTTTCAGGAACAGGCAGACTAGAATCAGAAAACCAAATTTGTCAACACAGTTTTGGCATTTTACTGGGACATACTCCATTTTTTATAGTTTTAGTGCTTTCAACCTCCTTCCAGTTAGTGACAGAAATGGGTGTGAAACCTATGGTGGATCCTGGAAAGCTATACATTTCTGAAAAGTAGACAAAATCTGGAATTCAGCAAAAGGGTCATTTGTGTAGATCCTTCGAGGTTTTTCTATAGAAAGAAACAGTTGAAATAAAAAAATATTGAAATTTAGTTTTTAAAAAACAGCCATTTCTGTCTATGTTATTTGTAACTTTTTCTAACTATGGCAGATTTTTTAAAGCAATATACAATTATGTCTGCTGGACTGTTCTGGTCGTGGGGATATATAGGGCATGTAGGTTCATCAAGAGCCCAGGGTACACAGAGCCAAAAGATGAGCTGCACCTTGGAATAGGTTTTCATTGTACATTGGGTATACAGCAATTCATTTGGTAAAATATAAAAAGTGAAAAATAGGTATCAAGGAAAGCAATGTATATCCAAAATAGGCACAAGATATGGAGTTTAGAAGCAGTGGTTATTTGCACATCTCTGAAATCAGGGTACCCCCACTTGCATGTGAATTACAAAGCACTTCTCAAAATTACTTCTTTCTTACACAATGTCTTATATTTGGAAGCCACAAAAGTAGGGTATGACAAGTAACAAAAGCACTTGTTCTTCTATTCTGTGTTCCCCCGATTCTCTCGATAAAAATGGTACCTCACTTGTGTGGATAGGACTAGTACCTGAGACAAGAAACTCCCCAAAATACAACGTGGACACATCACATTTTCACACTGAAAATGGACGCTTTTTTTGCAAAGTGCCTAGCCCTGGATTTTGGGCTCCAGCTCAGCTGGCACTTATGGAAACCTAGCAAACCTGTAAAAATTTTTAAACTAGACGCCTAGGGAAATCCAGGATGGGGCAACTTGTGGGCCTCTCACCATGTTTTGTTACCCAGAATCCTTTGCAAACCTCAAAATTTGGCTAAAAAACACTTTTCCTCACATTTCTGTAATGGAAATTTCTGGAATCTGAGAGGAGCCACAAACGTCTTTCCATCCAGCAATCCCCCAAGTCTCCCGATTAGAATTGTACTTCACTTGTGTGGATAGGCCTAGTGCTTGTGAAAGGGAAAGGCCTAAAACTTGTTGTTGCGATAATGAAAACTAAAGTGAATGTACTAATTAGTCCTGGGATCGGAAACCATTTATGGAAACCTATCAAACCCAGACACTTCTGACAGGTAAACATCAAGGGAAGTCCAGGGAGGTACCGCATGTGCGGATGCCTCACAGTTTTTGTAACCAGAATGACCTGCAAAGGTAAAACGTTGAATAAAAACACAAAATCTTCCTTCCACAAACTTCTTAACACCCAGCGTTCTTCAACATGTCCCAATAAAAATGCTACCCCATTGGTGTGACTGGCCTAGTGCCCGTGACAGGAAAGGATAGCACAAGGGTCAATGATAGTCTTAGCATTAGGCACACAAATGGGGTATTGTTTTTATAAGGACACATGAGGAAAATTTGGGTGGTAGGAATTTTGTGGATCCCTGCCCATTCTTGTAGTTTACGTGACAGAAATGCAAGGAAAAATAATGTTTTTATTCAATGTTTCAAATTCTTGTAGAAAACTTTGAGGAATCCACACAAGCCACACCTCTGTGGACCTCCCCCAGGTGTCTAGTTTTCAGAAATATCTGGGTTTGGTAAGTTTCCCTATATGGCTGCCGACCCAGGACCAAAAACACAGGTGCCTGCCTTACAAAACCAGGATGTTTTGTGATAGACACTTTTGATGTCCCTGTAATATATTTTGGGCCGTTCTGTGTCGCGGCCACTTGTCCACCCACACAAGTAAGGCAGTGTTTTTCTCAGGAAACTTAGGGAAACGTTGGGTGGTAGGAAATTCGTGGCTTCCTGCAATAAAAATGTGTTTTTAAGCAAAGTTTGTGATTTGCAAGGTATTCTGGGTGACGAAAAACTGGTGAGAGCCGTGAAAGTCCTGCACCCTTGGACTTCCCCGGTACTAGGATGTAAAAGTTGATCCATCATTCACACTGGTTGGTTTTAGCACCTCCAGAAATTCTGGTTTCCAACCAAAAATACTCACCAAGGTATCTGAATATTGAAACCAAGTCTTCTGAAGGTGAGCCATTAGTCTCTTCATCGCTGTATGGTCCATTCACATGCCATTCACACACAACACACAACACTTTCATACCACCGGCCTAGGGCCCAATCCAAAGATCATTGCACTCATACCAAATTATCGCCGCCAGACAAGGGCCCATCACTATTCATACGCCACAGGACAAAATAAGTTTGACTACATCCTATCACCTGGCAAGAAACCGCCTACTTCTTCCTGAACATTACCGAACACTGTGCTAAATCCAATTCCTTCCAGTTTTGGATACAAGCTGGGGGTCTCCGAAGATGTCCTGTGAAGCCCATTCATCGAACTGAATGAGCATATCTACCTTTGAAACTAAGGCAGACATGCTGGGGAGTTTCTGTGAAGTTACCTAAAGAGAATGCCATAAACTATGAAGAAGGATAGTGTTTGGCACACAGGGTAGTCCGTGAGAAGGTAGCAAATGTCTCAGCCACTGTTTTTGTGCAGTGCTGAGACTGTAATGCACTTATCAAACAGCAAATCAAACATCCACTAAGTTCTGATGGAGGATGAACCCGGCAAGCAGGTCAAACACTGACCCATACATGTCATAGTAATTCAGTGTGAGCTGAGCTCCATTTGGTTTGAATCCATAGGTGTATGTGATGTGTATCTGTCTTACCTTAACTACCGGCCTTCTACCTATGCAATATCACTGGGAAAGCACAGCTACCGTAAGCTTTTCTTACCCATTCATGTCTCTGTCCTCATCAGAGTCCTGACTAATCCTGTTTAATTGCCAAGTGACCTATACTAATGCCTTTTATTCCTAGCTACTTGAAGCTCAAGAAAACATGTCTTTTATGTGCCATCAGCACACTTACAGTGTAAATCCAACTCCTTCCTGTTTGTGAATGCAAGTTGGGGGTGTCCGAATATACCTTGCCAGGCCTATTCCTCGAACTGAGCAAGCAAATCTACTGTTGAAACTAAGGTAGACACAATAGTGAATACTACCTAAGGTCTCTAAATTAAAAAGCCAAACAAAAATCCCAGGGGATTCATTCACCAACATTTCTATTTTTGTTTTGAAAGTGAAGCTCTTTGTTTGACTTATTACACTTACTCTGGTTCTCATGGGCAATCAGGGTTGTCCTTGTGTAGCATACATAAGTTCCCTAACAAGCACTGGAAAATTCAGTCACGCCTTTAACATTTTCCTACACAGGGTACTCCGTGACAATGTTGCATATGTTCGGTCCACTAATAAGTGCAGTGTGGGAACTGTAATGCACGTTAATCATCAAACAGAAAACCTAACACATTCTGATGGTGAATAAAGGTTTCTCAGGACATAAGGAAGTCCATGATTTCCTGAAGTAGATTAACTAAAATGATGTGGCTGCTTGCTTAAAGAAGTAGTGGCCCATGGACGTTAGGTATCAATGCACAGTCATTGAAAGGTTTACCAATAGCGGCTCCACCTCAGTCAGTTTCCCAGATATTTGCTTTAGTATGATACAATGTAAAGCAAGTAGGAAAACACAAGTCTGGCTAAGATGGGCAATGGGGACAGTAATAATGACTTTCCTTCCTCGTTCCCTGCTTCGAGCACACTTTACATGGACGGGATTGTTCGATCCTCTTTGGGTGTTTTAGGAATGGGATCAGCGAAGTGTCACTCCTGTAGCCTTGCCATATTCTCTAGAACATATAAAGTGGAGGCTGCTGCCTCTGTAGCAGCAGTGAGGCTTTCAATCACAGACTACTGAAAGTCAAGGAAAGACATGAGTCTTCCTGTGGTTGTCTGATGATAAACAACATACGCATTGCAGGCTTCCAACTGGATCAGTTGGGTAAACAGTTTCTTGTACCAAGTGCGAGTTTTACGACTTGCGTTGTATGGTTGGAGAACCTGGTCATTCTGGTCTACTCCGCCCAAGTACTTATTGTAATCAAGGGTACAGGTGGGCTTGTGGACTTCAGCCATTTTACCTCAAACCATGATGGGGAAGTGATTTCATCATGAATTGTAGTGAGCACATACACATCATGCCTATCCGAGAACTTGACTGTGTGCAGTTAGTTGGAACACAATGCAGTAATCTGGGATTTCAGGAGCTTCTTACAAACAAGCTCCTGCGGGAATCCTTTGCAATGACAACCAAATGTACCGCAGACCACAGTGCCAGCTATGTAGCGCTCACTGAACAGCTCTAATCTTGTCTAGAAATTGTCAACATAAAAGTTATAACCTTTGTGAAGGAGTGGCTGGACCAGCTACCATACAATCTTTCCTGTGACCCGTAGTGTGGGAGGGCAGCCTACAGGGTTTAGCATGGAGTACTTCCCTGTATACACTCTTAAGCTGCAGAAATTGTTCAACATGCAAACTTGTTTACTACACAATTTTCTGAAGAAAGTAGTCAATTGGCAAAAAATTGGCTATATCAAGTTTACATCCAGTGTCACCAATAAAATGTGGAATTTGGGACTGAACTAAATTGGGGGGCTGCCAAGAGAACATTATCTGTGCTTGCCGTCACACACACCTGCTCTCTGGGTTGGGCTAACCTGCTGCTGTCCCGCTACACAGACTGTGCTTGCGAAGGGACAGCATAACTGTCCTCATCATCTCCCTCAGAATCACTAGAAGGGGAGTCATCGGATGGGACTCCGCCGACTGAAAATTCACTACCTGATTCTGCTACATTGTCCTCTCCCTCACATACTTTCTCAGTATCTGCTGTCTCAGTCTCTGAGTAGAATAGGGTGATGCAGAGTGCAATGACATAGAGCACAATGGTGTAGAGTGGAGTAGCATGCTGTGGCCTAGAGTGCATTGGCAACAAATGTTGTAAAGTAGAGTCTAGTAGCATAGAGTGCAGTGGTGCAGAGTAGTTGGCATATAGTGCAGTCGGGTAGAGCACATTGGTTTTGAGTAAAGTGGTGTAGACTACATTGGGTAGAGTGCAGTGGTTTAGATTAGACTGCATAGACCGCCAGTGGTGTAGAGTGGTGTTGAGGGTTGCAGCATAGCGTAGAGTGGTATAGAGTGCAGTGGTGTAGAGTAGGTTGTTTCAGAGTGGAGTGAAGTGTAATAGAGTAAAGTGGCATAGAGTGAAGTGATGTAGAATAGAGTAGTGAGGCATTGAGTAGTGGCGCAGAGTGCAATGCAATAGAGTGGTGCAGAGTAGATTGGAGTTGCCTAGATTCAAGTGATATTGAGTTCAGTGGTGAGGGTGCAGTGGTGCGTAGTACAGTGGAGTGCTTTGGCTTAGAGTCCAGTGGCACAGAGTACAGAACAGAGGTGTAGAGTAAGGCAGTATTGAGTGCAGTGACACAGACTGTAGTGCATTTTAGGTTAGAGTGCCATAGGGTGCAGTGGCATAGAGTGGCATAGAAAAGAGTGGTTCAGTGGCGGAGAGTGCAGTGGCATAGAGTGCAGTGGAGCAGAGTAGAGTGGCAGAGATTTCAGTGGTGGAGTGTTTAGTGTTGCAGAATAGAGTGTTGTTGAGTGCAGTGGTATGAAGTGGCACAGAAAGCAGTGCCATGGAGTACAGTGACAGAAAAGAATAGAGATGATATCCTTGTGCCCTGTAAAAAAAAAGCAGTAATTTATATCTCTTTGATGCCATATTTTCCTCCTGCGGCTGAACATGTTGCGCAAGTAGAAAAGAGACATATAACTGCATGTGGAAAAGGCAAGGATGGGAGAAAGAGACCTCAGCTAAGGTGTTATAAAATATCACTGACGGAGGATTTGTTGTTGTTTCAAAAGAACACATTGGCATGGGTTAGAGGTCATAATGCAAGTAGGCCAAATCTATTTTACATAAAGGCCGAAGTTAAGGTGCCATAAGGCCTCATTTTGTTTCAATCTGATCCCTCCTGGGTGTGGTCTGGACACACTCACATAGATGCAAATGAAAAAGCAGGTAAAGAAAGGCTCACAGCTTGTTATCACTTCACAGGTGCTTAAGAAAGGCATGCTTTTGACTTTGTTGAGTCCCTGTTTTATAAGAGAAATGCATGCACTGTATGAATGTCAGATGTGTTGATCTGTTCCAGAATCTGCACAAATAACAATATAAATACCACTATTGTATTCCTTTTATAGAGATACTAATCCCAGTGCATGGTGTCAGAGCACTTTACTTTACAGATATATTACCTATCTAGCTAAAATATAAAACCGCAATCCGCATGTCACATGATGTACTATTTAGGGAGTAAAGTTACAGTCTCGTAAATGGAGCATAGGAGGTGCACAAGAGGGCTCCATGGGGAGAATATTCTGCATGCCTCTTTCCTATAAACGCTCTCACTTTGGAGTCAGCCGAAAGCAAACATCAAGCTTCCTCAAAGCCACAGCTTGACATTTGATCTTTGTCTTTGAATGCACAGCAAATGTGAACAAGATTAAAAGGCCTGTTTAAAGAAAGTTGATGTGAGGAAGAATACAGTAAACAGGGTTTAGGCAATGGGAGGGACAAACTGAACCTGCAGAGACTTAAAAAAAATAAAGCCAGCAAATAGCAATACGGGTGCAGCCTTATAAGAAAATTTGAGTTACAAACTATAATGCCAATGGTAATCAATGGGTGGAATGCATTCCTATGTCAACTTTCTTAACGTCCCCAAGATGCCTTTAGCAAACGAGAGAAATGTACTGTCTGGTAGGCTGCGACCTAAAAAGCAAGGATGATAAAGAACCTGCAGGAGAGATGAAAAGACAGGAAGTGAGATTCATTATAAGAAATTAACATGAGGTGCAATGAAGACCACGACCCAGATTTATGTAGAAGTTATGTAGCTCAGAAAGTAAAGCTGCTGCACTGCTTTGAGTGGAAGGGAGAGAGCAGAACAGCACAAAATCTACTTGCGCACTTTTGGCTGCCAGGCGCCAGTGCGGACACCCATGCACCGAAGTACAAGGGTATCTTTGTTCCCAGAAGCTTAGACTTTGAGCTGGACGGGTTCTGTTCCTGTAAACAACACCCTTTTTAAAGACATTTACCACTTTGTATATATGCTGTACGACGCAGTACACATGCAAAGTGGGAAAAACAAAGAGAAATTAAAACATTTCTCAACTCACACCTTCCTCAGGAGATGTGAAGGATATTGACGCAAATCCCTGCCTACAGTTTTTTGTACCTAGAGATCGGCGTCACAACCCATGGGTGGTTGCATGGAAACATCCATGCACCTCGCATGGAATACATCCTGGATGCAAAGTGACACAAGGTATTGCATTGCACCGCTTTGTTTTACGTGGGCAATACACACATTTGCATGGATTTGTAAGTCCCGCCACAACACTTTGGTTTTAGTGTGCATTAAAAAAGTAACTCAAACCTGAAGCAAAGTGTTTATAAATCTGGGCATCGATATCCTTGGCATTCAGAAATACGGGTGCAGCCTTATAAGAAAATCTTTCGGCTCTTGTCATTACTTTTTTTCTTTTCTTTTTTTTTCAATTAAGCACTGCTTACCACAGTCAATGTTCCTGTAAAGTAGCACAGCAATATTTCACATACCATACGTCAAGGACTTCCTAGAGTAACTGGGCCATCCGCTTGATGACATACTAAGGCTAAAGGCATGTTGATGCAGGGCTCTAGCCAAACATTCCCACTGGCCGTGCGGAGGCTCTCAATCTGTCTCCTTTAGATCCAATATGATGGATTCCCAGGGTGATGTTGGAGAGGGTGCGAGTTAATCTGTTGTAGGAATCGCAGGAGGCTCGGTGCTCTATTTGTTTCCCAGTCACGTGAGCTATTAATTTCTTTGCGATGATAAATAATGGCTTACATCTGGAAAGGGCCCGGTGATATTAAACATTCCTCTTTGAATCAATAATAAACGTCTATTTATTTTAGGAGTTTTGCTATGAGAGGGAAATTTATCTTAATCTGACCCGTGACCTCTGATCTGCTCATCCCATGGCAACTGGAGGTCAAGTGTCTATTTCCTCCGTGATGACCATTGATGGGAATGTACTGTCCTATTCAAACGTGAATTTGATAACAAAAATTAATGGTGAAAGAGCGCCCCTACCCTTTTTCAGTTCCAAAATGTTTTTTTTATTCCTCTATGAATCATCAAACCATAACAAAATGAGTTACAAGGAATGGGTCTCCATGGGAGGGAAAGAGATCGGGAGATAAATACACAAGGCCGGGGAAGTTTGTTCTGGAGCCCAAAGACAGGGTTCAAACCTGGGACATCTTCATACCAGCATGTGGATTGGCTACAAATCGGGACCGAGCAAAGAATTCGACAGAGAACTCTCCGATGTGGTGTAAAATTCACGCGATATCAGCTACTGGAAACACAGAACAGAGCTGTGTGACTGAGGTAATGCCTCATGTCCTATATTTGTACAGCGTGACCCTGTCTGACTTATGATTGCTATGCTTCTTATATTCCTCTCTGGGACATGACTGAAAGTTCTGTTTATTTTACTTGTTAGCTGTTCCTCTGCTTGTATTTGTCTCACCTGCATTAAATCGTTCAACTATTAAAGACAATTTTCTTTGCACACTTCGGCCCATATTTATACTCTGTTTCTGTCGGATTTACGTCACTTTTTTTACGCAAATTCTGCGCAAAATTAACTCCATATTTATACTTTGGCACTAGACCCGTCCAGCGCCAAAGTTATGGAGTTTGAGTCATTTTTTGGATGTGAAAACCTACCTTGTGCTAATGACATGCAAGGTAGGCGTTCCAGTGCAAAAAATGACTCTAAGGCATGTGCGCCTTATTTATCCTCCCACGTCATTTTGACACACAGGAGGAGGCGGGCCTTAAAAAAATGGCGCCCAGACGGATTTGTGCCATTTTTGAACCCCTGGGTCAGGGCAGGCGTAAAGAGACCTGTGGGCTCATTTCCATGGTCTCTGACCATGGAAGCAGTCCACAGGTGCCCTTTTCTGCCCCCAGGGACATCCCCTGCCAGCCTCGCCCACCCCTAGAGGACACCCATGGAGGGGGGACTCATCTACGGTAAGTAGAGATAAGTAGAGGTAAGTAATTTTTTTTTTCTTTTTAGGTGGCATGGGGGGGCCTAACTGGGGCCCCCCCTACATGCCACTGTGCCCAATGGCCATTCCCAGAGGACAGAAGTCCACTGGGCATGGCCATTGGGCAGGGGGGAATGATTCCTGTCTTAGTTAAGACAGGAGTCATTGTTGGAGTGTGACCTTTAAAATTAATATTAATATGAAAAGCTTGCAATATAATGTGTAGTGAAACTGCATAGAAATGTGTTAACATAGAAAATAATGTACGCGTTTGAAATGTGCCCATGGGGAGTGGCCACCAATGTATACGATGATTAATGAAACTGATTAATGATGAACTAATAATGTACTAATGTATGACTTTGTATTAGCATTAAGAGTTATGTATTCAGCTTTTGCTAAATTAATCACTAGGCCTTAGTTAGCAAGGGTCTGGGCCTAGCTGCCTGGTCTCATATTAACTGTGTTTTTCTAACATGCAATGTGCTGTTTTCCTGAAGGACACTAAGCAGTACTTTTCCAGAAGCTAGAGATGTGTGTGTAGCCGTTCTAAATTCTTTCTCACGGGACCCGACTTGCTCAAGGAGACATTCTTGCCAAATGCAACAGTGTAATTCACAACAGGTGCAACGCCGCCTGGACTAGAAGAAGACAATGGAACTACTGACTGGAGCGTAAAGTGTAACTTTTCTTATCTGACATTCTACCCGATGAAGACGTCAATCACAGGAGCCAATCAACTGCACGAGAACTGTGTTTGTGGAAAGTTCTAGTAAGGTGTGTGGAGAATTATTGTACAGAGATAATGATGCACCAAATGTTACCCAATGGGAAATTAGTGACTTGTTAGACTGTTTGATATAATTGCGTGACCCGAGGAGAAATCAGCCAATTTTTCTTCACCATTCCTTGCCATTCAACCAGGAAACTGTTAGCCTTACTTTGAGACTTTGCTGCCCTAATAGTTTAAACCATCCTCTGTTCGTTCTTACCTGATACTTCCTTCTCCTCTTTATAAGGGAAGAACCCTATTCTTAGCTATACCATACTGAGACTTTGCCCTATCCTATCCTTGCTGATGGTGAATCGACTGATGTCCTGAGGGTGAAGACTGAGGCTGTTTGCTGATTCATTCGGATGGGTAACTATCTAATGAAATTGTAATTGTCTGTTTGCCTTTTCTTTCTAGGTACCAACTGTTTTTTTGATAGAGGCCATAGTTAGATGTTTTTCCAAATTTGTGTTTGCCAAATTGTTTTGCATGAAGCCCAACATGCTGATGCTAATTCGAAGTTAGTTAAGGAGTTCACCAATATCGGATGCAAATAGACAAATGACTAAATTCTTGCTTTGTTGAATAATGTACTAATGATACTATGCTAAAGTTGATTCATATTAACGTTGTGCTTCATTTTAAATGCTCATGATCTATTCTTTGATAAAGTTTTGCTCTGATTGCCAAGTTATAGTGGTTTTGACGTGCTTGTTGATGTTGAAACTAATAAATATGATACTAGATTGTAACTAATAGGGAATAAACATCCTAACACATAACTAGGTTTATGTGGTTATTCATGGCTGAAGGGTCATGGTGTGTTTGCTTTATTGATCTACATTAAATGTTATTGATTAGCTTAAACGATTAGTTATTGTGAATATTGAAGGAGTTATTGATATATTGATTGTGATGCTAAAAGGATATCTCGTTCTGGTAAGTCTCCAAACGTGGTCAAAAGGTTCATTGGCCTAGATGTGTCTGCTTGTAAGTTTACTTATCAAGGTTCTGACACGTTATCAGTTTTGGTAGCAGAGGTAGATGGTTTGGCTCTTTGGAACCCCATGACGAGGGACCACTGTTTGAAAATTGTTTTAAAATGATGCAACTTGGAGAAATGATGTGTCTCTAAGTCCCGAATGACTTTCCCAGAATCTTGGAGCTTGCTGAAGTGAGTTGGGTATGTTCTCAGCGTCCTAGTGACAGGGTTTTGTGCTTGCACAGCTTATGCATACCGCAGGTGAATTGGGGGGTTTATGAGAATCTTAGGCCAGGTAATGTTTTAGTAGGAGTCTGTGTGCTCCGCAGTATGAGAGTAGGGAAGGAGGCTATCTTCATGTGAGTGTGGTGCTTTGTGCTCAAAAATTGTCCACGTGGCTGTTGGTGATGTACAGACCCTGCGTGGTCTAAGACTCCAGAGTATACTGATAAGTGTTCGAGACACTTGGTTTATGTTGTAAGTTGCGTGGTTTAATAGGTCAATCGGGCGTGGTTGACGAGTCAAGTTTGAGTCAATGTGAGCGAATTAAAACTTCGATGGAGATTTGGTGAGTCCTAAGTGCACTAGAACAACCCATTGACAAGTCAAGAGTAAAATTTGCGGGTCGAATTTTGCTTGCGAGTGCGGGATCTGAGAAGGAGAGAGTAGCGGCCGAGGCTAAGCAAAATCTCTGAAGCGACTGTGTTACCCTTTCCTGTAGTAAACCGGCAAATTTGAGTTTTGATAGTGCTCGCAATATATTGTATTAGTTTGTGTGTGAATCGAGAGTGAGGGAGACAAGTCGCAAGACTTTGTCAGCCGCAGTGTGTGTGAGTGTGACGTCATTGGAGCCGCGCTGGGAAAGGTCGGTTAGTGAGAAGGGTCATGCACGGATTGACAGCCATCCGTGAGAGGCAATTGGTTGAGAAGGCAGGTGAAGAAAGTTCTGGAAATTAAAGTCACTTCCTGATTCGATTGTAAACAAAATAAAAGATGCAAAAATGAAGTTTTTCAAGGCTTTAAAAAGCACTTAGGAGGGGAGATGTGTACATTACCGTGAGTGTAGGGGAACCTACACCGCCAGAGGATACACCAGCTTATGCCGTAATGGAGGAGAGGGGAGTCGCGCCATGTCTTTGGCTAAAGCAATGGTGCAAATTGACACAGAAAGAAAGGTATTTGGTGTTTCCGGAGCATGGAACGTTCAATAGAAGGATTTTGGAAAGTTTGCAGAGGGTGTTAAACGGGCTGAAGCCACCTCCGAGGCCAGCACAGTTTGAGGCGCTAGCACAGTTTGAGGCGCTAGCAACTGATGGCAATACGACAACAGCAACAGAAATTTGAGAGGAGAATGAGGAAAGCTGAAAAGACACTAGCGGAGGCTGGGTGGGATAGCGCACAGAAGGTTTGGAGAAGACAAACAATAGACGGAGTTAGGATGTTTCCAGCAATAACTCAAGAATGCGAAACCCAAGGAGGTAAAGCTACTTAAAAGACTGACAAGGGTTCTAGCAAAGAAAAGGAGACTAAGAAGTCCTGGGCAGAAGCAGATGACTCAGATGATGATGAGTTCCTTAATCAGTTGCTAAATGATCGACCACCGCCATACGCCTTAGATGACAATAGACCAAGTACTAGTACATGTCCTGTAAGTTCGACTCAAAATAAGGGAACAACAAATACGGTACAGGTTAATACTGTTGCGACACCAGTTCCGGTGCAGAATAGTATTAGTATGCCCACTGCTCCAGAGATGCAACCTCAGTTACAGCCACCACAGGTTCAGAGGCTTTACCCTGATGTCCCAATACTAGAGACTACTACGAATTTGATGGTGCTGCCAGATCCGGCATATACGAGACCAAAGCTGATACAGGTTGAGCCAACTCCACTTTTACTGCCTCAGGTGCAGCAACAGATGGTTCAGAATTACACTTCAGTCACAGGACAGCAGTCAGCCAGGGCACCAATAATGAATCAGAATATGGGAGTTAATGCTCCACAGGTTTTGGGAAGCAGGCAGCCACCAGCCGCCATATCCTTGCCTATTACAGTTGGTCCACCAGTACCACTGTATGCATAGTAAGCCTAGTGTATGTGATCAAGGAATAATGACCCAAGAGATGACAAGAGGAGGGTTGGTAGGGAGCTCTCAAGGGGTGACTCCAGTGGAACTGAAATTTGAAAGGTCTAGGTCTTTTTTAGTCTTCAGTCCGATTGGGGCTCCTCCAGATACCATGAGACTATCAGGTTTGGGACTGCTGACTCCGCAGATCTCAAGTGCGAATGTACCGCAAACTCCGATGATGCAGGCCGGAAATATCTCCTTGCAAGGTTTAACTGCGCAACAACTGAATGAATGGTTAGACAAGTTAAATTCACCACAGACCACTCCTGCGACAACAGAGCAGTCGGAAAGAGAAGAGTACCTGAATTTTGTGAGGTTGGGCATGGACGCAAATGAACTAGTTGAAGGGAGCATGGGAGGGAACAGGCTAGAGTGATACACTGAAGCAGAATTGAGGTATTTGTGCCGAAAAATAACAGAGAAGTGAGCAGGGTACACCAGAGGTTGGCGAACCTGGCAGACAAATATGAAATAGATTTAGAAAATACCAAACATCTGAAGAGAAGTTATAGGTTAGATTTTGAGCCTAAAGATTTTGAACACATGAGGTCTACTGGGATGAAGGCACACCTCAAAGAGATACTGCAGAGTGCACAAGTTTGGGGAGCATTAGAGAAGTGGGAAGGCAGATGGGTGAAGAAAAGAGACAAAAGGAAGAGTGACGGCATAGAGCAGCAGGCGAAAGCCGTGCCGGATACCGGTACAATAAGGATGTTACCAATGAGAGAAACGGCCGGAGGGGTTCTTGTCCATGTACTGTGGACCAGAGGTGATATTTTGTCATTCACAAATGATTTCCCCAGGCTGAGAAAGAAGCCAATAAAGTGATACCAGCAGATGGACAGGTTTGTGAAGCTTGCGAAATGTCTTTGGGAAGACCTGAATACTCTCTTTGAGTTCATAGTTCCAGCTGATTTGTGGCTTGAGTGCAAGAGGATTGTGGATTGGCCGGCTGCGGAACCTCAAGGGAAAGAGTCGCAGGAGCACCGTCTCCTGAGGTGATGAAGTACTACTCTAAGGTGATTGAGTTCTTGAAACAGAGGGTATCGCCGCAAAATATTGACTGGCAAAAGATTGATCGAACGGCGCAGGAGGCCAAGGCATCGATACATGCCTACTATGAGAGGTTGTTGAAGGCGTTCAAGCGCTAGAGTGGTACAGAGGTTATAGAGGCGAAGGACATGAATCACCTTGTGTTCAGATTTGTTGAAGGATTGAGACCCGAGATTAGTCAAATGAATAAGAATCATTTGATCTGTTGGCAAGTGAAGCTGATTGACGAGGTATTGCAGTATGCGAAGTACTGTAGTGACGAAATAGAGTTGAAGCAGAGAAAGTTGAAGGAGAAAGTGAAGGTGATGCAAATTAAAGCAGCACAGTCAGGGGTGCAGAGAGGTTGCGTACAGCAGATGGTGCAACAGCCACAAGGAAACAGGATGTTTCAGGCGCAAGTGAGAGGCAGAGGTCGAGGAGGTTTTTTGATCCGTGGTCCAGATCTGAATACCGTAATGGTTGAGTACGATGTGCAGGGGATGAAGAAGGTGTTACCTTGTCATGCTTGTGGGGCATTGGACACTGGAAGCTGGAGTGTCCGATGATGGTGCAGGAGGGTGTTGTTCAACAAAGCAATGATGTCAGTGCGTTTCAAAATGTGAAGGGACCAAGGTTAAGAGGTCCTAATCCGAACTTTCAGAACATGAATCAGATGCAGGGTCTCCAACCCATGCAACAATTGCAGATGCCACGTGTACAACCGATGTAGATTCAGCAGATGCAACAGCAGGTTCCTATGGTACCTAGACAGCAAATGCAGTTGCCCTTAGCACCAATGGAACAGCAACAGGTGATGCTTCCTCAACAGGTCACAGGTCAAAGAATGAGTCAAAATAACACAGCACAACAGTTCCCATTGCGTGGTGAGAATGGAATAAACGATGAATGGTCGGATGAAAGTTCAGATGGTGAGGAGTGTAGGCTTGCAGCGTCCCTTGAAGTAGATCAGAAAGGGCCTTATGTCCAGGGGAAGGTAATGGGTCACAAGGTCTCATTTTTGGTTGACACAGGAGCTATGCGCTCTACAGTCAGAAGTGCAGAGGTTCTGAAGCTGCCTCTTTCGGGACGTACAGTCAAGGTGGTAGGGGTGGCAAATCAACTTCTGACAAACCCGATCACAGATCCTGTTCAGGTTGAGCTTGGTACTTTCCAGGGGTTGCACAGGTTTGTGGTTTGCGATTCTAGTCCCGTGTCCCTACTGGGAAGAGACTTACTGTGCAAGACAAGGTGTTCAATCACCTGTTCCAATGAGGCGATTGAGGTTCAGACAAACAGTGACGATGAAGGAGATGAGGGGCAGGTTTCAGAGCCTGAAACAGAGACCACAGATGAGGAGTTTCCTCTGATTAATTTCTTCCCAATATTCACAGTGACTGATCTGCAAGCAGACTTGCAGGGGACAGTCAAAGAGAAAGTGTGGGACTTGACAGGGAAGGAAGTAGGACTGATAAAAGGAGTGGAACCAGTCAAAGTCAGTGTGAAGCCAAATGCTGTGTTCCCCCAGGTACCGCAATACCACATGGCGCAAGATGTCCTTATGAAGGTGGCACAGTTAATTGCAGTCTTTGTGAAACAGGCAGTCTTGAAAGAAGTGATGAGCAGTCCATGTAACTCACCAATAATGGGGCTGAGAAAGCCCTGTGGGAAAGTTTGAATTGTCGAACACTTGAGAAAGATTAATGACATAGTGGTGAAATGTTGCCCAGTAGTGCCAAATCCAGCTGTGATTATGTTCCAGGTTCCGTGTGATGCAGAGTGCTTCGCAGTAGTGGATTTGTCCCAAGCGTTCTTTTCTGTGCCTCTTCATGAGGATAGCCAATTTCTTTTCAGTTTCAAATTCCTGGATAAGGTTTACTATTGGTGTCGAATTCCTCAAGGGTTTTCGAAATCACCTTCCATATTTAATCAGATACTGAAGAAGGATTTGGAGTCATTGGAGTTGCCTTTCCAATCGACTCTGGTGCAGTGCATTGATGACTTGTTGATCGCATCCAAAATGAGGGATGAGTGCAAGTATGATTCAATTGCCTTACTGAACCACTTGGGAAAGAACGGGCATAAGGTGTCCCAAAAGAAGCTACAAAACTGCCAGAATGAGGTGAAGTATTTGGGTCATCAAATTGAGAAAGGGTCAATTAAGTTATCCAGGGAAAGAGTGACTGCCCTGTTACAGATGAATACCCCAACGATACGGAGAGATGTTAGGATGTTTCTGGGAATGGTGGGCTACTGTCATCAGTGGAACCCAAATTTCTCAGTCATCTCTGAGCCATTGGTGAGACTGACGGTTAAGGATGGGCCAGATGTCATAACACTGTCAGAAAAGGAAATTAAGGTGTTTACTGAGCTAAGGGAGTGTATGTGCAGGGCTCCAGCTCTAGGTATGCCTGATTACACGAAGCTTTTTGTTCTGTTTTGTCATGAACGTGATGCTTGTTCTTTGTCTGTCCTGACACAGGTCCATGGAGGTGTAAAGAGACCAGTAGCATGTTTTTCAGCTACTTTGGACCCAGTTGCAGCAGCCTTACCAGGTTGTCTGCGTGCAGTAGCAGTAGTTGATCAAAGCCTCGCACTATGTGAAGGCACAGTGATGGGACATCCTTTAACAGTCATGGTCCCTCACTCAGTTGAGATCTTCTTAACCCGTACCAAAACGCAGCACATGACAAATGCAATACTGACAAAATATGAAACGATTATATTGGGGTCACCAAATGTAACATTGAAAAGATGTACAGTGTTGAACCTGGCAACTTTGCTTCCAAATGAAAACACAGAAGTTGAAGATGCTGAAGATGTAGAACATGATTGTCTTGAGGTAACAGAAATGTGCACCAAACCGAGGCCCGATATTAAAGTTACCCAATTGGAAGAAAATGACAAAATTATCTTTGTTGATGGCTCATGTTTAAGAGACTCGGTAGGAGTGCTGAGAGCTGGATACGCTGTATGTACGATCTCTGTTATCCTGGAAGCGTCTTGGCTTGAGAGGGTATATTCTGCTCAAGTGGCTGAATTGGTTGCTCTTACCAGAGCTTGCCATGCTGCTGCCCAGTTGAGAGTGACTATCTATACTGATAGCAGATACGGACTTGGAATTATCCATGATTTTGGCCAACTATGGTCACAGAGGGGTTTCCTGACCTCTTCTGGTTCTCTAGTGAAAAATGGTGAAAGAATTAAGGAATTGTTGCACGCGATTCAGTTACCTCATGAAATTGCCGTGGTGAAATGCAGTTCTCATATGAAATCACAAGACTTTGTTTCAATGGGAAATGGATATGCGGAATCAAGCCGCAAGGTTTTGCGCATTGAACTGTAAATCTTTTAAAGATCAGTGGGAATTGCTACCTGAAACAGAAAATGAAACATGCACAGGTTACACTTTAAGGGTGGTTGACACGTTAGAGGAATTGAGATTGTTGCAAAGACGTGCCAGGAAAGATGAGAAACATTCTTGGGTTAGGAGGCAATGCGTACAAAGACCAGATGATTTGTGGGTTTCAGATGAAGGGAAAATGGTTTTGTCGAACAGTCTCCTGTCACAGTTCACAAGGTTTTACCATGGTCAAGCTCATATTGGGAGAGATGCCATGATCAGGCTGTTCAAAATTTAACCCAAATTTCAGACAAGCCGCAGAAGTGATCTGTCACAGGTATATCATCTGTCAGCAGATGAATGCGGAGAAAGGGACCGTGGTAAATAAGAGCCACATTGGGAGAGCAGGAGGTCCATTTAGCAGAATGCAGTTGGATTTTATCGAGATGCCTCTGTGTGGGGGTTTGAGGTACGTGTTGGTGATTGTGTGCATATTTAGTCACTGGATTAAAGCTTACCCTCGATGTAGGAATGACAGTCTCACAGTAGCGAAGCTGCTGCTAGGGAATTGATGCCACGTTTCAGGTTTCCGATCTCTTTAGAGTCAGACTGGGGAAGTCACTTCAACAACGAGGTGGTTAAGTTATTGTGTGCAGCATTAAACATTGAACAGAAGTTGCATTGTAGTGACCGCCCTGAAGCATCAGGACTAGTGGAGCAGATGAATGGTACCCTGAAGTCGAGAATGGCAAAGATGTGTGCAGCCACGAATTTGAAATGGCCTGATGCATTGCCTTTGGTGTTACTGTCAATGAGAAATACGCCCAGCAAGAAAACAGGACTGTCTCCTCATGAAATTCTCATGGGCCGAGCTATGAGACTGCCTTCAGTGCCTGCGAATGCTCTTATGAATATCACGGATGATATCGTGTTGGACTACTGCAAGGGTCTGTCTGACATGGTCTGCTCTTTCTCTCACTAGGTGGAAGCTACCACACTGCCACCAATAACTGATCCAGGTCACAACCTGAAAGCTGGTGACTGGGGTGTCATCAAGATACACGTGAGGAAGTCGTGTTTGGAACCACGTTGGAAGGGGCCACATCAAGTAATACTAACGACTACTACTGCTGTATAATTTGCGGGAATTACAAACTGGATCCATGCCAGTCATACGAAAAAGGTGACGTGTCCAACTGATGAGGACTTTGAATTGTTGAAAGTACCATCAACAGAGAAGGAAGTCTCAGGGCCGGAGAGTGATCGAAGGGGAACTGAGACTGAAGGGGAGCCCGTTGAGGATGGCTTAGTCACTCCAGTAAGAGACGAAGGAGACGAGAACCAGAAAGGTGACGGTGAGCCTATCTCAACCGAGGCACCAGGAGGGCCGTGTCAGAAGGAGGTTCTCCCAGAAGCAGACGAATACGGACAAGAACTAGAGCCCCTGACAGACCCAGAAGGTGAGGGAGTTGAGGCGGAAGAGAGTCAGGGTGTTCAGACTCCTCCTGAGCAAATTGCAGGTCCATCAAGAGAAAACACCATAGAGTCAGAGAAGGGCGAAGGGCTACCACAGGAAAGACAAAAGGCCAGAGAGACACTGAAGGGAGATAAGTGGAAAGAATTGCAAGTGAAGAAAGGGAAAGTGGTTGTCGAAAATGCAATAGAGGAAGAGGTCGATACAACAAGGAGAGAAGATCTGAGTGAAGGAGAGTTGCAAAGTGATTGCAAGTTGAAAAGAAAGAGAGTAGCAAACAGAAGGTACCCAGGTCCTGAATGGGCATATGCAACGTCAGCTGAGTGGCAGCAAGAGTTCTTGGCGTTCTGTTTTGATCGAGAAGTCCCAGGTCAGTACTTTGGTACCTGAGTCTCGCCAGAGAGACTGTGTTGGCACGAAAATTGTATGAAGAGAAATTGAGAAAAGAGACTGATAACTTACCGGATGAGACACTGTTAACCTGAATTTACTTTTGAAAACTGATTCTGACAAGCTGCTAACCTGAATTGACAAGGATCCTGGGAGTGAATATGAAAGCTGTAAATAATTGCTGAAGAAAGACTTTCGCTTGCTTTAACTTTGCTGAGAAAGAAAAAAAAAACAGGAGAAAAAAGGCTTTAACTATGCTCTGTTGGTCGTTGTTTGAACTAATAATACTTCACTTTCCGATTCTTTATAGATCATGGGACTAGCAAGGATAATAGGGGAAGTAGACGTTGTAAATGTTTGGGTGTTGGTTTGGGTGTTGTGTGTGTGATATTCATCATAGTTGTGATTGTGGGAATGCCATTAGTGGATAAGAGTTGACCTAACAATGCTACAGTTCCTGAGACCACCACTGCACTAACAGCTTGGGAGAGGTTTAAGCAAGATACGAAGTACTTGCATGAGGGAACTAACACAAAAGGGGAATTATCAACTAATGTTTTCTATCGCTTGCTGAGTGAGTATGTTGACACTATGGATGCAAAAGATTGTTATGTGTGTACACAGATTCCTGTTTCGGTACAAGAGGGGGTTACCTATCATAGTTTGCCCTTAACATATGGGATAAGCTGTAGTCTGTTACTAACAAGATTCTATAACCAGGAAGAGGTCCAATATTTTTACTCCAAACACGATCTTGTGTTTTCTTATGTGCCTATCATAGAGGATTTGAGTAGTGTAGCTAAGTACTATAGAATCAAATTAGTTAAGGGGTTCTTTGAGGCAATGTTAACCATTAGTACATCTTATGCACACCGCAATAATTTGACATGTTCACTTACATCTGTAGAGAAAAGCTTTTTAGATCACACGGAAGATAGAAGAAGGGCATTGAAAGGAAAATTGAAGAAAGGACTGCAGCAGCAAGCTTTTGTTAGTAGTGAGGATTATAGTACAATTAGGGAACAAGGGAAGTTAGCTTTAGATGCACTACATGTAGGGAAGCTTTGCATAACACGACCAAAGTCATATTATGACAATGTGTTTGTGGGAACGAGTGAATGTAAGCATGCGTTTTTGTTTCAGAGTAAATGGGCGTTCATGTTACATGAGCAGGATCCAGCGATCCCTGGGATGTATTATAAATGTAGACTTAATGCTTATTACCGTGTTCCAAAGGGATGGTATAGGACATGTTATTTGGTGATAGTTTTCCCAAAGATATGTCAACTGGATGATCTGAAAAGGTTTCCGAAATTGTCTGAATTACATTGTACTAGACAGAAGAGAGAGAGACTGCTGCTGGTGTATTAGGAGACATATTTGGGGCGATAATTCCTTCAGTGGGAGTTATTTGAAACTCCATAAAGATTCGAAAGTTGTCTACTATTGTGGATAACATGCTGACAAATGTTACAGGGGCTATACTCCGGATGGATACTGAACTTGCTTTGGAGAGGGCATTGACTCTTCAAAACAGGCTTGCTTTAGACATTCTTTTAGTGAAAAATGGCAGAGTTTGTAAGATGCTTAATGAGCGCCATTGTTGTGCTTATATACCTGACAATAGTAACGAGATTAGAAGTATGCTTACTAACTTAACTAGAGATAGTACAGATTTGAAGGAACTGAAGGAACCCAGAGTTTGGGAAAAGGTTGGAAAAGGACTTGCTAAAGTGGGAAATTGGTTTAGTAGTATTTGGCATGGGATATTGTCAAAAATAATGCAGGGAATATTGATTGTTATATCTTGCTTATTTGGATTATAGCTGTCATGCAAAATTAGTAAAAGAATTACATTGAAAATGGCGAAAAATAATAAGAGGAGGGAAGAAAAACAAAGGGAAAAATTGTTCATGGCAAAATCCCAAGTGGAACGATTGAGAGAGGAAATTGAAATGAGGGCATTCTAGGGTGAAAATTGTAAGGGAAAAGGTTTGTGTGATGACAAGAGTCATAAGAGGAGGGATTTTTGGAGTGTGATCTTTAAAATTAATATTAATATGAAAAGCTTGCAATGTAACGTGTAGTGAAACTGCATCGAAATGTGTTAACAGAAAATAATGTACGTGTTTGAAATGTGCCCACGGGGAATGGCCACCAATGTATACAATGGTTTATGAAACTGATTAATGATGAATTAATAGTGTACTAATGTATGACTTTATATTAGCATTAAGAGTTATGTATTCGGCTTTTGCTAAATTAATCACTAGGCCTTAGTTAGCAAGGGTCTGGGCCTAGCTGCCTGGTCTCATAATAACGGTGTTTTTCTAACGTGCAATGTGCTGTTTTCCTGAAGGACACTAAGCTGTACTTTTCCAGAAGCTAGAGATGTGTGTGTAGCCGTTGTAAATTTTTTCGTATGGGACCCGACTTGCTCAAGGAGACATTCTTGCCAAATGCAACAGTGTAATTCGCAACAGGTGCAAGGCTGCCTGGATTAGGAGAAGACAATGGAACTACTGACTGGAGCGTAAAGTGTAACTTTTCTTACCTGACATTCTACCCGATGAAGACGTTAATCACTGGAGCCAATCAACTGCATGAGAACTGTGTTTGTGGAAAGTTCTAGTAAGGTGTGTGGAGAATTATTGGACAGAGATAATGATGCACCAAATATTGCCCAATGGGAAACTGTTTGATATAATCGCTTGACCCGAGGAGAAATCAGCCAAAGTTTCTTCAAAATTCCTTGCCATTCAACTGAGAAACTGTTAGCTATACTTTGAGACTTTGCTGCCCTAATAGTTTAAACCATCCTCTGTTCGTTCTTGCCTGATACTTACTTCTCCTCTTTATGAGGGAAGAGCCCTATTCTTAGCTATGCCATACTGAGACTTTGCCCTATCCTATTCTTGTTGATGGTGAATCGACTGATGTCCTGAGGACGAAGACTGACGCTGTTTGCTGATTCATTCAGATGGGTAACTATCTAATGAAATTGTAATTGTCTGTTTGCCTTTTCTTTCTAGGTACCAACTGCTCTTTTGATAGAGGCCATAGTTAGATGTTTTTCCGAATTTGTGTTTGCCAAATTGTTTTGCCTGAAGCCCAACATGCTGATGCTAATTCTAAGTTAGTCAAGGAGTTCACTAATATCGGATGCAAATAGACAAATGACTAGGGGCCAGATGTAGCAAACGTTTTGCGACTCGCAAACGGCAAAATTTGCCGTTTGCGAGTCGCAAAACGCATATCCCAATGCAGAAATGCATTTTGGAGTCGTTACCGACTCGCAAAATGCATTTCAGACTCGCAAATAGGAAGGGGTGTTCCCTTCCTATTTGCGAGTCGCATTGGGATGCAATACCATTTGCGACCGCATATGCGGTCGCAAATGGCATCGCAGTTACCATCCACTTCAAGTGGATGGTAACCCAATCGCAAATTGGAAGGGGTCCCCATGGGACCCATTCCAGTTTGTGATTGCACCCCAAAATATTTTTTCAGGGCAGGGAGTGGTCAAAGGGACCACTCCCTGCCCTGAAAAATTCGAAACTAAAGGTTTCGGTTTTTTTTTGTAGTGCAGCTCGTTTTCCCTTAGAGAAAACGGGCTACACTTCAAAAAAAAAAACCTGCTTTATTGACAAGCAGGTCGCTAACATGGAGGCCTGCTGACGTCAGCAGGCCTCCATGTTAGCGAGTGCCCATACTCGCAATGGGGCCGCAATTTGCGACCCACCTCATGAATATTCATGAGGTGGGTCATTGCGACCCCATTGCGAGTTGCAGTCGGTGTCTGAGACACCGTACTGCATAGCAATTTGCGACTTGCAAATTGCGAGTCGCAGGGACTCGCAATTTGCAAGTCGCAAATTGCTTTTTTGGTACATCTGGCCCTAAATTCTTGCTTTGTTGAATAATGTACTAATGATACTCTGCTAAAGTTGATTCATATTAACGTCGTGCTTCATTCTAAGTGCTCATGATCTATGCTTTGATAAAGTTTTGCTCTGATTGCCAGGTTTTAGTGGTTTTGACGTGCTTGTTGATGTTGAAACGAATAAAAAATATACTAGATTGTAACTAATAGGGAATAAACATCCTAACACATAACTAGGTTTGTGTGGTTATTCATGGCTGAAGGGTCATGGTGCGTACGCTTTATTGATCTACATTAAATGTTATTGATTAGCTTAAACGATTTGTTATTGTGAATATTGAAGGAGTTATTGATATATTGATTGTGATGCTAAAAGGATATCTCGTTCTGGTAAGTCTCCAAACGTGGTCACAAGGTTCATTGGCCTAGATGTGTCTGCTTGTAAGGTTACTTATCTTTTGAAGGGGGTGACGTGCACTGATGGGGAGTGCTCATTACAGGTTCATGCTCGGAGTGACATAGATTATTCTCAAAATGACTATAAAGATACAAAATCATGAGAGGCTATCTGTTCCTACTAAAGGAGTTCAAATGAATTAACATCAAGAATACTAGGCACTCAATAACACTTACACACAAAAGCATTAAGAAAGTCTGAAAAGGAGGAAACAAATGCTGCCTAATCCCAGGAGCCTCTCGCAGTGCTTGGAGAAGGTGGGGCGGCGCATGGGGGGTGCGTGTGAGAAATACACATTATAATACATTTAAAGAAAAACACTTACCTCCCTCCTCGTCGTGCTCGCACTGCCCTTCTCCTGTCTTGCTGCTGCAGGCACAAGCTCCCAGCTAGCCCTGCGGCCAATCCTGATGCTGCTCAAAGCAGCATCAGGATTGGCTGGGAGCACCCAGCAAGGGCGCTCCCAGACAGACTGGGAGCCTGTGAAGGCTCTTTCCAGCCCGGCAACACAGTTGGAGACAGCCTTCTGAACATTTATGTTTGGCTGGCCAGAGATGGGAGTTAGATGGGTGGAGCTCAGGTTTATGCATGAGCTTGTGTGATGGACCTTACACGTTTTTGGGCTTATTACTTTTGGTGTTCTTTAAAGAGGTGTGTCTTCAACCTTTCCCAAATTGGAACAGTTTTGGGGAGGTCATGATGGATATGGGGATGTTAATGCTGATTCTGGGTGCATAGTTGGATTTATTGACCTGCTGCATTAAAAAGGTCACCATCACTCTTTTCTTATCTAAGGATGTGTGGCTTGAGTGGGGCCTCCATGTAATCTGACCCTGAATACCCTGAAAATGTGACGTTATGGTGAAAAACATAGGGCCTGATTTAAGGGAAGTGGTGCTGCACCCAGTGCAGTGCCACTTTCCTTGCACCCCTTAGCGCCCCCCTAACGCCACCATGTGTGCCTTGCATCTAAGATGCAGTGCACCATGGCGGTAGTTAGGAAAACTAGCGTCAAGAGTTTTGATGCTAGTTCGGAGCTTTGCAGGACTAGCGTCAAAAATATTAACGCTAATCCTGCAAAGCCCATTGAGGCCCATTGAAAACAATGGTGTGCCTGCTTTCAATGCCTGCTCTGAGCAGATGTTAAAAGTGCAGAAAAGAATGACACAAAGAAATCTGTTAGATTTCTTTGCACCATTATTTCGGCTCCGCTTATGGGGAACGCCCCCGTTGAATACATTATACCTGGCAAAGGCATAATGTAGCACAAAGGGTTACAAAGTGGTGTGGTGCATTGCACCACTTTGTAAATCTGGCGCAGCGATTTTGGCCTCGTTCGGCCACACTAGCTTTAATAAAAATTATGCTACTGTGGTGCAGTGAGGCGCTAGGGGCTCTTAAATCAGCCGTATAATTTCCTCATTGTATATGTAGGAAACTCTTAAACTTGTGGCCACGGTCTTATGACCCTGTATTACCATACTTTCTCCCACTGAAAATGTACATTTCAGGCATGGGGAGCCTAATGTATGGGACAGGAATGGGTCAAAACTGTTAAGTCTGTCTGAAATCTAGGGTGCAGGGAATTCTGCGCTTTAAACAATGATGGTATAAACACAAGCCACACTACCTTGGATTTCCATGAGTCTCTGGGTTCAAGAAATGCCTGAGTAAGTCGAGTTCCCTGGGTGCCAGCTGACACTGAGAACCAACACTGCAACCATCCCCCATTGCACTTTTGAGCAAACTCTAGCCATGATGTGATGTGGCAGGGCTTTCTGTCTCCAAAATAATAGTGGTATCCACACAGCATACCCCACATTTTTCTAATGGGGTTCTGGTGTTCAGACATACGTTGGGCTAGTATGTTCCCTGTTTGCCAGCCAAACTCACTTCCAATCGCTGTAGCCTTATCATATGTGGAGCAAGTCAGAACACAAGGCCTCTTTGAGAATGCAGTTATTCTGTGGATTTCAAATACCATACTGCAAAATTCATCCTGTTTGATGTACAGGGATGGAAAGAAGGACAGTTACAGGGTAACAGAGATGACTTGTGTATCAGTGACATCCTTAGGCCATCATCCTGAGTTGCTGTTGATGATGAGCCCTCATTTCTTGGTGTAGGTGATGGGGTAGTTGTCAATTCTAGTTCTGTTGGCCACCCAGTGGAGTCCCACAGTGAAGTGATCTTCCCAAACATCATGATTTTGGTCTTGTTGATGTTCAGACAGTTGTTCTTTATCCAGTGGGTGATTTCAGTCATGTACATAGTGAACTTGATCTTGGTACTAGGCTTCTTCTCTGTGAGGTAGAGAATGAGCTGTGTGTCGTCGGTATAGGAGAGGATGTTGATGTTGTGACAGCAGATGATAAGCATGTATGCATTGAATAGGGTCAAGCTCAGAAGATCCTTGTGGCACTTCATAGATGAGATCACAAACATCTGAGGTGTACAGTGCCAGGCTGACTGACTTGGTTCTTCCAGTCACGAAGGAGCAGATCCATTGGTGAGTGTGTCCTTAGATATCGATGTCCTATGTATTAGATGAACCATTCTCAACTTGCCAGACTCTGTTGACTAACAGCAGAGGGATTGCGTTGTATCAATGTCCATGGAAGCAGCATACACAGAAGAACACTTCCCAGACAAATGCAGCAACAAGACAAGAGAGATGAAAGAAATCAGGATGTCTGAAGATGGACTAATTTTACTTTGGGGAGGAAGCATGGCACACAATGCTAGAGTTTGCTTAGATAGTGGGTTGGTCCTTTAAATTAGGGTTTTATTTAATTTTTGCAGAATTTTACTGTTGCACTTTGTAAGTTGTCATTGGGCCAAGACCATGATGTATAGCAGTGAACCCTGGAGGAGTGATCTTTTGAGTTTGAGGGAGTTCAGGCAACTATATCTAGCTTTCACCATTTCATGTTGACTACTAAGATCTGGTCTCTTTCACCATTTCATGTTGACTACTAAGGGTCTGGTCTCTGATTGTGGAAAGCCATCTCTTGCAGCTTCTGTCAAATGTCCAAATAACAAAGTACTGGCTTCTGTCCTCCAGTGGTGGGATGTTGCTGAAAAAGAATCTTTCAGTTGTGATGGCCAGTTTCTATCCTTCCAGGGGGTCAGAACCCATCCTAATCTCCACAATGAATTACAAAAGCACAGGCAAATGTAATGAAGATGCCACCTCAGTCCTAAAAGATCTGGTTGCTGCTTTTGATACAGTCCACAATCCAACCCTTTGCAGCAAAATGAAGAATGTGGACTTCGACTGTAGAGGCTTTGATGGGTTATCTCTTTCATATCTAACTGCAGACGCACTATCTCACTACCTCCTTTTACCTTCATGCCCTACCATTTGGATAAAAGTCTCCCCAAGGTTTGACGATCTCTCCTCTTCTTTTAAAAATTCAATCTTTCCAACAATACTAAGAAACATTATGACTTCTAGACTGGCACCAAGGCTGATTACAGTAAAATAATGGACAACCACAAGGCACAATAAGCTCCCCCCAGAGAAAATAGTGATGCTTAGATGTGGAAATTGGAAGATTCCAACTTGGCCTGCAGGAGAAGCACCCCTGCAACAAATATAGCATAAAGCTAAGGAGTCATCTTAGATGCAGACCACACTCTGGAACCATATACAGACACTGATATCTTTGACATATATTCTCAGAATCTTAAAATGGAGCTTCAGTGACCCAAGTTTCCAACAGAGTTGAAGCCACTGTTCTCATGCTCTCTGTCTGCATGAAAAACTAAGCCACCAGGCTAGTCCTACTCTTGAATGTCTGGAACAACATCATACTTTATTGAGTAATCTTGAACTAGCTCCTGGTGTCTCATTGAATCACGTTTTAATGCATAGCATATAACAAACTGTCTTCTTTAGGAAATAGGACCAACCTTTCTATGATAGAAATGTGGGACTAATGCCATAGATGAAGTCTCTACTACAACACACGGCTAAAAAATAATAGTGCCACACTTCAACAAAACCTCACCAACAGGGCACACATTCTCAGTCTAAGCCAGCATACATCTAACTCCTTCCCCACCCAGATAAAGAAACTAGAAACCACCTCAAGTAACAGAAGGCCATAAAAACTGGACTCAGAATGTTTTAACCTTAGCTTATACATTTGCAACTGCAAAGGAAAACAGCGATCAGCCATGAAACTAATGAACTATAAACCAACACAGGATCTTTCAGACATGAATTTAACTACGAGCTAAAAAATAAACCTTCATGAAGCACAATCTATCTTTCTCAGATACCATTTAAAGATGAGCACACGTACTACAACCAAACACTTCAATAATGAAACATACAGGTCCACCTATAATTGCACTGTACAGTGAAAGTGCCATGATGCCACCTTAGTGACATCTGTGAATGGGAAACTGAGGGTACTTGAAGGACACAACAAACAATAAGTAGTTGTGCCTTATTTTAATTTAAGCTTTCTAGTCAACCGGAGGAAGCAACATCTTTACTTGCATTTCCCCACATTTCCCCACATAGGAGGGAGGGATAGCAACTGGTCATTGGTTGTGAACTTGGGTGGCAAAGGCCAGATATCCCAAGATGAATCAAGCTATTTCAAGGCACACCATGGCCTTGTTCCTCACAGGCAGCCACAACAGTTTACACTAGGTCACGCTTCCCCATTGACTATCTCATGAGCTATTCAAAGCTCTCCAGTTACATGTATGTAGCTCTTCTGTGCAGCGACGTCTACTAAATGATATGCTTTTACTTAGTTAAATTAATATATATTTATCAAAATTGTAAAGTATGCATTCAAGATGAAACTGTCTATTTTCAGAACTCGTAAGCTGAAATTTGGAGGAAAATAGTTCAAAGGTGATATTTGATTGACAAATAATGCAACCTTGGGAAGACTCTTTATTCATATTATTTCCTGATTGCCAGGGGAATTACAGATGTGGACATTATGTTTTACCCATGCACAGGCATTCCAAATTGACAAATTCATTCTGACCAAAAGAGGTGATCATTGCTGGTAAACTTGCATATGATGGCCACCAATGTAATCTTGTGTGATATGATCACAATTGCAACAAATATAATATGAGTAGTTTAGGATTATTTTCAGTGAACACAAGCAGCTCTTAATACAGTAGAAGTTGGAGACCCCTTATCTGGGTGGTATTCCTGTGCAGAACTTTGACAGCAATGGGCCTGATTCACAAAGGGAAGCACACTACTTTTATCAATTTACAGACTACGTCCCTATACTTATGTGTGCGGAGTTCTCTACTCTGACTATGGAATTTTCAGTTCTGTAGAACTCTGCACACATAAGTATAAGGAGTTGCAGTTGTAAAACTTTGCACATATTTTGTGAATACAAAAAGTTAGCAAACTTACAAAAAAGTGTAAGTTTACTGTTGACAATCACACCCATGTGTATTACAGCTCAAGAAGAATACATTGTTAAAAATACTTTAAGGTTTCAGAGGTACAAGTTTACGGTGCTGCTCCAAAGACAAAAAATACAACGTGGCCAAAACTGAGATTCAGAAAACCTCCAACTCTTGCTGCCAGAGGTGTTATGGGGCACTTGGCGGATTTCAAGATGACGGTCAATGGATACCTCTCTCAGTGGCATAAGTAAAAAGCCCTCCAACCAGTCAAACACAGTTAAAAAATACCTATGAATATTTATGCAGATGCCGCATATAAATGATGATCCATTACATGAAGCTGGTTACAAAACTGCCTGTACATATTGGATCCAAATCTGCAACAGCTGAAAAGCACAGTAGCAACAACAGCAACATGCCAACTGACCCTGGAACACAATAGTTTGCTATTCAAACCAAGTTGACAACTAACCATTCTATTCTAGCACTATGCATAAGCAGTGCAAGTTGAAGCTCTATTCCCCCATTGCAACAAGAACAAACCTTTACAAAAGACAATTATGACCCAACAGCAGAGAGCAAGAAGACATTAAACATAATACCAGAAACTGAAAAGAACAAGCTCCTAAATACACCTACCACAAAATCATAAGGGCACCAAGATATGATGGGACTATCTATCCTCAACTAAGTTCCAGTAACTTCTCTAGCTTCCAGGAACACTAATTCTACCACTTGAAGAACTTGAGACAATACTTCCAAGCGGACCGTTAAAAAACCCAATTCACCTCACACAATTATTTCACATTCTAGATTTTCATTTTCAAAATTCTGTTAAAACCCCTTTAAGCTACTACACATTAACTTTTTTTGCATTTAGAAATACCATTTAAACAAAACAGTGATATTTATCACAAACCTAATCACATTATTCCCTTTAATGGTCTTGTCTGTCTCTAGGCACAATTGAGATGAAGGGCACATTTTATTTGTACCTCAAGTGTTAAATTTATGTATGGGGCTGACAATGTTATTGTGATTCTGTTCACTAATGTTGCTAATAAAACTATTTAAATCTAAACTATTGGTCTGAGGAGATGCAGTATTTGTGATGGCAACCATCACTCTATCTCTGTTCTATGAAGTCATGCATTCAAAGTATTACACACTGGGCTCCCCAATGTTATGTTATGTGATATTACTATGTTATGTGATATTTCTAAAGTGCAACCTTCACCCAGAGATGCTATGGTGCTAGTCATTTCATAAAAGGAGCAAGCGTCTTGCACAGAGTTTGTGTCACACAGACCTCTATCACCTGATAAAACTTTGTTTGGTAAGCTGAGGAAAACTTAATCACTGTCATTGTAACCTACAGCAAACAAAACATTGATTCAAGCCATATACTGTCAACTAGACCCTAAGGATACCTTATCTAAGCATTTAGGCAAAACTGTGTTTTCCTTCAAGATACAAAGATGATCGCTAGGCCAGGGCTCATCTCTAAAGATGACAGAAGTCCATTAATATGGAGGAGGTAAGTTCCTCTGCTACCCAGATGGACCAAGTACCATCCGGCAAACTTAAAATCAGGCTCTACATTTTCTCTCAATTTTGCCATTAAACAACTGCCACAACAATTACATCAGAAGCTTTTTGGTTAAAGATACCCTGGAATGACCTTCATGTAACAAATCCACTATCCCACATCTTAGCATCTTAGCACCCCAAGGGGATCAATTTATTGCTCCACAGGAGGAATTTGTTCCCTAACTACAGGTCTTCTGCAAGCCTAAAGTACATTTACGATCCCTTGTCTAGTATGTGGAAGTAAAGCCGCCCAGTGACTACCCAACAACATTATACTTTAAATCCCCAACACTCTCCATTTTAGATACACACTTTTCTCCTGGCAAACAGACTTTAACTTGAACTCAATCAAATCATCCTCTTCTTCCACCTTGTTTTCTGCAAGTTCACCACTATCACTAGTAAATACAACAATTTGCACATGTGTCTCTGCTACAAAAAATATACTCTGCATTAAACAGAAATTCAAGCCCTCTAGAGGCCACAAGTGCCAGTTTAGTTGTAGTACTATGGAAACACCCTGCACTCTGTGATTACCAACCAGCTCACAAGAAGATCACACCACATCTAACAGAACTCCACCGGCTTCAAATTCACAAGAGTGCACACTTCAAAATCCTCCCACACATGCAAACCTCTCAACAACACTGGCCCTGCCTACCTGAACAGCTGCATTCACTTCGTTGCTCTGTTGGTCATGCACTAGCACACAGCTCATGCATACACAAAGGCAAAGCACGGGCCATGCTTTCTTGTAGCTGTCCCCTAAAGCCTGGAATGACCTTTTACAACACATCAGAGCCTCTTTCTCTCTTCTTGACTTTTGCAAGAAGCTGAAGACCTAGCTTTTCGAATATGAGTACGTTCCGAGAGCTGGACTCACAAACCTGCAACAGAGTGCCTAGATACGCTCAGGGGTGATTGGAGAGCCTATAAATACATTGATAACATAACATACCAAACCAACATACTGTAACATAACATAACATAGTAGCATTTACATCACCAGACCTAAAATGATCTCTCTGTGTCAGGACGTATCAATTAGACATGTAACTATCCCACAAATCGTGCTTAAACTGGTGGGGTAAACACATTGGTCTTCGTTCTGCTAATTTGGAATGCTCCTATGTCCAAACAAGACACACCATTCTAAATCATACTGGTCTATGAGGAGAGAAGGAAAATAGCAGTGCAGAAACATGGAGGGGAACAAATGGGAGACAGTTGATAGCAGTGTTTACAAAAGTATCCTTTGATAAACCACAATTTTGGTTCTATAAACAGGGAATACATGGACGGGCAAGCGCGCACACATGCTGGTGTGCAGGCAGAAGTCTTCTTCCTGCCTCGGGTTTCAGAAACCACAAACAAGCAGGTGAGACATCACTATTCTCACCTTCAAATGTCGACTATGCCTTTGGACTTGGTGAAGGATGTGTAAGTCAGATTCTTACAATCACAAATCATTGACATGAACTGTTTAAAACATCATAAATAATTTAGACTCCGTAGTTTCAGTAGACTTTAACAAGGTACCACCTCCAGGAATGAAGTGCTCCCAGTAAATTGGTCAGTATGGGTATTCATAAATCAAACGGAAGGGCTTTTGCCCCGTGTTTTACGCTCTTCTCAGTCTGTTGCTCTTCTGTGCTAATTCGCAATTTCTGTGAACGAGTTGGCAGTCAAGGTCCTCAACTACAAGTACTATCAAATAGGAAATACTAATATATACAGGAACAACCAATGTGTTCAGTGAACATTTAAGAGTTTTAGAAAAAGAGAGCTGAGCTGATTGACAATTGTGCTCCTCAAGAGATCTTTCTCAACTGAAAGCAAAGACGTTTTGGGAGGGGTGAGAACGGAAATTTGGACAATATATATGTCGAAGTGAGAAGCCACACTTTAAAATGGTCGGCATCTGTTTTAACGAGGATAAAATGTCAGAAAATGAGCAAATAAACATTGAAAAACATTTTGAACTCGTCTTGCTTTGTGTTCCAAGTGGAAGTCGTAGCTTTCATGTTCACGGAAGGAAAGCTGCTGGTTAATATCACAGCTGAACTATTCCCCCCGTCCGCTACTCTTCTTTCCTCCCACTCTGCATCACAGCGACTTAGAAGGCCTAACAAGAGGATCAGCTCAGCTTCTACCACGTGTTCATTTTTGTATTTACCCTGAAGCCAAGCTATATTTAACACACTTATCTCAAGCCAAGCTAGGAACAAGAAGATACTTTAGGTTGGGCGTACTGTACTGAATAATCTTTGATGAGCTCTGTACTAGCTGCAACACGCCCCGACCAATGGCACTCTTTCACCTCTATTACACAAAACAGATTTCTTTCACCTCTCCAACACCTTATAGACAACAGGGAAGAAACATTTCTCTGAAGCAGGCCACACTTACATTTCATAGCAGTTACCTCAATCCGCTGAAAGCGCCTGGCATTTTTACAAATGCACCCTATCCAGTAAAATATGACACATTTCTGCTCTCTCCTGTGCTGGGGCAGTGTGTGCTCCTAGCGACAGGGCAGGCACTCTTGTGCCATGGTGCAAGTGTGCCAGCATTAGAAGCAAGATTGTTTTTGTGAAAGAAAGAGCACCTTCCTCGTAAAAACAATCTTTAAAGGCATATTCCTCTCTGTGTGCTGCAGAATGCAGCAAACACTGAACCTGGAAGTAACAAGTGAACTTCAAATCGAAAACTATTTCTAGTCGTGATTACCAAAGGTCACGGTCCAGTGATTCTGCTTAAATGAGTGACGGTGTATGGGTGTGGTTGCTATATATCAAGTTGGTGGAGACATAGGACCATATGGAATAGAGACCTCCCGACCTTATCTCTTTGGGTGGTGCCCATCGTGTCTGAACATTAAAGAGCTGGAATAGGTGGTGTCAGATTAAGTGGACCCACAATAAAGTGTGAACATTTCAATTTCTCTGACAAGGGATTGCTCTCTTTGCAAAACTCTTTTTCAAACAATAGAGAGCCCCATGTATTGAGTCATTGTGTGGACTGAGGAGAATGTGAATTGAGCTTTGGGGAAATTATTTTAAGCTGGTCTTGAGGAAGGTGTTTGGAAATTTGAGATCAAAGCATGTTGATGATTGATTAAAGCCACATTTTACATAGTTGTTTTGTACATGTTTAAGGTAGACATAATAACCTAGTGATGTATTAAGTAAATGTGTCTGTATAAAAAGCCACCAAATTATTTTTGTCTATGAATACTTCCCCTATCTATGTTGTTTTTATGGAGTTTTTTTTTATGTTTTTAATAATGGAAGATGTTTTTATGTGAAGTTGTTTCAAAGTGATCTATATATAGAGCATACTATATTAAAATGTTATTTTTTAAAAAAAAACCTGTGTAAATAGTTGTAAAATGTTTTGGTATGTTTAGGACGAGTGATTGAATAAGATTGTGTAAGTGTGCAAAGTGTGTTTTTTGTTACTAAAGTCCTTAGGGTGCACCATTTTGAACCAAACCCAAGTTTAATGACCTTTGTACATTTGGCATTGTCCCAAAACCTAAGAGGAAATGCGTGGGAACACCCATACTCCATCCATGAAATTCCTCCCTGCCACAAGTTAACGCAAGGCAATGCTATGTGCTGCCTTGATTATTTTGGATTTTATAGACCACGCAGAGCTACACAAGGTGGCTTTCCTTTGCTTAGTAAATCCCACTAAAGGACTTGCATTGCCTTGTGACAACTTGCGTCATGCAAGGGCAATGCATAACCTCGTTCAACTGAGACATCTGAGAGGAGATTTGATACAAATGGGGCTCTTTTTCACTGAATTTGTTGTTGAAAGGGTACATTGGCAGTTGTATGTTGGTATTTTATCAAAATACACTAATGTCCATGCTATATAGAAGTGTGAGGAGGAAGAAGTGGGACACAGACTGGTATACTCTAGTACTGTGATCACCCTACATTGGGACTATAGAAGGGGCTGGAAGGCCCTTTTATAAATCTATATGTATTAGGCCATGTGGTGTGCCATGGAACATTTGAGAGGGAGGTTTTCCATTATGTTCTGGAGTCAACAGCCGAGGATGAGCCTAAGAATCTACTCATAAGAAGCCCTCTCCACCTCTGCAAATTCATCTGGTTGGTTTCCTCAGCGTATACAGATATGAATTTATGAGTACTTGTAAGCGATGGAACACTGTACCTGGTAAAGGGAAGGGAACTGGTAGATTGTGTTCAGTAAGAGTGTTTCTCTTCTAATTGGTCATTGAGCAAGAAAGAAATGTTCTTTATTATTGACAAGGTTCTCTTTGAAGGGTTACAATTTTAGCTGCTTTCTGAAATGGCGAGTAAAGGAGTGAGCATAATCTGTGTTGCAGTTTGGTGCTAATGCCATGGTGCTTAGCTTGTTAATGCCTGCTTTCTGGTCTTGTGCTTTCACAATTCTTAAATTCCAATCTGACGTTTCTGTAGATTTGTGTGTCACATTATCCTCCTGTGATGTGGATTCCTTTAGGCTGGTAATGTGCACTGTTTGTTGTTGCTGCCCTTGTACATGATGCTCCAGATCTGAAGATGACACAATGTAAAGAAGTACTCCCTTCAAACCAGTGTAGCTTTATTTCTCTAAGGCTTTTATGGGTCAGATAGAAGGACACTCTTTATTAGAGCTAGGTGAGCACCTCAGATGCCAGTGAGCAGAACATTGCCTTCATGGATCCTGAAAGGGCCATGGCTTGGATGGCTGTTTGTTCTAAAGACAGCTTAAAGGAGGTTTAGTTTAACTTTCTGCCAAGAGTCAGAGTTAATAATATGCCGTAATAGTCATCTTAGTAATGGGAGTCATAAAGGAGAAATCATTACGTATGCTAACACCTTGGGATTTAGTGTTTGGGTTCTTGGGAGTTGTTGGTGAGTAGGATGAATTAATTCTTGATTCCGTTCAGCTCATTTCAATGGCTGGGCACCCAGGACTGAATCGGATGAGGCAGGTCTTTACAGATGACTTTTGATTTCAGGTTTGGGATGGAGGATTCAGAATCAGATATTCCACGTATTTGAGATGTTTTTTGACGTTGTGCTTTCATCATTTTGTATCTCTTGTGTGGATGGAACTTTTGCTATCAGCACATTCTTGAGTTTACCGGTGAGTGCAGTTTCACAGTGCCACAGACTTCAATGTGGAGTTAGCCATGCTCAGGAGGGAGTTGCCTCTGCTTTAGGTCTTAGATAGGGCTGGTATGATGCATAGATCCTGATAAAACATTGAAAAGAAAAGGAGCTAGTGTAAGGGTACTGGCGAATGCTGGGTTTATGGGCAGTTTTTGCAGTCCCTTCGGTAGGTTACATTGCACCTATTGGTTTCTGAGTACCCCGGGTACCATTGCCCTTCATTGAAATTCTTCTTTTGTACAATTGAGTTCCTGGGTGACGATATATTAACTAGTTAATGCTTACTCCAGGACTTGGGAGCCGGTTTGGAACTCAGGTTCACTTTGCAATAGTAGTCACCTTAGTCACTTTAAAAAAGCCAAAATGCTTTGTTTTATAATAAAAGGGCTTTATTTATTTGCACCTAATATAGGGTTTTAGATTTATGAACAACTCAAAATATCAGAAATGTCCGGAACCTTCCAAGGGACATTAATCAGAATTACATGAAAGGCAAAGGAAAAACGTTCTGCTTTAGGCTACAGATTGCAAGAACGTGATACAGATTTCCTTGCTATGCTGGACGTTTTGTCCCCAACCTTAGTCCTTGAGGGAGTGAGACTGGTTTGTATATAATGAATACAGATTGTGATAGCAACCTGGCAAGGACACTCAAGGGGTAAAGGCATTCAGTTGTTTTGATGGCAAATAAGGAGTTTAGGGAATTGCCTTTAAAGAGGGATTGACTAAGGGCCACATGTACAAAGCATTTTGCACATCACAAACGGCGAATCGGGCCGCATGCGACATGCAAAATGCTATTTGGGTTGTACAGACCCATTTTTGCAATTTGGTGATCTATTTACTGAATCTCAAAAAGGGTTTGCGAGTCGCAATTAGGAAGGGGTGTTCCCTTCCTAGTTGCGAGTCGCAGTCCCATGTATGATTGTTTTGTGACCGTGAATGCGGTCGCAAAACAATCACAGTTAGCACCAGTTTCAAACTGGTGCTAACCCATTCGCAAACAGGAAGGGGTCACCAGGGGACCCCTTCCCCTTTGTGAATGGCAGCAAAAAAAAATTTTCAGAGCAGGCAGCGCTTCTCTGAATGAAGTCACACACTCATGGCCATCTTAGTAATATGACCTCTCTTCTTGCGCCACCCAAATATAGCAGTCAATATATACATCTTTCTGGCATCTACTTTCCCTTGAGCCTCTATACTCGAGCTGTCAACTGCCACAAATTATGTCCCTAACACTTCTTCTGCCTCCTCAGTGCATTATCTAGCAATCCTTCACACATCCTGTATAGAAAAAGGATAAAGATAAGGTGGTACGACAAGAACCAAAACTGTACTGAGTTAAAGAAAATATAACGGTTTGGTCATCATAGGATAGATAAACAGACGGACCTTAGTAGTCAGTGGACCTAACAACATATATTTTCTCCTCACCTTTATAATTAGAGTTCTCCTATTGTTTTCTATCACCCCACAAAATGCCTTAACTTCACTATTATGACTGACAATGACAACTTTGTTGGAAGGGTCCTTTCTTGTCTCATCACATGGAATTTCTGGGTTAGACAATGAAGCTATTTGCTAAATCAATTAAAAGACTAGAGGCTTCCCTTGAGTTGTCCCTATCCCACATCTCTTTGGCCATGCAGCACTCCCTACAAGGTGCCCTATCCACAGGGCCCCATACCCTCGGCTGCCACAGCCCTCTGACATCCCACAACTCTCTAGGCCTTTATGCCTTCAATCATAAGAGGAGAATGAGAGTTGTCAGTAATTCATAGACTAGCTCTGACAGTGATGGCAGGAAGGCCTCTGCACAGTGCAAGCATTTCCAGCCTAAGTTGTTCTGTGCAAAACATATCTCAGTATGGCTGTCTTTTAGTCTGATGTGAATTTCCCTTTATGTCCAACTCAGCCCATTGAGTTCTCCCCCCCCAAGGGTCTTGACTAGCAGGTTTTTACTAATAATGAAGACATTGCTTCTTTTCTCCTAGTAAAAAGCAAGGTAACAGATTTTGATGTGAATACTGATTGATAATTTACCACTTCCACTCACCATGTTAGGCAACATCTCACAATGGTCTTCACTACTCTCAAAGGCCCCTTCTTCCTTCACCTCAAATTTCCCACCTCAAATCTCATGATTGGTTTCCCCTTAAATATGACACCCAGTTTGGTTGGCACTGGCTCAGTAAGCCCTTCGATAAGTCTGCCAGATTTACCATGAGACTGGAGTACTCCAGACCTAACCTAAATGAAAAAATCTTGTACCATTAACAAAGTGGATCCTACGTTTTTTTTTCTTTCACTGTTTTAGCTAGCATCCCAGTAAAAGCATCACTCACACTGTCAGTGCCATGCCTTCAATGTGGTAGGCCTATTGGATTGTCTCCTAGATATGCTGAAGTGGGGTGCTTCATTTCCAGAGGTGATCTATTCTGCAACCCTCACGGACGGAACACAAAAGTCAGTAAACCAACTGGATGCTGTCATTGGCATCTTGTCTGATGGAGGATAAATGTTTCTTTTAATGTGCCTGTGCCTCAAGATTGTCAATATGGGAATGCACTGTAACTGAGACTCCAAGAATAGCTCCTTATTTGGTGACTCTATTCTTAATCTTGAAGTTTGCCTATTTATTCCGCTCCCTGGACCATACCCAGTCAATAATTAAGTAAGCATTCTTCAAGAACAGTGTTTTGGGGCCCCCTGGTGACAGGCTGGTTCCTGCCACCATATGCAGAAGCCAGGTCTCTCACCTGTTCTTTCTTCCTGGCTGGGACAGCTCAAGCACCCATTTCCAACTTGGAAGATTCTCTGGTAGGAAAGGAGGTTTCCACAGAATCCATGTCAGAAGCACATCCCATCCTTCCCAACGGTCTTCAGGATTCATTACACTCAGAAATTTAATTTCTTTCTTTCCCCTTTCCCTCTCATTGGTGGCTGTTGGGAGATGCATAGCCTGTTTTTTCCTCACAGAAAAATGATTACAGCAAATCATTGCATATTTCACACCATTCTATGCTATCTAATAGATTTTGTAGATATCCTCTTTTAGTGTTTTCAGACCCCCCTCACTTTTTCTGCCAGGAGGAGTTAACACTGTTGAGTATAGACCTTCTTCAGTTCCATCTTCCTGATCTGCCAAATGCTAAATTGTCTCCAACCGGAGATGAACCTCAGATCTCTGACTGCCTTTGTCCTCACAAATATTTCAAAATGAACAGCACCCACTTGCTCTCGTACACTCTGTACTTGGGTGACTGGGTGGTCTGTTTAGTTCTCAATGATATCTACTTCTCCATTCTGCCCCTCTGCTTCATGAACCTGTTTGTCGTGTCTTATGCATGCTGCAAATCTTTTGCCTTCTTTTCTATCTCTCCGTTCCCCTTTGGTTTTCACCAAACTTCCTCTGAGCCATGGTGACCTTTCTAAGAGCTTGAGGCATCTAACTTCTACTTTATTCAGACAACATTCTTCTTGTGGCTCAGTCCTCCGGCACTTCATGCCCCACCTGTGAATGACCCTCAACCCGCTCCAATCTGTGTGACTCTCGGTAAACTTTGAGAAGTTGTTGGCACTTTTCCGGACATTCAACTTTCTTGGGTTCAGAGTAGACACTGTGCATGCCTCCAGCAGTTTTACAGTTTTACAGCTCTGCTTAATCTGTCGCACGCTTCCCTTTCTTGTTGGCACAGGTCAGCCTGAAAGTCCTTCTCTCCTTCTCCATTCATGGAATGTTTTTGGGACACTTTCAGTACACCGCTTTCCAGAGATAGAAAGATCTCTCCCTCTGTAGGGGCCTCACCTATTTTACCCAGATAATCCTGGATGAAGACATAATTAGTTATGTTGGACAATATGGAGGATTGTGATCGAGCCAGACTCAAGCAAATTTTAACAATGTTGGCAACCTTCCAGGTCTATCAACAGTAGGTTTCTCGGCTCAGTAGGGGAGCTTGCTCTATATCAGCTCTTAAGAAACGCCTTATGTGGACATTTGTCATGAAGAGTTTCCTCTTGCACAAACCCAATTGTTGTGTACTAAGTTAGATTGACAGCATGTCAGCTATTCATTTTGTCAACAAGCTAGAAGGGGCTTGATGGCTTGATCCATAGGCCTGGTGGCCCTATCTCTGGACATGTGGAATGTCTATTTCAAGAGAAATCTGATAAGGACAGTATACATTCTCAGTGATTCCAATCTGGCAGCTTCACATCAATTAGGAAATTCCAAAAATTGGAGACCAGATCATCAGAGTTCAATGATGATCTATTCTTTTTGGGCTTTATTAGAACAGTTTAGCTTTTCACAACTGGAGACAACTGGAGAAGATCGTGAGTTGGCACCCAGATGTATGGGCTTTAGGACCTTAGAAATTCCCTTCTGTGAATGCAATGTCACTTCTTGTTCATACATTGAGTACACCACTTATGTAATGCAGCACAACATATACTCATGCACGAGGTGAACACATTAAGCAACTTTGCAGGTGCATATATACACCTCAGGAGGTTTGATGTAATTTTGCACAAAGGGCCTGATTTATGAAAAGTTAGCGCAGCCTTAGCGTCATTTTTTGAAGCGGCGCAAACTTGCAAAATATAATTATATTTGCACCGCTTTTGCATCAAAAAATGACGCTAAGGCTGCTCTAACTTTTCATAAATCAGGCCCTTTGTGCAGAATTACGCCAAACCATACAAAATTCATCATTTTTGGTTGTCTGGAAGCCTATGCTCTGTGCATCATTAAACACTGTTGCAGAATGTGCAACGAGATAACTCAGGCCTTGATGGACCAGGCCTGAGCATGAGTGGGTGTAGATCGAAACCTAAGGGGGTGACTGAATGGTTTAAAGGCTGAAACACAGAGAAAACATTTGCTAAACAAGGGACAGAAAGAAACTGCACATAGTAGATGTTTAAAGTGGCAAGTGACATTGACATTTTCCGGACTTATTTTTGCCAGTTTCAAAATAAACTCCAAGAGACTGCTCATGGTTCCAGGGAAGGTGAAATTCATGTTCTTTCTGTTTTGTTTAGAGGGGGGAAACTACCATTTAATTTGGAGCTTTCAGATATTCATTTTAACATCTTCTGCTGCAAAACTGGAATTTTGAAAATTTGTATACGGATTTATGTTCTAAAAAAGTAAAAACACACTCCTAGGAACTGTTGGTTGGAATTTCATAGAAACATGTTTGCCTAAGTATGGGTTTTTTTAGCTGCTGGTGTATTGAGATAACCATATAAATATACAAAGCATACATTTTTATTTCGAGACAGCTAAGCAGATTGCTAAATACACAGTTCATACAGGGGCGTCCAACAGGAGTTGAACAAACAGCTCCCCCCATCCCTACTGGACCACTGGACCCTAAACTCCCTTACTGTACTAAGGAAACCACGACCATCAGGCAAAAGTTGGTAGCTCGTCTGACCTTAATAAGTAAACTTACAAGGGGACATGAAGAGGTCAATCAACCTTTTGACTACGCTTAAGATGATCTCACCATATATCCCGTACATGCAGATCTATAATCAATAACAATCAATAACATCAGCAATCAATAAGAACCAATAAATGTTACACACCATGACCTTGCAGTCATGAATAACCACACATTTTTGATAAAAGTTAAAATATTTATTTCCTTATAATAACAATGCTAAGGTAATGTAGATTAATCTAAAAATCAATTGATAAACATACAGAAACAACACAAGCTGTCCGAAGCGGCAAAAGAAACGCAATCCAATCAAGGCTTGAGCAACTACACATTCCAAAGTTACAGTGCAAATTAATAGCAAGAATAATTCGCAAACGATATTACATACATTTAGATTCAGCAAAGAAAAGACATCAGCTGTTATTTCATGTAGTGAACTTCATCAGTGAGAACCCTAACTAAGATCAGATTAGAATTAGCATGTTTGGGCTTCATGCAAAAACTATTTAGTCTAAGCCAATTTGAAAAAACATCTAACTATGGCTATATCAAAATAGCGATTGGTACCTGGAAACAAAAGCAAATAGACATAGCAAACAGTATCATGGTCAATATACCTATCCTCCGTTTGGATCAGCAAGCTGGGACAGTCTTCGTCCTCAGGACATCAGTTCGGTCAGCAAAGCATCAGGATTCAGCGTCAGAGTTCAGAAAAGGAAAAGTCTTTAACCCCTCGGGTGCCATGGACGTAACGGTTACGTCCTGGACAGCAACAATCGGGTGCCCAGGACATAACTGTTACATCCAGATAGGGGCCCTCGGGGGAAGCGCTAGCGCTTCCCTGTGGGACTCGCACCCCCTTTCCTGGGCAGGGGTGGAAGGGGAATCGCTTCCCCTTCCACGCCCGCCCCCTTACCTGATCCCCCCATGGTGTCTGAAGACGTCAGCGCGCCTCATCAGAAGCCTACCCCTTCGCGCTGAAGCATTTCTCCTCCTATCAAGTGGAGGGGCCGAGAGAGGCATCAAAGGAAAGAAAAGGCTTTTCCTTTCCTTTGTTGTCTCTCTCTGCATTTATGCTGCGTGATCACAATGCGATCGGGCAGCAGAAATGCCGCCTATACAACAGGGAGTTGTGTTTTTTTTGTAATTGAATAAGGGGAGCGGCCCCTTGGACAAAGTCCGCTCCCCAGGGAGGCAAAATATTTTTAGGCCTTTTCTGCCCCCGGGGGGGGGGGGGGGGGGAGGGGAGCAGAAACCCCTAGACACCAAGGATATATATTTTTTTGTTTACTTTTTTTTTTCTATATTGGGAGCGACCCCTTAGGCAAGGGTCGCTGTCCTGGGTGGGGGGGCAAATTATATTTAGGCCATTTCTGCCCCCTTTGGGGGAAGATCAGCCTATTTGTATTAGGCCAATCTGCCCCAAAGGGAGGACAGAAACCACTAGACACCAGGGAGTTTTGTTTTTTATTTATATTTTTACATAGGGGAAGCGGCCCCTTGGGCAAGGGCCGCTCCCTAGTGGGGCAATATATTTTTAGGCCTTTTTCTGCCTCCCGTGGCGGCAGATCGGCCTATTATAATTCTGCCTCCATGGGGGGGGGGGGGGGTGCAGAAGCCACTAGACACCAGGGATAATTTCTTTTATGTTTACGTTTTTTTTTTATATGGGGAGTGACCGCTTAGGCGAGGGTCGCTCCCCTGGGGGACACATTGTATTTAGGCCGGCCTTTTCTGGCACCCCTTGGGGGCAGATCGGCCTATTTTTATCAGGCAGAAACCACTAAACACCAGGGATTTGTTTTTGTCAGTTTCACATGAAGGCTGCGACCCCTTAAGCAACGTTCGCTCCCCTGGGGGGGCAACTTTGTTGTAGGCCATTTCTGCCCCTCTTGGGGGCAGATCAGCCTATTTTAATTATGCCGATCTGCCCCCAGGGGGGCAGACAAGCCTAGACACCAGGGACTTTTTATTTTATTTTTTTACAAGTGAGGAGCGACCCCTTTGAAAAGGGTGGCTCCCGGGGGGGTAAATTGTATTTAGGCCATTTCTGCCCTCCCCGGGCAGATCAGCCTATTTTTATTAGGCCAATCTGCCCCCAAGGGGGAGAAACCACTAGACACCAACTATTATTATTTTTTTTGCCTCAATTTCACGCATGGGGAGCGACCCCTTAGGCAAGACTCGTTTCCCTGGGGGACAAATTTACTTTAGGCCATTTCTGCCCCCCTTGGGGCAGATTGTCCTTTTTTTATTAGGCCGATCTGCCCAAGGGGGGCAGAAACCACTGGGCCACAGGGATTTTTTTTTGCACCAATTTCACGCAAGGAGAGCGCCCCCTTAGGTAATGGTCGCTCCCCTGGGGGGAAAATATATTTTAGGCCATTTCTGCTCCCCTTGGGGCAGATTGGCCTATTTCTATTAGGCCGATCTGCCATGGGGAGGGGGGCAGAAAACACTTAGGCACCAGGGATTGGTGTGTGTGTGTGTATGTATGTGTTTTGTTTGGGAGGAGCCCTCGGGCAAGGGTCGCTCCCCATGGGGGCACATTACTGCTGGCCATATCGGCCTCTTTTTGGAAGGCTCATCTGCCCCCAAGGGTGGCAGAAAGTCCACCAGAGACCAGGGAAGATTTTATTTTCAAAATAAGAGGGTGGGGGTATGGCCATACCCCCACCCCCAAATAAACGTGGCCAAAGTTGTTCTGCCCACCAGTGGGCAGATGGGGCAGTTACCCCCGATCCACCCCCGGGGGGGCAGAAAGTCTACTAGATGCCAGGGCATTTTTTTTTTAAACAAAAAATTGTGGGGTGGAAGCTACCAACCAGTATGGGCCTGGTTCTGCCCCAACCCCAACTGAAGGGGATAACAGTCTTTCAGCTCTCCCCCCGCACACTAAAACAACTTATCCCACGGCAAGCAAGAGGACGTTTGATTATTTTGGGTTTTGGTTTTACATTTGGGCCATGAGAGCTTGGCTAACTCTCAAAAATCATCCCACATGGAACGGTGAGGGCTGCACTTTTTGGACTTTGGGACGCTGCCATGTAGAAAAATCTACAAGACCTAGACACATCGAAAACTAAACATCTGGGTGATTCCAGGGTGATGTGCTTCACATGCACCCCGCACCATTTTCTTACCCACAATGCCCTGCAAACCTCCAACTTTGTTGGAAATGACAAATTTTTCCCACATTTTTGTAATGGAGCCTTCCAGAATCTGCAGAAATAGACAAAATTCCTACCACCCAGCATTTTCTCATTTATACCAATAAAAATTCTGATGCACTTGTCAGCCTAAAAAAGGTTTTTTTTTTTCAAACTGCCCTTTTGGGCCTGCTTTGGTTCCCCCTCAATTTCAACATGTTTTTGGCTCTTCCCTGTCACAGACACTTGGCCCACCTACACAAGTAAGGTATCATTTTTACTGGGAGACTAAAGGTAACGTTGGGGGGTAGGAAATTTGTCCTGGTGCAGTGATCCCACAGAGAAATTGGGAAAAATCTGATTTGTAAACTACATTTGAGGTTTGCTGAGGATTCTGGGTAAGAAAACATTGGGGGATCCACGCAAGTCACAGCTCCCTAGATTCCCTCGGGTGTCTAGTTTTCAGAAATGTTTGGGTTTGGTAGGTTTCCCTATATGGCTGCTGAGCCCAGGACCAAAAATGCAGGTCCCCACCACCCTCAAAAACAGGTAGTTTAGTATTTGATAATTTTGATGTGTCCACATAGTGAGGTACAATTTTTATCGGGAGACTTGAGGATACGCTGGGTGGAAGGTAATTTGTGGCTCCTTTTAGATTCCCGAACTTTCTGTCACCGAAATGTGAGGAAAACATGTTTTTTTGGCCACATTTTGAGGTTTGCAAAGGATTCTAGGTAACAGAACCTGGTGAGAGGTCCACAAGTCACTGCATCCTGGGTTCCCCTAGGTGTCTAGCTTTCAAAAATGAACAACTTTGGTAGGTTTTCCTAGGTGGCGACCATGCTAGATGCCAAAATCCACAGCTAGGCACTTTCCAAAAAACATGTCAGTTTTCTTTGAGAAAATGTGATGTATCCATGTTGCGTTTTCTCTCGTGGGCATTGGGCTTAACTACGCAAGTGTGGTATCATTTTTATTGGGAGACTTGGGGGAACAGAGAACAGCAGAACAAGTGTTATTTCCCCTTGTGTTCCTCTACATTTTTTCCTTCCAAATGTAAGACAGTGTGTAAAAAAGATGTCTATTTGAGAAATGCCCTGTAATTTACATGCTAGTATGGGCACCCCAGAATTCAGAAATATGTAAATAACCACTGCTTCTCAACACCTTATCTTGTATTTTGGAAATACAAAGGTTTTCTTGATACCTATTTTTCACTCTTTATATTTCACCAAATAAATTGCTGTAAACCCATTGCAAGGTGCAGCTCATTTATTTGCTCTGGGTGCTAGGGTTAATGAACCTACAAGCCCTATATATCCCACAACCAGAAGAGTCCAGCAGACGTAACAGTATATTGCAGTAAAAAGTTAAAGTTACAGAGTAAAACGTGAAGAAAAATGACTGGCTTTTTTCACCTCAATTTCAATATTTTTTTAATTTCAGCTTTTATTTTCTGTAAGAAAACCTTGTAGGATCTACACAAATGACCCCTTGCTGAATTCAAAATTGTGTCTACTATTTTTCTGAAATGTTTAGCTTTCTGGGATCCAACATTGGTTTCTCACCTATTTCTGTCACTAATTGGAGGGAGGCTAAAAGCACAACAAAATAGTAAAAATGGGGTATGTCCCAGTAAAATGCCAAAATTGTGTTGAAAAATGTGGTTTTCTGATTTAAGTCTGCCTGTTCCTGAAAGCTGTGAAGCTGGTGATTTTAGCACCACAAACCCTTTTTTGATGCCATTTTTAGGGAACAAATCACAAGCCTTTGGTAGCCCTTTTTCCCATTTTATTTTTTAAAACGAACTTTTTGATATATTTTGGCTAATTTCTTGGTCTCCTTCAGGGGAACTCACAAACTCTGGGTATCTCTAGAATTCCTAGGATGTTGGAAAAAAGGACGCCAATTTGGCATGGGTAGCTTATGTGGACAAAAAGTTATGAGGGCCTCAGCATGAACTGCCCCAAATATAAAAAAAAAGGCCTGGCACCTGAGGGGAAATGGCCTGGCAGCAAAGGTGTTAAGCAGTAAAGTTAAGCATGTCTCTTCTCAAGACTATCAAGAATGTAATGTCCTTACGGCAAGATAAAAAATGGGCAAATGGTGTCTTCTCAGTGCAGTCCGGCTAAGTCAGATTTCCTAAAACTACTTCCCAGGTCCCTATTGGTCAAGGGATCGCATGTTCACACTTTGTCCAATAAAACTAAAACTGATATCTACATTTTTACTAGTACATGGTTCATATGTTGATGATTGGCTCCTCCTGTCCCGCTCCCATCATTCGGCTCATCAGGTAACAATATTGTTGCAGCTTATACTCCAGTCAGAGTCTCTATTGTATTCTCCTGAGAAAGTCAGTCTTACACACATCACATAAACAATATTGTATTAGCAAATACAGCATTTTCTAGCAAGCAGTTTCTCATGAGAAAGACTTTTAGCTACGATCATATGGACAGTACAGTGGAAAATCACAATTTAATTCTCTAAGCAGAACTTTTTATTAAATGCCTAAGAAATACAGCTTGACATGAGGTCGTTCAACTAGGCCAAGACCTCACTAAATTAAGGCCTACAATGAATAAAGCTAATACATAATAAATAACCCTTAATATAAAATTTTACTACATGAATCAAACATAAGCTCATCATTCCATATTAATAAGCCATTAATAAGTACACTTTCGTGAACACTGGAGGCCACTCATGTGGGCACATTTTCAAATATGTGCATTATTTTCCCTAAGTTATTATATTTCTATGCAATTTCAACATTCAGGATACATGAATAATAATTAATAATATCATTAAAACGTCTGCATTAACAGTCCCTCCTCTGATGAATAAATGTGTCATCACACTAAGCCTTCACTCACAAATTTTTGCATCAGCCAAAATTCTGTCATTTCTACCCCTTCAAATCTTTGTTCCCTTTTAAAATTTCTCCTCAACAAATTTTCCTTTTTTCTTTTCTTCCCTCCTCTGATTATTCTTCATCTTATTAAATTTGATCTTTGTACACAATTTGCATATTCCCCTTATTCCAATTAAGCAAATCAAATTAATCAATACCCCTTGTATTATTTTCAATAATATCCCTTTGCCAATGTTGCTGCGCCAATTTTCCACTGAAGCAAATCCTTTGTCAACCTTTTCCCAAACACCTGGTTCTTTTAACTCTTTTAAATCTGCACTTTCATTAGTCAGATTAGTAAGTAAGCTTCTAATTTCTTTACTATTATCAGGAATGAATGAACAGCAATGCTTCGAATTAAGTACTTTGCAAACTCCGCCATCCCTTGCTAAAAGAATGACTAACACAAGAGCAGTTCTGAAGAGTCATAGTTCTTTCAGCAGCTAATTCTGTATCTATCAGGATCATGGCTCCTGAAAAAGTTGTCAGAATGTTATCCACAATAGTAGACAACTTTAGAATCTTTATTGAATTCAGAACAACTCCTCCTAAAGGAATCATTGCTCCAAATATATCTCCCACTATACAAGAAGGAGACTCTCTCCTTTGTCTAATGTGATGTAACTCAGTCACTTTCAGAAATTTCTTTAAGTCAGCTAGTTAAAAAATCTTTGGTAAAACTATCCCCAAATAACAAGTACCATACCATCCTCTTGGAACACGGGAATAAGAATTAGGTCCACAAATGTAATATATCCCAGTAATCAATGGATCCTGTCCATTCAACATAAATGTCCATTTACTCTGAAACATAAACACATCTTTACATTCACTCGTTCCCACAAACAAAGTGTCAGTGAGAGATTTAGGCCTATATATACAAAGCTTCCCTACGTCTTGCACATCTAAAGCTAATTTCCCTTGTGTTTTCATTGTACTATTAGCATATCATTCATAAAAGTCCTTTTCTCTAAACCCTTTTCTAACTTCTCTTTCAATGCCTTTCTCCTGTCATCTGTGTGGTCTAAGAAGTTATTTTCTAAAGGTGTAAGCAAGCATGTCAGATTGTTTCTGTGGGCATAACCTGTGCCAAACGTTGATGTAGGCTCAAATAAACCCCTAACCAATACTATGTAATTATCTTTAGCTACTCTACTCAGATACCTAATTATGACGACCAACGAAAACACCACATCATGGTTGGAGTAAAAATATTGAATGTACTCCTGGTTATTGAATCTTGATAGTAACAGACTACAATTCATCCCATAAGTAAGGAGCAAACTATGATAAGCAACTCCTTTCCACGACAGTGAAGGAATCTGCGTTCACACATAACTATTTTTCGCATCCATCATCTCAAGATACTCACTCAATAAGCGATAAAAGACATTAGAAGCAAGTTCCCCGTGTGCATTACTACCTACGTGCAGATACCTCTCATCTAACCTAAACTTCTCTATTGCTGTTAATGCAGTAGTTGTCTCTAAAGCTGAAGTATTGTTGGCTTTACTCTTGTCAAGAACAGTCATACCCACAATCAATATCACACACAATATCACACACACAATTGCCAAGCCAATACAAATGCATTTACAGCGCCTGTTCTTGCTACGTTGCTGGCTAACATTACTCATGATCTGTAAAGAATCAGAAAGCAGAAGAGAAAAATGTAGTAACTATGCAGCAAAAATCAAATCAAAAATCTTCTTTTAGCAGTTATTTACAGCTTTCAGTCTCACTACCAGGATCAATTTCCCAAAAAACGGTAAGCTTTCCAAAAATCAGTTCAGCAGCTTGTCAAATCAACTTATCATGTTAAAATCAGGTTTCAAAAGTCTGATCCGGTTACTTTTGACAGTGTCTGTTTTCTTTGCACTTTCTGAAATTGATCTCATTAGTTAAGTTCATTAGTTCCCTTCAAGTGCCAAAATATCGACATCGAATGTCTCTATCAAAATAAAAAGACAAAAATTAATTCTGCCATTCACTTGCAGTTGCATACGCCCATTCAGGACCAGCGTACCTTCAACTTGCTATTCTCTTTCTTTTCAACTTTCGATCTCCATTCAATTCTCCTTCACTTAGATCCTTGTTGTATCTACCTCTTCTTTGATTATTGTCTCAACAACTGCTTCCTTTCTCTTTGCTTGTGACTTTGGCCACTTATCTCCTTTTAGTGGACCCTTGGTCAATGCTCTTTTCAGTGTTGAATTTGAAACTTCTTCTTGCTCTGCAGGATTTTCTCTTGACGGACCTGCAACTGGCTCAGGAGGAGTTAGATCAAATTGGCTTGGACCCGCCTCAACTCCTTCTCCCTCGGGGTCTGGCAATTGCTCTGTTTGTCTTTCAAAATCGTCTACTTGCGGGGAAGCCTTCCTGTGATTAGGCTCTCCTGCTGTCTCAATCGAGACTGTCTCCCTGTCACCCTCCTGGAAGCCTTCTCTTTCCTCTCTCACAGGAGTGACTGAACCGTCCTCAGTGGGCTGAGATCCAGTTTCAATTCCTCTTTCTTCTTTTTCTGGCTCTGAGGCTTGTTTTGTCATAGTTGTTGGCACTCTCAACAACTCGCCTTCATCGTCCAAAGGACATGTCACTTTCTTTGTGTGGCTGCAGTTCGGAACTCCAGCGCACTTCACAGCTGTGGTAGTGGTCAGAACTACCTGGAACAGCCCTTTCCACCGTGGCTCCAAACACATTTTCCTCACGTGTTTTCGGACCACAACCCAGTCACCAGCTCTCAGGTTGTGCCTAGATCATGGATTGCTGGCATTGTGGTGGCTTCCACCTGCTGAGAGAAAGAGCAAACCACATCATCCAGACCTTTTCAGTAGTCCAACACCATATCATCCGTAATGTTTACAAGCGCATTTGCAGGCACCACTGACAACCTCATGGCTCTGCCCATGAGGATCTCGTGCAGTGACAATCCTGTCTTCCTGTCGGGTGTGTTTCTCATTGTCAAGAGAACTAACGGTAGTGCATCAGGCCATTTCAGATTCGTGGACGCACACATCTTCACCACTCTTGATTTTAAGGTACTATTAATCTATTCCAATAGTCCTGGTGCTTCAGGGCGGTAACTACAATGTAACTTCTGCTCAATGTGCAATGCTGCACACAGTAATTTAATTACGTCATTGTTAAAGTGGCTTCCCCTATCTGATTCTGAAGAGATCGGAAACCCAAAATGGGGTATCAGTTCTCTAAGCAATAGTTTCGCTACTGTCAGGCTTTCATTCCTTTGTGTAGAGTATGCTTCAATCCAGTGACTGAAAATGCAGACAATCACCAACACATATCTCAAACCTCCACACACAGGCATCTCAATAAAATCCAGTTGCATTCTGCTGAATGGACCTCTTGCTCTTCCAATGTGGCTCAAGTTAACCACTGTCCCTTTTCCTAAGTTCATTTGCTGACCAATGACACAACGATGGCAAACTGTTTCAGCAACTTGTCTAAACCTAGGATTGAACCAATTATGTTTAAACAGACGAATCATGGCATCCCTCCCAACATGTGCTTGACCATGATAATACCTAGCTATTTGAGACAACAGACTGTTTGTCAGAATCAACTGTCCCTTTTGTGAAACCGACAATTCAACTTGTCTCTGTACACATTTCAATTTGCTCCTTGAACGGTTTTCCTCCCTGTCAACATTATTCTGCAAAGTTTTCAATTCTTCCAGTGTGTCAATCACTTTCAATGCATAACCTGGACATGTTTTATCTTCTTCAGGTAACAATTCCCACTTATCGTTAAACGATATACAGTTCAATGCGCAGAACCTTGTGACTTGTTCCGCATATCCATTTCCCATTGACACAAAATCTTGCAATTTCAGATGTGCACAGCATTTTACCACAGCAATCTTTTCAGGTATTTGGATAGCATGTAACAATTCTTTAATTTTTTCACCATCTCTCATTGGTAAACCAGAAGAGATCATGAAACCTCTCTCTGACCACAACTGGACAAAATCATGGACTATTGCAAATCCATACTGCCTGTCCATACAGATCATGGGTACTCACAAACTTTTTCTCGGGGCCAAAATTGCAGTATGGTTTGCGGCCGAGGGCCGCACTGAAGTGGCAGCGGGAGTGGGGGGGGCTTATAGAGGGCACAACCACCCCGCCCCCTTTTTCAAAACATTGCTCCCCCAGTAACACACACAGCGCCATACACACACAGCGCCATCTGCACACAGCGCCATCTGCTCTCACCCCTACCCCAGTAACACACACAGCGCCATACACACACAGCGCTATCTGCACACAGCGCCATCTGCTCTCACCCCTAACCCAGTATCGCACACAGCGCCATCTGCTCTCACCCCTACCCCAGTAACACACACAGCGCCATACACACACAGCACCATCGGCACACAGCGCCATCTGCACACAGCACCATCTGCTCTCACCCCTACCCCAGTATCACACACAGCGCCATCTGCTCTCACCCCTACCCCAGTAACACACACGGTGCCATCTGCTCTCACCCCTACCCCAGTATCACACACAGCGCCATCTGCTCTCACCTCTACCCCAGTAACACACACACAGCGCACACACACAGCGCCATCTGCTCTCACCCCTACCCCAGTAACACACACACAGCGCACACACACAGTGCAATCTGCTTTCACCCCTACCCCAGTAACACACACACTACATTAAAAACAAATAAATAAATAACCAAAGAGCTTTACCTGCCTCAATAAAGCACTGTAAAGATGCCACAAATGTAGAACGGCAGGCAGGCAGGCGGGCGGCAGACGTGGAGCCGGTGACAGGAAGCAGACAAAAAAGCCCCGTAAAAGTTAGCTGCAAGCGCTGACTTTTAAGGGGCTTTGGCTTCCAGGATCATCATGGAAATGCCATAAATAATGGCTGCCGTACGTAAACATAGAGGAGGGCCGCGGGAGCATGCGCAAAGAAGCCACTATTGCGCATGCTCCCGCGGCCCTCTTCTATGTTTATATACTGCGGCCATTATTATCTGGCGTTTCTTTGACGTGTCCGCGGGCCACCAAGGTAGGACCGTGGGGCCGCTGGCGGCCCGCTGGCCGTACTTTGAGTAACGTCGATACAGATGGTAACTGAGCAGAAACATGGCACACCATAGTAAGGGCTAAAAGTTCTGCTACCTGTGCAGAACATACTCCAATAAAGCCAAGACACTTCCAGGATACTAGAATTGTGCACACAGCATATCTTGCTTTCAATGTTCCTGTATTGTCTCTCAGACAAGAACCATTAACGAAGATAATTTGGTCATTTTCTTCCAATCGGGTATCTCTAATAACAGGTCTCGGTTTCATGCACAGATCAGTTACCTCAAGATAATCATGCTCAATGTCTTCCAACTTTTCATTTTCAACATTTTCATTTGGAAGTAAGGTTGCCTGGTTCAGTACTATACATCTTTTCAATGACACATTTGTGACCCTCGAATACTCGTCTCCTATCTGGTCAATCTTGCACCAGTCAGGTACTGGGTTTTCGTCTTTGTGAGTAGGATCTCAATGGAGTGAGGGACCATGATAGTTAAAGGAAGTCTCATCAGAATGCCTTCCCACTGTGAGAGGCTCTTTCCAACCGCTGCAACTACATGCAGACAACCTGGTAAGTCTGCTGCGACTGGGTCCAAAGTAGCTTAAAAATGTGCTACTGGGCGGTTTACACCACCATAGACCTGGGTCAAGACAGACAAAGAACACGCATCACGCTCATGACTAAACAATGTGAAAGATTTTGTGTAACGAGGCATACCCAAAGCTGGAGCTTTGCACAGACTCTTTCAACTCAGAAAATGCTTTCATGCAAGCCACAGGATAGGTGACTTCTTTATGAGTCAGCTTTTGTAAGGGCTTGGAAATGACTGGAAAATTGGGTATCCATTGGCAACAATAGCCTACCATCCCCAGGAACATCCTGATGTCTTTCTGTGTGGTTGGGGGATTCACCTGCAATATGGTTGTGACCCTTTCTCTGGATATTTTCCTTGATCCTTTCTCAATTTGGTGACCCAAGTATTTCACTTTTTTCTACCAGTACTGCAATTTCTGTGGAGATACTTTATGACCGTTCTTTCCCAAATGATTCAGCAAGGCAATTGTGTCATACTGCCGCGTGGGCTCTCATTATCCTAAATGAGACTACTGGATTTCTGGGTAGCAGGATCGTTCACGGTGTGGGGGACTGAGTCGGACCCACTTGGAAGGAACTCTGTCACCCTAAATCCGGTTTTGCTCCGGCTAACTAGCAGTGTCTCATTTCTCCAAAAGGGAAGAGATGATTAGGCAGCCGAGCGCATGACATCTTTAGAACTTCTCAGGGAAGTTGTGGTCACTCAGATCCAAACCAACTCTCTCATTTACAGTATGATCTCATATACAAATGACAAAGGCAGTGTAAGTTTTATATAATGTTTTAATAAAACGACTGCATTTTAGATATTAAGGCGTGAGCCGCAATAACCAGAACCATACAACACAGTAGGATTGAAATAGTCACGAGGAGAGTGAAAAATAAGAACAACGCTATCATGGTGTTTAACAATTTCTACTCTCCCTTAGCTAGTTCTATTTCGAGCACAGCATGTTAAGCTTCTAACTTGCCTTTCTGAATCCCTGGGGAGACATCAGCCCTCATACCTGAGCAAAGGCCTGTGATCTGGTTCAGCATCTGCAACGAGGCAGTCAGCGTCTAGTTGTGGTTCCCTGGTCGGAATCTCCCTCTTGCGTGTATTGGGACAAGGAAGTGTTTTTATAACTAACATGTCAGCGTGATCACAAAATGTCCTTATGCATGAATGCCAAAGACTAAACTCCTACCACGTCTATCGGCAATGTACCAGACTATATCCTTGACTGAAGCACAGAGTGAACAGGAATGTGTTATGGAGAACTCCAGTGCTGAAGTAGGCTAAACAGTGTGATATAAAAAATAAAACAAGACCGTAGAAGTGGCTATTTGAAAAATAACAGTACGAAGCCGAATAAAAGCATTTAGAGCAAAGTGCACAGAGGCTCTGAGCTGCGAGCAAAGAAATAAAATACATCCAGGGCAAAATGCACAAAGGCCTAGAGCCTGAAGCTACTGCGCAAAGGATACGTAAAACTGACCACACTACACCCTCCCCTTGTCGGTAGCAAGTGGTTACAATAATATAAAAGTATGCCCCAGATTTAAGTCTACATCAAAATATATATTTCGACAAGGTCAGAGGACTACAAAGTCATAAATTTGGGAAGCATTTGACGATAAAGCCAAATTCAATATAATGCCAATTTGTATTTCATCAAAAAAAAAAAATTGTCAGACAGAAGCACTAGTAAGCAGGAGTTCCTCCACTTCGATATATGTCAATATCGGAAGATCCACACCAAAAAGTATCATGGAGCAGGTGTGTTCCAAAGCCCCAAAACCATTCAGGGCAGCACCCCGTGCAGGGCCTATGAATGAGACAATACCATCTTCCTCCAGGAAGGGAATCTCATAAACTGCCTCACGAAGTAAACGCAACCACAGTGCACAAGTCTGGGAATGAGACCTAATCGGGAACATCAACAGATCAGCATCGACCACCGGGGGCGCTGCAGTGAGAGACAAAGAGCCAGTGCATGTTCAAACGAGCACCAGAGGCACCGAAACACGGGTTGCACACAATCCAAAACCGGCCGGAATGTCAGAGTCCAGTCACACTCCAATTGTCCCAGGAGTGTCGCTCCAAAATGCTGCATCATGCGTTCATGACACAGCTGCGCCGACGGGAGCGCCAATATAGGACCTCGTCGCGGCGGGACAGCCATTGCGGAAGAACAGCAGCAACAGCAAAACCCCAGCCAATAAAGCCAAAGTAATCGGGAAACTCCCAAAAATGCTTCAGAAAATAGAGTGAATAGCCGAAGGTATTAAACCGAATATGGAAGAGAAGGTGTGAGCAAAACCAACACCAACGGCTTTGAAAAAATGTGCAATTCCAGCAGTGCTGGATGCATTAAATATACGTCCCACGAGTTCACCAAAGTGACTCGGAAAGTTAGTATTTAAAAGGGACTGTATTTCCGCCGATGACCTTGCCACCTGAAGTGCGTAGGTCTCGCTAGCAGATGTAAGGGCCACATGCTTTTGAAACAATAGAGCCTTTAGTCGACTCAACTTGTCGAAATTTACCTTGGAAGTAGCAATATGAGGCCAGATGTCTGCTACCTCCATAATTTGAGTGGGGGGAAACAACACATTCCCGCAGCACGTAACGGCCTTGTTGACAACGACTACGTAAACTATTCCGGCACGCATGCCACAACAGGGTTCATTGTTAAGAAGGACGTAACTGCCGTTTGAAAGCACCTGGAAAGTGTTTTTAATTACTGGGACTGGAACTCCCTTCAGATAACAAGCTAAGTTAGCAATCGAGGCATTACATGCCCCGTGCACGGACAGCTGTTTTCAAACCATGGAACGGCTGACAGAAGTTTTGCATTCGCTATCGCTAAGAAAAACCTCCCTCAAACCATTAATACATCTGTATCGAAAGGGAAGCTCCCACACCTCGTGTATGTAACTGTCTCCCAACCGTTCATATCTACCCACCGGAATGTGCTTTAAACAAGAAGTAAATTGCAGAGTGGAGATAGGCAGATTAATAACCCCATGAATCAACCACTCAGCTGACTGAATCTCAGCAACCGTAAAAGGCAGTTTCTCCAATTTTTCAATATTTAACATAACATATGTCGCTTCCTTTTTAGCCATCAGCTGTTGTTGACGAGTCAAATTAAAGGAAATAAAAATCTCCCTGGCACGAATGTGCTGCCATGGAACGCGACCTGCCTTCAAGGTCTGTAGAGTCCAACCCAGCTGCATGATGGACCGCGTCTGACTCTGCCCATGATATAAAGAAGACATATCCGATTTAATAATGTCTATAGCAGAGGAAACAATGTTGTCAATTGTATAAACACGGTCTGAAAGGGTATGCATCCCATTATCCACAACAGACAAAGCCTGTATAAAATTTTCCTGATCAATTTGTCTCAACCGGGCCGCTGCCTCCTGTTGTGAAAGTTTCCAAACTTCATTATATACCTCATATAGAAAACGCTTCTTCCGCGGCATTCGTGGTCCTGACAAAAAATCTTGTACGTCAGTATCATTAGACATTAACGTGAGATGTGACTTAACTGCATCCAGCGTGGATGATTTCAACCATTGCTGACAAAGCTTCCCCACGCTGTATGTAGTAATGATATCAGCATGTTCTGGTGATATGTAGCGAGGGTCTGCCCTACTAGTCCTGAACCCCCCTGAAGAGGTGACAAAACGCTGATGACACCCATTAGTGTCTATGGGCCATAATAACCACCCGCCCGGATGTATCAATGAAGTGTTAAGCGTACCGTTCTGGACCCAGTGTGTAAGCTCACTAAATGTGGCATTAACATATCGCTGCCAATTGTTCAATTTGGAAGGGACAGGAATACCAGGCAAATTCAAATTCCCAATCGTTGCTAAGCCCAAACAACTAGTCTGTTGCACAGTGTCATTGAGGAAAATCATTTGGACAGGAATAATACATGCCCTAAATAAAGTGTCCCTGCCTCGCATTTGCCAATTTTTCGTTCCCCAGACACTTTTCAAGTCAACAGTCTTGGACCAATATTCATACCCCTCAATCGAAAGTTTACATACAAACAAATTTGAATACAGTAATTTAGTATCGGTCAACAACATTTGCTTATTAGCATACGGAGTAACTTTAAAATAGTAAGACTTAGCATTCTGTTGATTATGCCCAGAAAAATATGCAAATTTATCATAATATGTTTTAGAACTCCCCTGTGGAGGAGTTGGGCAATGTTCCCATTGCACATATTCAAATATCGATTTAGGGCTACTCGCTTTATGAATAAAGTGGTGTCCATAATAATTGTAGCAAAACATGTCAACATGATTATCTCTAAATAGGTAAGCATCTTCATCGTCATAGACAGTATAATATTGTAATTCTGTCAGCATAGAATCTACTGTCTTCACATCCCAATCATCAGAAACAATGCCTGGTATAACGATATCATTCATTGATAATTTGAGAACATACGGTATTTGAATCAATTCAGTGGGACCATATATATCAAACATCACTTTATCCCACACAATCCCATCCGGAATCGGTATTGCAGAAATGTTCACATAGAACAAGTCTCTTCGAACCATATGAGACGAAAAATGTGGTCTCAACACTGTCTCCACGTGCTCAATGTCAGATCGTTCAGGAAGAAAATGACCATGTATTACCAAAAAAAAGGTAACCACAAATCCCAACCACAAGAAAATAGTCATTACAGTCATAGAAAGCCACAAATAGTTCCAAGAAAAAACAAAATATGTGAGTTTAAGCCAACACAGCAGCTTACGTGGACCGTGGGCTGAAGATAGAGAGGACGTGGAGTCAGACCCGATAACATCAGTGTCGTTGAAGCAGCCAGAGGCAGTTCGTGCAAAAGGTGCAACCGTGAACAAAGAAGCAGATGGTGGCTCTCGCCTTGGCACGCTATAAACCACATGTTCAGACATATCATTAGAACGTACAGCCACTTGATCAAAAGATTCCAAATTAATCGTCGTCTGTGGAACAATCGCAAGACCAGCTTCCACCCTCCCCAAGCTCGGAGAGGAAACAGCATCGGTGCAAATCACCTGCAGCAGGACTTCTTCCCCAGTAGTGAGAGGGATTCCGGAACTACTGGGTGTCCCTCTTGGTCTGCTGTGCAGAATCGGCCACATGTTGTAATTTGACATTATCAATGGAAACAAAGCGATTTCCTTTGGCCCCGTGCAGCGGCGGTAAAATTACAGTTCTCGTGCCGCCAACCCCTAATACAGGGACTGGTGCTCGACAAGAGGGACCAAATTCTTTCTTAACTGAGACCTTGTCACGCACAAGATCCCAATCCTGGGTATCCAACCAGTAGGCGTTACTCGCTCATCCTTAATTCCTGTGGAGGCAGCACTCGCAGAAGAGTTATCTTCACGGAATTGTTGTAAATCCTGCAAAACAGTGACACAATCATTTATGTCAAAGGGCGTATCTGCTGTTTCCACACCAGGACCATCTAGATCAGGAACATACATTTGTGTTCCAAACAGGCACTCATATGAAGTACGACCCCCCAGGAACCTTCTAGGCAAGTTATTAAGTGCTCTCTGTACTCCATACAGGTGGGCTAGCCAACTACGACCTGTACCTATAACTATGGCCGTTAAGAATTGCTTTAAATCACGATTTAAACGCTCCACGACAGAATTTCCCTCGGGATGAAATGGAGACGAGAATTGGAGTTGGACCCCCAACGAAGCCATGGTGTCCCTGAATGCCTTAGAGGCAAAAGCAGGGCCCTGGTCCGAATGAAAAGCCGCAACTGCAAATGTATCGACAAAGATGCGCAAATCTTTAATAACAGTCTGAGCGTCAGCCGAGCGCTGTGGCCAGGCCCACACAAATCTGGAGCATGAATCTACAGCAACCAATATATATTTGTATGCACTATCTGGCGTCAGTGGACCACAATGATCCAAGTACACACACTGTAAAGGTTTATTTGAAATCAAAAGGGGTGTCTGCTGCGGGCGTCTAGCCGCTGAAACTTTAATTTGTTGACAGACGTCACAACAAAGGACATACTGCTTCGTCTCTTTATAGAGACCATGCCACCAGTAAAGAGCCTGTAAGAGCGAAATTGTGGCAGCCACACCAGCATGTGCAGATGCCGCCCCCTCATGTGCTGCAGATATTAATCGAGGTCTCTCAACTTTATTGGGCACTTCACGTACACCAACGTCTGGGATTTTAACTACAGCGTTTAGCATACCACCCATGCAGTAACTATATTTAGAAGGGAATCCTTTAGGAAATGGCGTGCCATCAGCCGTGGCTTTTATGGCAGCCGGAATCTCTGTGTCTGGTTTGGAACTCGAACGAGTCACTGCGGCCACAGTGGCAATCTCCACTGCCGATTTTGCGGCTTCATCAGCCAAAGTATTTCCAGCAATGTGTATTCCAATGCGCTGGTGTCCAAGTGTATGTACAAAATGGACCTTAGGAAGCGTTTCCTTCAGATTCGCAACCTTCCCCCACAGCAATTTGTGTTTAATGGTGTTGCCTTTAGAATCTCTGAACCCATTCAACCTCCAGTAGTGTAAATATTCATTGAAAGACTGAACACAGTAGTAGGAGTCAAAGACCAGCAAGGTTAGTATCGCCGGATCCGCATGTTCCAAGGCTAACAATAGAGCTTTGAGCTCAGCCAACTGTGCTGTACAATCTCCCAAGATCTGTGTATAAGTATGTCGGGGGCAGAACACTTCCCCCTCCATAGTGCCGCTCACCACCGCACATGCAGCAGAAAACTGTCGTTTAGTCCCAACCGCTGGTTGCGCAGAGTCATCGATGTACATGACCACCTGATATTGATCAATAGGCAATGTGCCAGCGGGAACCGGGTACTCCATTTCATATTGAAGAAATTCTTGAGTCTGCAGTTTAGGGTCAAAGATGTAATCTACATCAGTGGCTGTCAAAGACGTAGCCCATTGTATCCATCGCGGGTGTAAAGCTTTCGAATTAGGAACACTCGCTTTAGTAACAGCCTCTAAGGCCGGAATCGGGGAAACGACAATGATGCGTTGGCCCTGGGCCAGAGGTCTTTCTTTAATCACAGCCATCTGTACAGCAGTGAGTATTTTCTCAGTTTGTGCGAATCGTTGTTCTGCAGCAGAATACAAACGGGACTTGTATGCTATCGGGACTGTCTCACCCTCATTAAAGGTGACATATGTAAACCCAACGCCACCAGGTATTACCCTGATGACCAGATGCGTTTTATTGTCCCTAGTGTGTAAATGTTTAACAGCTAAGAGATCAGTTTGTAGATCTCGAATAATATGTGTATGCTCAATCGTCCAAAACCTACTCGAAAAATGTGGGCGAATCAACTTGTATAAGGGTTTTATACGCGTAGCATAATCAGGAATGTAAGTTCTGCCAAAATTCAGAAACCCCAACAATGATTGGAGCTTCCGAACCGTATTAGGAGGCTGCAATTGAGCACATTTCTCAAAAAAATGTGGCGCTAAGCTCTTGCCCTCATTCGACAACTCATATCCCAGGAAAATGACGCTGAGGAAGGCAATCTTCGATTTCTTAAAATTAAACTTATAGCCAATTTCAGCAAACCCCACAACAATGCGTGCTACACGCCTTAGATGTTGTAGAATTTCATCGTCTGTCAAATATATGTCATCAACATATGATAACGCTTCAGGGTCCAACTCGTGCAGAATTTCAGTTACACGAGCCGAAAATAGTCCTGGGCTATTCTTATACCCCTGAGGCAAACAACAAAACTTTTTCTGAGAGCCAAATGCACTGAAACCGGTATAGTCCCGACTTTCGGGCGCTATATTTTGGCAGAAAAATCCATTCGAGATATCTAATGTTGTTTTGTATTTTTTACGCACAATATTATTCATAAGCGCTGCGCTGTGTGAATTCTGCTTTGCATATGTGCGTGTATGTCCATTTAAGTGTCTGTAATCCACCACTATCCTATATGAATGGTCCGGTTTAGCAACTGGAAATAAGGGATTATTCATCGGCGAGACACAGGGTTCAATTACACCCTGGTACTCCAATTGTGTAAGAATTTTCCTAACCGATGCCCTTGCCTCAAATTTGATAGGATACTGCGGCTGCGGCTGAGGTTTGCCTTTTATTGGAATTACATGATAAGGTGATTGTCTATCCCACCCCACATTATTTCTATATAGGGCGGGGGCCTGTGCTAGAGCCCATGATTTACTATAGGACTCTGCTACTTCTCTCGGAACAAGTGGTGAGAACGAAGGTGTAATAACCTCCTCCCCAACCGGACAGTCGCGAACAAAGTCAGGTGGCCAATCTTGTTCGGCCAGCAGAACGTCATACAATTGTACCAGATGGTCCCAAAAGATGGCCTGTACAATGCGGTCAATGTCCCCTTCTAATTGCAAAGTTACTTTATATACTCTATCAGGATCAGACACACGCATATCTGTAGTTTCGACTTGTATGAAGTCATCAGTTGCTTTCACCTCCAGATGCTCTAGAAGACTCCGGCGAACTATTGTGACCTCTGCCGCGCTGTCTAACAGTGCTAACGCCCATGTCTTGTTCGTCAAGAGAACTCTCTTCTTGAGCGGCATGTCTAACTGAGACTGCTGCCACTTTCTTCTTTTTAAATTGTTGCTTTTGTTGGAGCGGTTTCTCTTCCTGTTTAACAGAAACCTCCGTTGAGCGTTGTGACTCCTGTCTCGGTTTCACGTACTCAGTTCTCCGCTCTGACCGCCCACCTCTCTCACTTCTTTTGTCCGAGGAGTCCTGAAAGGAACGAGATTGGCGTGTATCAGTATTTTGATATCTATCAGGCGTTTTCAAATTAGCCCTATTCCTTAGATTATACCTATTCTGCGGGGTCTCCGGCTGCGGAGACTGCCCCCCATCTTTCATAGGTGTCTGTTGCTTTTTCTCCCAGCGCTTCTTAGTAGCCCCAGGCTGCTGATTTTTAGCATTATCTTTACTATTTTTACCCTGTAATTGGGGTTTTTGTGGTCTAGCCCCTAGGCTATCATGACCAATACTGGAATATGTTTCTGCTATTATTCTCGGGAGTTCCCGCTCCTGATTAAGTTGCGGAACGTCTCGAAGACGCATACGCACGGCTAACACCACTGCTTCTCCATTGAGATTACTCAAAATAATAGAAGAAACTGCGGCAAAATTGCCCATCAGCTGCATGCCTAAATCTAAGGCTGGGGCAGCCCCATATTCATCTTGAATTTATTTAAGCACTTCCGGTAGATTAGCCAATGTTGGTGTACCGTGTGCTGTAGTGTAGAGCGCAGCAAATACTGTGCCCCAGGTATTACAATGGTCCACTGTGGGAACCATTGCATACAGCAAACACATCGTCAATATTCTATGTTTATCCTGAGGTCCCGTATGGGGAAACACTGCTTCCAGCGTATTAATTTTTTGCGCCAGCCAAAATGGAGTGTCCTCACGTTTAGCCGGTACCTTACCCATAACTGAGTGTACAGTGGCCAGATTGATACCCAAAACCACTGCCAGTGGGTGTGCCGAAGCAGCACGCGCTGCATTAGTATTTAAAGTCTGCATTACAAACTGAACCAGTCTTCTGTATGTAGTCGCTAAGTCTATATATAAACGACGAACGTCAGCCACTGCCAAGTTAGCAACCACAGGATATGGTGTATATGTAGCCAATAAAGGCCAGGTAGGACCATCATTACTCAGTGGACCTAACCTAACTTGTGCTACTGTGTGTGAGAGGGCGCCATCAAGCCAATTATGGTGTTCTTGATAAGATAAAGGTATTTCTAAGTATGCATATGCCCTGTACTGACCAGGGACATTCGCAACAGCGTAATCGTGAAAAGTGTTGGTACCCCCATCAACTGCTGGAAATACGACCCAAGAATAAAAAGGTTCTGTCCTATAGGCTGCATGGGCGTCCACCACAAATGTGACTGGACCCCCCTGGACCGTCAGTCCATGTGCTATCAGATGTCCCATGAGCGGTTGGCGCATATTAAGCGCTATGTTTACTACTTGAGGATTCGCCATTATAAAATAGCACTAGGGCAGAGAAGGCACACCAATAACGGGGTTTTCCTTTCAAAGTTCAAGCTTGAACAACCAACCGCTATTAATAGGATCTACCTATATTGCGGTGGCGGAAGTCCTCAGTGCCACGGACGTCTCCGTATACGGAACCGAGGAGTCAATATATATATGAGACCGAGAAAGTCAGCCGGACCCGAAAATTAGAGCCAGACCAATCGTTGGCGGCGCAATGTCGTGTGGGCTCTCATTATCCCAAATGAGACTACTGGATTTCTGGGTAGCAGGATCGTTCACGGTGTGGGGGACTGAGTCGGGCCCACTTGGAAGGAACTCTTTCACCCTAAATCCGGTTTTGCTCCGGCTAACTAGCAGTGCCACACTTCTCCAGAAGGGAAGAGATGATTAGGCAGCCGAGCGCATGCCATCTTTGGAACATCTCAGGGAAGTTGTGGTCACTCAGATCCAAACCAACTCTCTCATTTACAGTATGATCTCATACACAAATGACAAAGGCAGTGTAAGTTTTATATAATGTTTTAATAAAACGACTGCATTTTAGATATTAAGGCGTGAGTCTCAATAACCAGAACAATACAACACAGTAGGATTGAAATAGTCACGAGGAGAGTGAAAAATAAGAACAACGCTATCATGGTGTTTAACAATTTCTACTCTCCCTTAGCTAGTTCTATTTCGAGCACAGCATGTTAAGCTTCTAACTTGCCTTTCTGAATCCCTGGGGAGACATCAGCCCTCATACCTGAGCAAAGGCCTGTGATCTGGTTCAGCATCTGCAACGAGGCAGTCAGCGTCTAGTTGTGGTTCCCTGGTCGGAATCTCCCTCTTGCGTGTATTGGGACAAGGAAGTGTTTTTATAACTAACATGTCAGCGTGATCACAAAATGTCCTTATGCAGGAATGCCAAAGACTAAACTTCTACCACGTCTATCGGCAATGTACCAGACTGTGGGGGTTATTCTAACTTTGGAGGAGTGTTAATCCGTCCCAAAAGTGACGGTAAAGTGACAGATATACCACCAGCCGTATTACGAGTTCCATAGGATATAATGGACTCGTAATACGGCTGGTGGTAAATCTGTCACTTTTCCGTCACTTTTGGGACGGATTAACACCTCCTCCAAAGTTAGAATAACCCCCTGTATCCTTGACTGAAGCACAGAGTGAACAGAAATGTGTTATGAAGAACTCCAGTGCTGAAGTAGGCTAAACAGTGTGATATAAAAAATAAAACAAGACCGTAGAACTGGCTATTTGAAAAATAACAGTACGAAGCCGAATAAAAGCATTTAGAGCAAAGTGCACAGAGGCTCTGAACAGCGAGCAAAGAAATAAAATACATACAGGGCAAAATGCACAAAGCCTGAAGCTAATGTGCAAAGGATACATAAAAATGACCACACTACAATACTTGCACTCATCCCTTGTTTTGGACACAATCAGTAGGTCATCAATGTACGGTACCAAGGTTGATTGGAAAGGCAATTCCAATGACTCAAAATTATTTTTCAAGATCTGATTGAATGTGGAAGGTGACTCTGAAAACCCTTGAGGAATTCAACACCAACAGTAAACTCGGTCTAAAAATTTGAAACACAAGAAAAATTGGCTGCACTCGTGAGGAGGCACAGGAAAGAAGGCTTGTGACAAGTCTATGACGTGAACCCTTCAGCATCACAAGGAATCTGAAACACTACTACGGCTGGATTTGGCACCATAGGGCAACATTTGATCACAATGTCATTTATGTTTCTCAAATCTTGGACGATTCAAACTTTCCCACAGTGCTTTTTCAATCCCATTATTGGTGAATTACATGGGCTGCTCAATACTTCTTTCAAAACCCCTTGTTTCTCAAGTTCTGCAATGCCTTGGGCAACCTTTATAATTGCTACCTACTGTGTAACTATCACCCACTGTGATTTGCTTCCCCTGAGAAATGGCTAGTCATAGTGCTTTGCACCCGTGTGAATCTGCTACCCAGTGAGATCTGCCCATACTTTCACCACAGTACAGAAATAACTAACTATGGCATTAAACAGACACTTTCCAACCTCACCATGTCCCTCCCTGTTCTATCATCCATTCTCCTCCTACATCTGACTTTCCCCAGCACTACTTGCATGCATATTATACAACTGCATTTACTACCACATACCACCACTTCATCATCACCTTCATCACACTCCTTGCACACACCTGGTGTCACAGTTGCAAATAAGTCCTAACCAGTATATCTACCAACAAAGATTATGTATCAGACAACTAGCCACTCAACCTCCTCATCATTCTTTGTGTACCAGTCAACACAACAAACTCACCATGCAAACCAAAGATTATCATCATCTATAGTTCACCAGGATCAATACATCAGTTTTTTAAAGTCCTTGACCTCTCCCTGACTACTCCTTGATCAACACATGCTTCTCACATGTCCCCACAGACATAGCAAATCCCTAGATCTTATATTCATAGCTAACTCTCATTACCCCACTCTAACCTATTATCACACCAACACCATCAGATCATGAAGTGATACACCACAGTCATAATTTCACCTGTTACACCTTCCTCTACAAGCACCTGCATCTCTAGGAAAAGACAGTTTCCTTGTGCCTTCCCACAGAGGTCGGGGACCCACAAAGTACTCTTTGAGACAGTAGAAAGACAACTGCAGTTCGACTACAACTCTCCAAACACAGTGGTCACAGAGAAATCATTCGGTGGAAGCTAGTGTCCCTCTTGGGTGACCAATCTGGACTCTGATGACACTCCCAGGTCCAGCTAACTCAGGTGCAACTTTTGGCCTTTGATGGTCGGTCTCTTGGGGTGCCCAGAAGCAGTCACAGGCGTTTCTTCTGAAGTGGCTACTGACTTGCCAGAATGGACCACTTCAGCTCTTTTGTCCCCGGAGCTAATTCCAGGGGATTAGTCAACTGACCCTTGAAGTCACTGCTTTGGTCTGGGGCACAGCTTTTCTTCCAGCCAGGAGGCAGAGGCACAGTCCTCTCCCAAGCAGCAGCAGTTGAAGTCCAGCAGATGGTGCAGCCTCTCTTTGTGTGGTCCAGGGGTCAGCAGGGCAGTCCTTCTTAGGTCTTTCTTCATTTCTGACATGATCTGGCATTCAAGGTGCCAGAGGGTGCCATTTTTATTCCATAAAAGTGCTCTGAGAGGACAATGTGGTCATTAGCCAATTGGCTACTTGGTCTCCTCCCTCTTGGTGATGACTGTTCCGCAGTGTGTGGCCAATCCCCGAGTGCACTATTGTGCTCACTCCCAAGATCTCTGCACCCTTCCTCAGCTGGTAGGAGCTTGGTAGCCCACCCTAGAGGTGTGGCTACCTGTGGCTACACAGCCAGGAGAAAACTGGTTTAGGCACTGGTCTCCCCCTCTCCGCCCCTGTCTCCACCCCATCTACTTGAACAAAGGGCAGCCCCTTAGGAGTGTGATTGCTATTTACCCACGAAGGGCGCTTTGCCTTTGGAATTCGGCTTTTGGGCTAACACCCTTAGTGGCTTCCTGTGAAGGGGAGGTATCACCTCACCCTGCAACAGGTTGCTGTTGTTCCTAAGCCTGGGAGTCATTCACACTACTCCATAGGCAGGCAGAAAGCTGTCTGTTGGCCAGTTCCTGTGTGAGACCACTGCAGCAGCTCTGTCACAAAGTGGCAACTGTCTAAAAGCTGCATTCATTTAACAGTGACATTTAATTTGGGTTAATGCCATGATGAATTTGATATCTTACAGTGCCCAGTTAGGTACTACCATACAGAAGGTAGTCAAGGTGAGGTGCCAGTCGGTAATCCGATATTAGCCAATGGGGCTATTTACTTTTTCCACAGCAAAACAACAGTTTAGAGGTGTGGCTGCTAAGTCATATATATATATATATATATATATATATATATATATATATATATATATATATATATATATATATAAATACATGTCCTACTTCATAATATACACCTCCCAGCCATTGTACTCCACAGGCCTTCCATATATATATATATATATATACATATATATATATATATATATAAATATATATATATATATATATGAAACGTAAGTTGTTAAGGGACGTGGTGGCTTTGCCATTATTTTGAATGGCTAAGTTGGACCAGCAGTGTGATCACTAGTCTTCTAGCCTGCAGTGGCAGGCTAGGAGCCATTTTGTACTTTGACACACACAGGATGACATAATCAGTGCTACTGCCCTGGGTGGATATTCTGCCTTACACACCCTTGGTACCCTGGGTACCATATACTAGGGATTTATAAGAAAGTCAGTACTTGCCTATTGGAATAGTCAATTTGGCATACACTTTGTAAGTGGTTAGAACACTGGCACTAAGGTCTGATTAGGAGGCCTCAGTGTACTCTCAAAGTAATAAAAAACAGCCCATCAGCCTTTAATGTGGGGCTGAAAATCCAAAAAGAGGCATTTCCTTACAATGCCCCCCAACCAATTATCTAATTGCCAGTATTGAAACTTCAATTCCTCCTAAGAATACCAGAAAGCCTGGTCTCCAGTCACATCTCTTTACAGGTATCCTCAGCAACCTTCTCCACCCTCTAAAACCAGAATGTTGTGCTGTCCTTTACACTAAAAAAGCTCTGACGTAAGTATCTCATTTGCTCATTACTGCTCATAATAACTGTCTTTTTCATTTTTCACAGTTCTAGATGTTTCAGCTACTTTTCTTCCTGTTGACCATCTCACACTTCTGTCCTCTGTGCAAGTACTTGACATGAACAGCCCAGAGCACACTGGATGACATCCTTTCCCTACAGCCACTCCTTCATATTCTCCTGAGACTCAAATATATATGTACTCTCTACTCTAGCAGCAGATATCTGCTTCATCAGACCTTAGGCATCTTTGTTTCTCTTCATACAATATATCTCCCAGGGATATCATTTCATCCTTGGCTTTCCCTATGCCCGCTGAGCTGATGATACCCATATTTTAATACACTTTTCAAAGTTCATACCTGACCTTCAAGCTAAATTCTGCAAAACATTAGTGCAATTCTTTATCTTTCCCTCACATCCTCCTTCCTGATCAGCTCCATTTCATTTCCATGACTCACTGAAATGTGTGTCATCAGCTAGAAACCTCAATGTTCTCATCAGCCTAACAATGAAGATGGAGGTCTAAAGAACCGCAGCAATACAGTTCCAGCTACTTAATATAGGTAAATCCTTTTCAGTGACGTAACATCACGTATAAGCTTGCTGATTTTCATGTGAATAGATTAATGCAATAGTCTATTGATTGATCGGCTTCCTTAACTACTCCTCAATTGGCCTTGATAAGGTATTAAACTTTGCGACTTGAACTTGTTATAAAAATTAGCCCTAGGCATACTGCCACCTCACCTACCACCATCATGTAGGATGGCTAGAGGAAAAAAAAAAAACATTTTATAAATATGACTAAACCTATTATACAAATCAGTTACCAACCTGGGCCCCAGCTACCTTGCATTCAGCCTATCATGGAGCTCAGCATCAGGTAACCTTCTATTTGCTAATCACAAACTTCTGACTACACGTGTTACACTTTGAATGTTTGTTCATTTCAGCTGACAAGCCCGCTCAATTGGAACAGCTTATCATCTGTCAGTCAGGCCTGAAGCTCCCTCATGGAGTTTAAAATTGCACTCTCATAATACCTATAACAAGAAATACAAACTGCATAGCCACCTTCTCTACTATATTTTTGACATAGCTCACCATCTACAACCGAAACCTATCCTTATTTAGACATAATTGTCCACATTCTACATGTCCTTGCCACTAACATGCAGATGATCCTGTATTCTATTAAATTCACAGTAAATGTATACATTTCAAACTTTATTGACCTATGCACCATTTTAGGTGCCCTGTACAAAAATGGTTTGTTGCTCTCACTTAATAAAATCAATAATTCATCGTTGAAGGCTTTTCTTCAGTGGCACAGTACCACTCCTGCTGTCCTCTCTTTTTCAGCACCACTAGAGGCACTAGAGAGGTCTATCATTCATCATCCATAATACATCCAGCAACAGAATAGGAAAGCAAAGTAGAGGAAATGCTGAATAGATGACCTCTACTGTCTCACTGTGACCCAGAATCACAAGGTCCAATGACAACACTGTGGTCCCCCAGTTGGCTTATTTCTGAGCAACAGTAATAGTCCTAATTACAAGATCAAATGGTGCCAGAAAGGGAAGTCAGACAAATTATTTTTCATATTGACATTTATGTCATATTTACATATATGTTGTATGACAGAAAAATGGGACTGGATGGATGGATTGAATTATCCTGAATGACTGGCCTTTACTCAAAGTACACCCAATTTCATACTACAGATTGTAACTTCTACTAAATGTACAGACATCTTCTTCATTCTTGACTGTAAAGGAGGCATTCAGTCAAACCACACACCCTGTGGTAGGGGAACACAGATTACAAAATATATGCTTCTTTCTTCCTGGACCTCATCAGTGAGCAGCAGATTGAATCCCTTCAATTTTGCAAGTTCAGGGTCTACATATGGGCATACCTCACCACATAGGATGACTTGTGGATACACAAATAAATTTGATGGATGCAAATGGTTGAATTAATCTGACAACTGGCAATAGATTTGAAGCATTCTATTAATTTTTACATGACTGTTCAATCACACAAAGTGACATCTCATATGCAAATCAGCCTTGGTAATGCCCAAATCGAGCTGATAGCCTAAACCTCTATACAGTGTAAGAAATTGTATTATTTGGTGTAAGCGATTATGTCCCTTAAGGAATTATCTCATCCCCAGTCAGTTTCAACCCCTTAAATGCACTAAATTAACCTTAGCTCAACCCCCTGGTAGTTATGGCACAGAGCAGACAGGTATAATTTAGGGTCATGTGTAATTTGCAATACCAAATCAATGATAAAGTCAAAAAGAGAAATTTAAAAAAATTGAGTAAAATAGTAAAATCTAAAAAAGAAAATGACAACAAAATGGAAAAATCCAATAAGGGGAACCGGAAATATGTGTTTTTAAAGATCGAAGGGAAAATAGTGCCAAAATTAGAATTTGTAATGATAATCACGGTAGACTATTATAGGCAGAATTTCATACAGACTGCAATTGAGCCCGGGTCGGATACACTAACAAGGTTTATCTTGGCAAAAAGTTTACCTTCTGACCTATTTTCTGCATTCCCAATCCACCACAGGATTACACTTCAACGCTCCTAGCTCCTCAAAGGAGGCACTTAGAGACGTACATGGTGGGAGGCAGAGGCCAACTGCAGAGGCTAAACCAGGTCCAGTTTCCACAGGTCAACTGTGTATTTCCAGGAAAAGGCCTCTTGCAGCTTGATGTCTGCCTCTAGCCACACATAATGTTGGCCAACTGACCCATGGAGTTCACTTCTTTGTCCTGGGCACAGGAGTGAGTAGGTCCACTCCATCAGGCTGTGGCCTTTCCAGCCACAAAATGCATATCCAGTCCTTTTCTGACCTTCTGCAGCCCCATAAAATATTCCGAAGAGAGTATTTGGATACACCACATTAATAACTGTGACTAGCTAGTGGGAGGGGGTGACTCCTGGCCCCTCTCGAACCAATGGAGTAAAGGTTCTCAGGGTAAACCCTACCCACTTTTGCAGCAGTTCTTGTTTGCCTTATTGTAAATAGGCCCAAAATGGCTTGTGTCAGGGGCATATCCAAAATGTCTCCAGCCACACTCAACATGGGCTTTGAGGGCAGTTGTGTGTAAGGGGAGTATACTATAGTAATTCTCGTGTCCCCCCACATAAAACACTATCATCCAGTTTATGGCAGGCACTATATGCACAATAAACACAGAGACAGACGTCTGGTAGCACAAATGCAGGGGCCTTCAGTAACCAGATAGGGCATCCACAAGAATTGTCTTGAAATTCTGTTCTTTCCCTTTCACATATGTTACATGTGGCTCAACAGACCTGTTAAGTATGGTTCAACACTACTGGCAAAAGGAATGCTTACAGACCCTACCCTGCATATTTTGTAAAGCTCAGAGGAGTCATATAGTCCCACGCAGGTCAGCCTATTGTTAATCCTGAGAGGTTTGTCACACTCTTTTAACAATATTTAAGGCAAATCCCTGCTGGGTTACAGCTATTGGAAAATAGCCTCCATGAACTTCAGGCAGGGAAAAGGTAGCTTTCTAAATGTTATGCTTACTTAATGTTACTAAAATCCAAATTAATCACTGAATTTGATTTAATAACTTTTAGAAATAATGTTTTAAATATTTTTAGCTGGTACCATTCCCTAGATACAGTATTACTATTTAAAATTGCTTACCAGTGTTTCTCTCGGAGCCTGCCAGCCTTCCAACAGTGAAAATTGCTTCTGGGCGATAGTCGGAGAAAGGACATGTTTTACATTTCTACATGTTCTACATTTATTCTGACATGTGGACTAAAAGGCCTACATATGGGTGACATTAATATTGAAAAGGAGGGTTTTTACCTATCAAAATGGTTTATTTTGTTGGGTCTCATTACATGTTTTGCATTGTTACAGCCAAGATACAATGGTAAGTGTAAAACATTCTTTGCACTGCCTCTATAGTGCATAGTCCACTTGTGGTATTTACCTTCCTGGCCCTGGGTATGTTTTGTACTGCATACTATGAACTTATAGGCATGCTTCAAATATCAGTTAGGAATATCCCGGTTCACCTACAACAGACCCAGGACCTCCTGACCTCCAGGAAACACCTCAAGACCTGGCTTTTCAAGCAGTAGCAGTCCCTCCCCCCTTTCAGCGCCTTGAGACCCTAACGGGTGAGTAGTGCGCTTTACAAATGATTGATTGATTGACCATGCTTAAAGATGGAGCACAAGCAAGTTACTGCTCGTTAGCAGGGTAACATGCACATAGTTCTAAAGCCATTAAATCAATCAGATCCAGCAAAAGCTGAAAAATTGGAGGTGACTATGCAGCAAAGGTGGATTTCCTGTCCTGCGTATATGAGCCATTGTCTTCTCATTTGAAGCTGTGCATGGTCCTACATTTCTCTGGCTGGTCATATCAATATTATATCGGAGCCTTAGAGACTGTGCCAAAGCATAGGATATTGACTTTGAGCATATGAGTCAGTCTAGGCATGAGAATGAACATTACACATGTACCTAGACATTAGAAATTGTAATGAGGTTAAGATGGTTGCTTTTGTGCTTAGGATGACACCTAAGGCTGTATCTTTAAAATGAAGACTATTCCAGGGTTATAAATTATCAAGTGGCAGTTGATGGCCATGCCTCTGGCCCAGCAGTTGTGTACCTCTATCTTGTCAATGGTTCAACTCAGGAATATAATTTCTTCATAATTCTTTAACAACATATAGCTCCTTCAAGTAGCTGTTTATCTGCTTTAGAAACATTTTAAAACATGTTGTCACGTTTTTTAACTCAGTAAAGACACTTCTTTCTATGCCATCACGGTCAAAGTTCATGTGATGTGCAAAAGAAGTGTGATGCAATTTCTGCTCTTCCTGGCATTTTGATGAAGTGATGTAAATGGGGATAGTTTGACACAGGGATGGTGGTCACCCAGGAACTACTGGCCTCCAGTTCTCAGCATTGACTTTTCTACACTTCTGGAAGGATTAGAAAATGAGGGAAGGCATGTGCCTTCGTGCAAAGCTTGAATGATGGAAATAGGGTGCATAAAAGTGTTTAATTTGAGATGGTGATTACAGGTGGGACCCACCGCCACTGAAGCATTACCCTCGATCGAGAGCAAGAGAGGGAAAAGGCAAAAAAGGAGGAAAGAATCAGAACGATGAAAACACAGTGGCAAAGGAAGAAAGAAGAAATGAAAAAGCACCTGCGAACAGGCTGGAAGTGTCTGGTGGTGGATTAAAGAGGCATGAAGTGGAATCAGGACTAAACAGTTTTGGTACCTCGCTCTTCGATAGTGCTGACAAATTAAGCACCAGTAAAATATATTCAAGCGTTCATCTAGAGTCCTCGATGTCTTTTGTTTAATGCAGCGCATTCCACTGCAAATTCTTAGTGTGCTTACCTAGCTACAATACGTCTAGGGTCATGCCCACACTACAGCTGTGCATCAAATGCCTTTGCGCATCTGTTAGATTCAGGGCGTTGCTATTATTAGTGCAGTAGGTTCCGTGCCACCAAACCCAAGCCCAGTGGGTTTACGCACCCGCTGCACCCCAATTATGCTGTCTTTATGTGCCTAAACAGACCTTGCTCCGCCATTTTCCCATATTTGCAATAAGGCCACAATGGCCTCCTTTCTGCTCAGTTTGCGCAGGACGCCCATGACCTGCTTCATCGTCTTTTTCACATACCTCATTGGCCAAATAGGCGTTTTAGTTACACAGCGTAGCACACAATAGTTTTGTTAAACTATTCCACAGTTTTCAAAGTGCTTTTTAAAAATATATTTTTTCAACAGTACATGTTGATGCTTTGTAGCTTTTCATTTGGACAATGTATTGTTTTTATCAGGCAGATGTGTTAGTGTTTGCTCTAAAGTTTATGTTCATGAGTTCAGATCCTCTTCGTGGTTTGCGATGTATTTATTTATTTATGTATTTATTCGCTCATTCATTCATTTATTCATTTATGCATATATTTATTAATTTCTAGAAAAACAGAGAAAGACAAAACATAGCAAAAGCCAAAAGAAACAGAGTCGGGAAAAAGCGCTTTGCCACAGTCCACCAACTCATTCCTATGTGTAAAGCAAGCTCACCAATTCTGTTAAACTGTTTTAATGTTTTTCACGTAGATTTATGGTTTCTAGTTACCAGTATAAGCGTTATGGGTTTACGAAATGGCAATAGATATGTAGGGCCATTTATTCCATGTGCACTAGGACACTTCAACATTTTTGTCCTTGTCACGTTAGTTCATGTTACAACGTTATTTAGGAGCCGAACTTTCACAGATCATTATTACTTCAAAATCTTACAAACAATGTTAATACACATTCTAAATGCATGTTAAACTACAAGAGTTATTTTGTACTTAGTTCTGCTTTAGCAATGCATTAAATTTTTTAGACTGTGTATTCTTTATTAGTAAAACACTTCCAAGACGTTTCAGAGCACTGCCTTCCCCTCCTGTTCTTACTTACATTTCCTCACTCTCCTGACAATCAGAGATATTTGAAAAACAAGCATCTAATATTAACGTGGAAGCACTTCTTTAAGAGCAGACAAGATTGTTCCTAAAAACATTGAAGTTGGGGCATTGGCCTAAAAACATGTTTCTCCTTGTAAGGCAAAACAGTTCATGTTTTCCTAAAACGATTTTCAAATATGTGCTTATAAATCATGCCTTTTATTAGAGGCTGGAGTGTAGTCGGATGCCTAATTTCCCTGTTGCCTGTGATTTATGAATGAGACTGTTCCTTCGCTGGATGTTCGGAGTTCTCCTAGAGGTATGCTTCGAAACTGAGGTGAGTAAGAACACCGCAAACTTTCGGTAGGTTCAGCATAAAGGCAATTTATTCCTTCTCAGCGTCTGAGAAATATCTAAAAACAGAAACTGAGCCCAATCAAAAGCAAGTATCAGTATTATAGTATTGCTCTCAACTTCATTTGTTGAGTATTCATATTTAGTTTAGACAGTCCACTTAATAGGTGAAGTTTGATCAAGAGTGGAGTCGTGTTTTCATTTTCATGGCAGTATGTCAGGCAGAGGGAATTAATTCTGATTTGTAAATACCAGGAACGATTGGTCGCACTAATATGTCTGGAAAGGTTAATTATTAGAAATGTAACTGATTCTGATTTTGGACCTGGTCTATAAATCAAGGGCGGTGTCGTCAAACTCTCACATTCAGTTGGAGCACAATTTTCATCAAATCTAACTCATACTTGCCTAGCCAGTATGCCCCCAAACATTACGGACTGACCCCTTGTTCTATGAGTACTATAATGTAAGTTTTTTGTCTCTAAGAACCTTTTTTAGGGACCGAGCACCACATTTCGGTATAATTTTCACAAAACAAGTAAAAGTAAGTCTCCTCATTATTGACCACAGAGCCAGTCAATAACACTTGTTTATAGCGCATACCCATTTTTTTTGCCAAGTTCTCATAGGAGGAAAAGAGACAGTAAGTAACAATTGCCTTGTTTGGGGTTAGTAATGTGCAGTGAAAGTCTAATATGACCTGCTACAGTCAGTGTTATCCCACTGCTCATACATCCACAGAGCTCTGACTATGCATCTCTATTCTGACATGCTGAATGCTCTGATATTCCAGCACCAGACAGTCATAGGGTTTACATAACACAGTCCTGTGCTAAACAGCACCAGGCTTGAGTATTGACCTAATAAGGCATTCACATAGGTCTCGCATCCTACCTATATGACACACATACACACACACACACACCCTCCTCAAAAGCAACTCTTATTTTAAATACAGGATGTGAATACGAAGATTACAGGGGGTATCAACTAGTAACTGGGATAGAACTTAGAAGCACATTATGAAGTTTATTTTTGTATTATATGTATTATTTTACATTGCACATTGTTACAGGTTGAGTTCAATAACGATATACAGAGATTTGTTTTACAATATAATATTGGCATCTAAGAAAGTCTACGTTATCTCAAAACAGTATGCAGTTCTGAGAAAAAAAGAATAACAATCCCCTCCATCCATCTTAGTCTGCTCCATCTGGGTAAATAACAATGACACCAACCGCCCAAAGGAGAGAACTCTTTGCATGGATGAGGTGAGGTTAGAGGCTCACAAAATCGTGCACAAGGGAATATTCTGAAAACCCTGATCCTTAAACGAGGGATTGTACCTCCCTCCCCATTGTTACCAGACCCCTGTTTCACAGAGGCAAGGCATTCGGGGGCTCCAGGAGCTGAGCCAGAATCACTGCCCATGTCTGCAGGTCGTCCGCCAGCTTATTGTCCCTACGAATGAGCCACACATGGCGCTCCTCTGCCACCACCCACTCAGCCATATCATGCAGCCAGTCAGACACTTTTGGAGCTATAGGAGCCATCCATCTCATGGTGACGGTTTGACCTGTCAGCCTTAGGGTGGTTTTTCCCACAAACCTTTTGCCTGTTTACCTCATATTTTTGCTGTATCTTGTTGTTGGCTTTAGGACTCTGCGCACTTTACCACTGCTGACTAGTGCTAAAGTGCATGTGCTTAACCTCTAAACATGGTAACATTGTGTATGCACAATTGGCATATTTACTTGCAAGTCCCTTGTAAAGTGGTATACCATATACCCACGCCCTGTAAATTAAATGCTACTAGTGGGCCTGCAGCACTGATTCAGCCACCCACTTAGGTAGGACATTAACCATGTCTCAGGCCTTCCACTGCAGTCTGTGTATGCAGTTACACTGCTACTTTGACTTGGCATTTAAAACCTCTTGCCAAGCCTTAAACTCCCATTTTAGTACATATGTCACCCCTAGAGTAGGGCCTATGTAGCCCATTGGACAGGGGGCTGTGTATCTAAAAAGCAGGACATGTACTTTTAAGTTTTACATGTCGTAGTAGTGAAAAAATCCCAAAGTCGATTTTCACTACTGTGAGGCCTTCTCCTCTCATAGGCCAGCACTGTAGGTTCCTTAATATGCTTTTAAGCTGTAATTGCTGATCAGAAAGGAGTAGCTTGGTCATGTGTCATATCATTTGAATGTAATTGATACATCCTCTTTCCTGATGAAGTCTGATTTAACATTACTATTCTAGAAATGCCACTTTTAGAAAGTGGGCATTTCTCTGTTCTTGCTGCCATGTGTGCTTTTCAGCCTGTCTCCAATACATGTCTGGGGTAGGTGACACCTACACTTTGTGCATTCCCTCTAGCCAGTCACAAACACAGGAAGGTTATGTGTGTCTGAGCACTCATCTGTGTTCATCTGCATTCTGATGGCTCTTCCCAGGTAGGACGGGTGGAGGGGAGAAGACACTGGCACTTAGAGAGTGTCTGTCCCCATACAAAGAGCTGAGTACCCCCTACTGATAGTCTGGAGCCAGGGATAGGAAGGAAGGACCTCTGTGTACTTCAAACACCCTTCTTTGAAGTCACTTCCCACTTCAAAGGCACATTGGGTATAAGAACTGGGTTTCTGATACCACCAAGTCAGCACACTAATGGACCTGAGAAGAACACTGCCAGAAGTATGCTTTGCAGTGCTTCAAGGAGTGCCACACTGCTGGACTGCTTTTCAAGAAGGACGTCTCTCTGCTTTGATGAGCCACCCTGCTGCCTGCTGATTTTTGCCCTGCTGAGATAGAACTGGACCATCTCATCTGACCTGATGTCATGCCCTCCTGCAGTCTCAGGGACATCAGCGACTGCCTGCAACTCTGCTCCTGCTCCTGGCCATCTGTGAGTCCCATCCTTGCCTGAGGTGCCAAACCAGTCCTGGGCCTTAGAGGTAGGATTTGCAGGTGTTTTTCTGCAATAATCGACACATTCGAGCCATTGCGCAGATCAGAACCGATGCAGTGCCCTCTGACACCGAAGCATTTCTGATTCAAAGATGACACAGGACTCGTCTGTGAGATTTGATGATGATGCAGTGCCAATCCAAGGACATCACCGGCCAGCTCGACAACAAGGCATTGCATAAATCTCCATGAAGAAATAAAGTCGGCCTGAACTTTGGATTTACCCTCAACTAGTGCGACCTGAAGTAACCTTTTAGCGGTATTGAATTCTAAGCAATATTTTGTAGTGTTTTCATTGCGTTGTTGTGTGTGTTGCCAAATACTTATACATTGCCTCTTTAGATAAGCCTGCCTACTCCGTGCCAAGCTACCAGAGAGTGAGCACAGGTTACCTATAAGTGTGTGTCTAGCTTACTCTGAATAAAAGTGGTGGTTCTTGCTTGTACTGGGTGCATACTCTGACTACCAGAAACCTCAGTTTTAACACCTACTCTCCTTTTGCTGAGCACCATCACAAAGAAAAACCTCCTACTCAGCTTTTTTCCTTGGGAGCTGGTATCATCCCCAACAGGCACTGGCAAATATTCCTGGGCATAGACCAACCAGTGACTGAATTCAAGGATTCTAAAATGATACACCAGTATGTATCTAGTTCAGGGCACTCCCAGAGCATGTGAATAAAGTTCACCCTCTAAACGTCAGAGCGAGAACAGGATCAGGAACTCCAGATAAATTGCATGCAACACTGTCGGGTGAGGTACACCTGGTAGACAATATTGTATTGAGATAGTTTGAATCTCAAGTCTATAAATTCTCCCTTCTCTCCCATGTGAGCACCCTTCCAGTGTTTAGCCAAAAGAGGAGCTCCCAGAATCTCATGTCACTTTTCAAGATCTGGCAAGGCGCCCAGAGGCAGATCCTCTGCAGCGCTATATTAACATGCATGATCAATTTCCAACCCCCAGCCAGGTTGAGCAAAGTTCTCGGAGTCTGAGATTCCTGAGGGTGTCAGGCAAAGAGGGCCATATCCCATGTGCCGCCACTGAAATCTTGGAAAACAGTAGGAACTGTCCCGTCCCTAAGGCAAATGAGTCCCCAGCATCAGCCAAAGTGATAAATCTATCACTGGGGTATAAATCAGGTAAGGCGTCCCACCCACCATCTGTCTACGAACATCGACCTGGCAATGAGCACAAATGGACATGGCATCTACATACACATATCGGGGGAAAAAGAAGCCCTGCTTAGGACTTGATAAGCATACCTTTCCCAGGTTCAGCATACCTTTCTGATCACAAATGGCATAGTCTCCAGAACCCATGCCCCTCGCATCAAGAGCTCCGGTAAAGGGACTCCATCACAAGTGCCCTTCAACAAGTTTTCCCAATTCTCCCTTTCATCGAACTAGTGCACCGTATGTTATAATTGATCTGCCAGATAGTAAAGATTCAGGCAACATAATTCAAGCTCCCCCTTCCGCCAGGGCCGCTTGAGAGTCCCTAAGCTGACCCTTGCAGACTGCAGGGGCTTTCGAAAAACTAACATGGCACCTGCTGTACTACTCAAGACACAGACAAAGATTTCTTCAGCCATCCCACGGTATAGAATTTTGAAATAAAAAAACATAAAGGTAACATAAATGTTAAGTAAATTATGCATACATTTCCTGAAGTTCAACAGTCTTGTTAGAGATGCACAGCTGGAAAGAGTGGAGGGCTCTACAAAAAATACCCACAACTCCCATGAAAACTTTAAAATACATGGACGGATTTCATTTATCTTTGTTCAACTAGGCTGGACTCTCTAAAGAAAAAGAGTAGAATTAAGGAATATATTGTTGGTTCCTTAGCTTCCCCTACCTATGAAAATAAATATATTTTGAGGTTGACTACCTATCATCTGAACTGATCAAAAAAGAACGATTCATGACACCTTTTTGTAGGGCACAAAGGGTTGGCGCGGAGTTTAAATTCAGAATGTTTTAATGCATTGATCACTCCCTTTAAATTACATTTTGAGAGTACTTTTGTGTGTATTTATGAGTTGTGCATGTGTGTGCTTTTGATTTGGTATAAGGAATAAAGGTAGGTGAAAAAGAACACCTTAAAGCTGTGGTTCCCACCTATTGACTTCTGTGTACCCCCACTTTATCATTACTGGAACCCAGGGACCCCCATTGAATCATTTTTGGAAACTGAGGACCCCCCACAGAGTCATTACTGGAAGTCAGGGACCCAGTAAAACAATACACAACCGTAAAACAATACACAAAAATACAGAAACAGGCATTCCATCAAACACATACACAAATTATAAAACCATGGCAGTAGCAGCCGTCGGGCTGGAAATAAGAATCTCCAGCCCGGCGGCCGCTATAATACCGCTGGCAGTATCATGACCCTGCCTACCACCATGGTTTTCGTGGCGTTCGTAGCGCCACGAAAACCATGACAGTCGGCCCTATCAGTGACAGGGAATTCCAATCCTGTCACTGATAGGAGGCCCTCTTCCCCCCAACACTCCCCAGATGCCCCCACCCCCTTCATCCACTCTCCCCCTCCCTTCCAACCTACCCCTATACACACACACACACACACACGCAGACACACACTTATTCACAAAGACACACACGCAGGCATCCATTTATTCACGCACACATCCGTACACACATTCACACTGACAAGCAGACACGCATTCACATTTCCATGCATACACGCATTCTCACACATACATGCATAAACACACGCAAACAACACTACACACACAGTCGCATTCATGCACACACACACACACACATACATGGACACCCCCCCCCACACACACACACACACACACAACACTCCCCCAACACCTCCCCTGTCGGAAACCCAACTTTCCTGCATCCAAGGGAACCGAACGGGGCGATGCTACCGCCAGAAGCGCCCGCCAGCAGAACACCACCAGGCCATATTATTTTTCATAATACGGCTAAGGGTGGTCTACTGGCGTGGCGCTGCTGGTGGTAGCATGGCCACCTTACCACTGTCCGCAACAGGTTGGGAACCACCACCTTAAAGAATCAGGGAGGATGTGGCTTAAAGGTGAGAGCTGTAGATCTTGGATCTGGGGAAAAAGATTTGAGTCTTGACATCTGCTCAACATCCTGTGATTCTGGACAAATCACATAAAAAATGAACGCATCTCTGTGTAAAATAACTGGTGCTCATGCGCTCCAATACCTTTGGTTCGAGTTCACCCTATATAAAAAATGCACAAAAAAAAGGGAGATATGCACCCTTCCTATGACAACAAATGTACTTTAGGTGATTACCTGCGATCTCCAAGTAACTGATCAAAACATGAACAATTGACAACTTCTGTTTTACGGGCTGAAAGGGTTTGCAGCATGGTTTTAAATGCAAAATGTTTCCCCACAAAAGCCCTGATCGATCCTCGGGGTCTTAAAACGTGTTACTCACTCAAGACTTGTTTATTACATTGCCACCTTTGCAAACCTCTTGACCTTTGTTAAGTTTAATTGTGTAAAATGCAGGTTTTGGAGGAGTTAAACCCTTGAAACCCTTCTGCCGTGGGCTAGCTCTCCTGCAGAAAACATTTTTTTGCAGTCAAATGTTCTCCAGAAAGATTTTAAACAATGAAAGTCTGCCAAATATCAATGTTTAGCCGGTCCAAAAGATCTAGGGGCATATTTATACTCAGTTTGCATTGAATTAGTGTCATTTTTTTTACTCTAATTCGGTGCAAAACTATCTCCATATTTATACTTTGGTGCTAGACCCCTCTAGCGCCAAATTTATGGAGTTAAAGTCATTTTTGGAAAGTGGAGACCTGCCTTGCCTTAATGAGATGCAAGGTAGCCCGCAGCCCCAGTAATAGCCACCTTCCCAGAACACAATTTATAATCAAATGTGGGGTAGCTGCCCTCGCCCCGTAGCCCTGGGGACCACGACCTCCTGGGGACAGATTTTGAAATGAAATGCATGGGGGCCCTTCGGTTCACATCACTGGGGCACAATCTGTGATTAAATGTAGGGGACTGCCTGATCCTCCATGGGCCCCAGAGACCAACACCTCTCTGGCGCACAATTTGAGATTAAATAGTGCAGGGGTGGCCGCCTCTCCAAGGGCCTCGGGGACCACCACCTCCCCGGGGCTGATATCCAATGAAATGCGGGTGGCTGCCCAGCAACACCTTCTGCAGTGCCAGGGACCGCCACCTCCCCTGGACACAATTTGTGATTAAATGCATGTGAGCCGCCCAGACTCCTGCAGTCTCGGGCACCACCACCCCCACAGGGAAAAATCGGTGATTAAATACAGGAGATGACTGGCCCCCCATAGCCTGGGGACCACCATCTGCCCGGGCCAATTTGAGAATAAATGCGGGATGCTGGCTGCCCCCCCACACCTCTGGGTGCCTCACCATGGCTAAATTGTTGGAAGGAAGCCGCATGGACCCCCTCATGGAGCCATAGATGGCCCTGGAGCCTGCCACCCGCTAGGGCTGGCTCCTATTGTGTCCTGGGGTGCCCACCCAGGACATAGCTGTTTGCTCTGACTTGGCAGGAGCTTTGACAGGCCTTGCCAAGGCAGAGCAAACACTCCGGTTCCAGCAAGTGAGAGCTGTCAAACAGCTCCCGTGGCCACGATCCAATGACTATTGCTCTGTGAAGGTGGTGGTCTCTGGGGCTCAGGTGTCCAAACGGGCCCCTCATTTTTGTTTTTTAGCCCCAGGGAGGTGGTGGTCCTCAGTGGCTGCAGGGGGGCTGGGTGGCACCCCCGCTTTGGAGTTAAACTTGCACCCTGGACAGGTGGTGGTCCCTGAGGCTGTGAGGTGGCTGGGTGGCCTTCCACATCCATTTTCTATTTTCCCCCCAGGGAGGTGGCAGTTCCCAAGGATGCGGGGGCTACCCAGCCCCCCACATTATATTTCTTTAAAACCCAATGGAGACAGTGTTGCCTGGGGTTGCGGGGGAGGCTGGTGCCCCCCCACATTCAAAATTTCAATGCACTGAGGGGCTTCTTAAAAACAAGCGCAGTAGGCAGTGCTCGTTTTTTTTTTTATCCTGCAAAATTGCAGGAAAAATGTTTTTAAAAAGTGTTTTTAAGCCCTGGAGCGGGGTCCCTCTGGGACCCCAGCTCCAGAGTTAAGGGGTCAGGGTGATTCTACCCTGGACCCTTGTCTTATTGTTTAATCTTTTTTTGTGGGATTCTGCTAAGGCCAAGTCCCAAGACGGCTGGCAGCACTTCCTGGTTGAAGTGTTTGGCAGCCAATCAGAGCTCTGCATTTCCCTGCACAAGCTCATCATTAATTGCAAAGTCGTCACAGCCAGAGATATACAAATTTGGATTTCCTTTATTATCTTAAAAACGACTGAACGGATTTACACCAAATAACTGAAAGCGTAATCTGCGTACCAACAGCTACCTTTTTGCCAAATTTGGTGTAATTCCATCCAGTGGTTCGGGCTGTACTCATGTTCAAAACTCCAATGAGAATTTATATGGGAAATGGGAAACACACATATTTACCCCCCTTTTGCTTAATCCCCAATTGATGTATCACCCTGAAACTTCCCATGCGCAACAAGAATCACCGGCACACTTTTTTGGGGAAAATTTTGTGAAGATTCGTCAAACAGTGCCAAGGACATAGCCAAGTCAAAAACAGCTTTTTCTATGGAAACATGGTCCTGCACCAGTAGGTAATATATAAAGCCAGGTGACGGTTGCCAGTAGGTAGATATAGTTAGGACCTGGTTTCCATAGGAAAAGCATTTTTTGGTTTGCTTTTAGCTTTGGAGTCATTAGACAAATCTCAACAAAAGTTTCCCCAAAAAAGTACCCTCCTGTGTCTAGTTGTGCATGGAAAATTTCATGGTGATTCGTCAAGCAGGGGATGAGAAAAAGGGGGTTAAAAAAATGTGCGTTTCCAATTCCCGGGGCCAGGCCAATGTTAAGCCTGAAGGATGGGCCCACCCAGGCCCCTCCTCAGTCCGCTTATGGCCCCTGGAACAGCCCCGTCCCCAGGGCAAGGCCTATCTGTGAAAGGAGAGGGGCCAAAGCAGCCCCTCTCCTGGGCTTTTTTTCATCCTCGAGAACACCACCTCCCCGGGGTCAGCCCGTGCACATAGAAAAGAGGGAGGCTGCTCCGCTCCCCTCCGGAGCATTAATGGCCCTGGGGACCACTACACCCCAGGGCCAGCTCCCCATGTCCCAAATTGTCCTCCTGTTGAAAACTAGATGTTTGCTTCCACTTTGATAGCTCCCATCAGGTGGAAGCAAATGGTAAGACTGCTCCCAGCAGGAGGGAGCAGGAAAACTGCCTGCTGTGAGCAGATTGTTCATCTGTTTAGCTGCCCGCTGTCAAACTGGCAGGAAAACAGATGAAAAAAATTGCTCCCCCATGCCAGAGAGATTGGAGTAATTTCAGTAATTCTGCATTACTCTTTGACACCGAATTACCAATGATAAGAATATTATGCCCACTTGCATATTTAAGAGTAAGTTGGGGAAAATAATCCTACAGTGAGAGCTCTACTATTTATGTTCCTTTGCATTTAGCAGCATTTTCTTATCACAAAATGCATCCTTACATCCATTTTTGACACAAGGGTGCATTTGCCATTTTGCCAAATGCCAGGAGTAAGTTCGGGGAATATCCTATCTCAAGTGTACATTGGGCATGCTTGCTACTCATGTTTGGTTGGATACAGTTCTAGTTTTTAGCGCAAAATGCATCCTTACATCCATTTTGGACACAAGGGTGTATTTTTGAGCTAAGCAAATAGTGCTAAATGCAGAATTACACTTCTTGGAAAGTCAATGTGATTACGCTACACGGAATTACACGAGTTACACCCCCTTATTAGAAACCCTGTCATCTAACTAAAATGACAGATAGCAAGTGTATGTTTACCTGTATTTGTTCATTATTTCTTTCACTCCTTGGTTCTGCCCGTGATATTTTCATTCAGGCAGAGGTGACTGAGCCACATCTTGGTGGAGAAATATCCTGCTATTTTTAAATTTCAATGTAGGTTACTAACTTGCCTTCATGACCATCACTTCTTTCTGCTTAAAATAAATTCATTTTCTGAGGTCATCCTTTGGTCTATGATCATTCCCGTACCTCCTCAGGCCAATCCTTTGAACTAATTTTATTAAAAATGATTCTTCTTTCTTCACTCCCATTTTCTGCATGAAATCTAAAATGTCTGTCTCTGTCTCTTTGCCCAATGCCTTTTCTCTTTAAGTCATGTTTTCAGGTCCTCACATTTCCTTATTTTGTTATTTTGTTGACGATACAATAAGCTCAAATCTACTTTGATACATTGTAGCCTCGTCTTTTCATGTTTAATAAGGCATTTAAACATTTGATTGGTATCGCCTTACAGGCCGACGTTGCAACTGGGAAGTATTTCCTTATTGCATCAATTTTAGTTTTATGTTTTTTAAATATATTTTAAATAGATGCTTTATGAACAATCCTTATTCCGTTCATTACAAATGTCACATAAAGAAGGAAGTAAAAACAGCATATACAATCAACATTTCTAAGAAAAGTGCATAAGTGCAAAAGCAGCATTCACACATGTCAAAAATGTTGATACATGATATATACATAGGCAATATTATTACCTTAAATGGAAAAGAAGATAGTATTAGATAACAGATAATGGCCAGCCTTCAACATTTCATTAATGAAAAAGTTCTAAAAGACTTCACAAACGTTTAATGAACTGATTACCAAATCCCCTCGAACCATTGTGGCCCAGCATTTGCTGAAAGTGCTTAGAGTCCCAGAAGTGCATTTTATACCTGAATAGAAAGAGAGATCCGCAACAATACCATAGGCATGCCAATGAGTACAAAACAGATGTTGTTTCGCCTTCCCTGCTACCACCTCAAACCATAGCCGGATGGTGGGAATTAACCCATTCTGCCAACAGTCCCCAAACTTCCTCTCCCTTCCGCCTGCCCTTCCTTCCCATACATTGATACGATGCCTTCTTCAGGGTAAACTATGAGAGGAGGCGTCCATGCCATTGCTGAAAAGATAGAGGCTGTGGATCAAGCCCCCTGGGCAGCTCTACAAATAAAACATACAGCCATCACAATAAAATACCTTGTCTGTAATTTCTGGTGTTTCCTGTACTCCTAGGAGCATAACTCTCGGAGTAAGTTCCAGATTATGATTCAATACTTCTCTCAGAAGTTTAGTGATCTCGACCTTCAGCAGATCCAACCTTGTACAAGTTGAAATCATATGCACAGGGCCCCTGTAGTGCTTTCCTCTTATCTAGTTTTTAAGCACTAACATAACACAACAGAAATGCACTTCTGAGGTCAAAGAAGACTTTTATTGTTGTTAATTCTTCCCCAACCACAATATTTATGAATGACGATTAGTAGCTTTCAAGTCCGCGTTAATCAAACAAAATATATCAGTTTGCAATATACACAGCAGGTTATATTTATAAGATATTGAATGCAAAGCAAAACAAATACTTCACCGTGTGGGAACTATCTACAGCTTCATCTTTCTAAGGTCTGCAAGCTGATGACCCCTGTCAGCCGCGAGAAAGAGATTCATCTACCCACACGGGATTGCTGGCAGCTGGCGCCAAGCTCCAGCACGAGGTCCGGCAGATTCGAATCTGACCCTCTGCAGCATGTTACATTCGTTACAAAGGTGTGCCCCCTCCTCTCAGACCTGGGAAACTGAGCAAGCCTTTTGGAGACTGGCCAGGTCTCCAAGACTACTCCTGTTCCCAAGCTCAAGCAGAGAGAACAACACCATGTACCCTCTCTTATCAGGTCTAGTCTACTGTGAGAAAAACATCTTGGTTCATCTGGTGCAAAAACACAGCTTGGAAAAATACAGCTTGGATTCTCAACTGCAATGTCTAACTCCACGTTAAAGGCAATAGGCAGCTAACCTAAATATCAAATGCAATGTCATGTTAAAGGCAATAGGCAGCTAACCTAAATATCAATGCAATGTCTAGTGTCATGTCAAAGCCAATAGGCAGTTAAGCTGAATACAAAATGCAATATATAATATCATGTCAAAGCCCATAGGCAGAATATCTAATAGCATGTCAAAGTCAATAGGCAGCTAAATTGAATACATCATGTCAAAGCCAATAGGAATGCAATGTCAAAGCCAATAGGCGGCTAGACTGGATACAGCATGTCAAAGCCAATAGGCAGAATACAGAATGTAATGGCTAATGCAATGTCAAAGCCCATAGGCTAAACTGAATACAGAAAGTAATGGCTAATGCAATGTCAAAGCCCATAGGCGGCTAAACTGAACAAAACATACCATGTGCTACTGGTGAACATTGAGCAACTAATATGCGCAGTGGTGAAACACAAAGTCATTGGTCAAAACAAACTTTATCAAATGGCAGTACAGCCCCCCTACTCATCAATTTTCACCTGGGTAACTCATAAATCAAAGATCATCTTATAGTATTGTACCTGGAGCCCTGATGAACAGAGTATAGTGTGACTGAGCTCAAGAGATTCATAAAAACTAAGATTGTTCATATTAATTCTCATTTGCCTCTTATCGTCATGCCTCTCTAGGTCATCAGGTTGTTCGGAGCTAAGTATTGAGCATAATCCCCCTGTCAATGCCTCCATTAGAGGAACCTTAAAAAAACTAGCCTGCCCACCAGTTTTCCTATGTAAAAAGTCCCATATCTGGAGGTACTTGAAAATCCTCTGCGATCTAATCATACCGCACCAAAGGATCCCTGAAGGATATCACCCCGGTGCCCTGAAAGAAATCCCCTAGTTTCCGAAGCCCCTTCCGATCCCATCTCGCCTGACACCCATCCCGAAGTGTATCTGGCAGAATGGGATTATTACACACAGGTGTTCACCGATTAAGCCTACTGAGGCCGTTTTTTTCTGCCAAGAAGACCAGCTCCTGAACTATGGCCTCCAGCTCCTTAAATCAAATTTTCTTTCAACAGCTGGGCTCCACCAACACTAGCAATTTACCATTCGATATTGAGATGATCAGCAATGCATAAATATTTGGTATATGATCTGCTACTCTTTGCCCTTCCTATTTTTTTACAACAAGAAGCCTCATATATTGGAGAGCAGCATCCAGCTGGTACAATCTTAAGTTCGGCAGGGACCATCCACCTCTTCTCCTGGATGTTGCACGTAGTTGGGGTCAGTCAACAATCCCCTCTCGAAGGAACAACTCTGATCACTCCTTCTAAACCCCTCCATAGAGAGTTCTATTACCAAAGGGTTGTGGTCCAATATGAAGTGCGGGAATAACTCTAAACGTGCTTCCATTATTAGCTCAGGGGACAAAATGAAATAATCCAGAGAGGCTAACAAGACATGTGGGGCAGAGTAAAATGTAAACCCAGGCTCCTTAGCATTCAGCCTTGGCCAGGCATCCACCAGGCCGTTCTCCTTTTGTAAACTGTGGAGAGAGCTGAAGACCTGGGTTTACGACCAGTATAACAGGAAATAATTAAGCGCTGCAGTCCCTTTCGAGGCATTCCAAGACCCATTAAAATTAAGATCACCACACTCAACATAGGGAGCATGCCAACCAACTAGTTCCACTGCTGGAAAATCTAATACTTCTTGGTAATCTACAAAGTAAATCACCCTATATTATATCAGCATTCTGCTGTAACCCGTCTCCCGTATTTATCTGCCGCTTGGTAGGTAAAATCGCACACCTTGCCACAAGCAAGCCTAGCAGTTCTACAGTATTGTTCTGCGTGGCACTAATCACAAGAGTCATTCCAGGAGTTTCAAATAAATACCTTGATGTTAGAATAATCAAAATGCATTTCCTGAAGACAGTAGATGTCTGCCCTCAGAATAACCATAATCCCAATTCCATCCAATGGCTGAGCAAGGCCGGAAAGAAATAAGAAAACCCAAATCAATTCTCGCTGGTCATGCATGCCCTTTAAATAAGCCATCAGTTTCCAGCTGCCCACACACTCTTCATCCCTGCTGTGATTGAATCTCTTCTCCACTTTAACTGCTGTAGCAGCTAATCCCTCCTTCCCCTCCCTCTCATCCACAAGCATCTCTTTTATCTGCATTCCCCCTCTACCCCTACTCACCTCAACCCCCTGCCTACGACTCTCCCCAGCCCGCCCCTTCCACCCCTCTCAAACCCCTTTCCCCACTCTGACTCTTCCTCGCCCCACCACCTGAAGCAATCGGGCCCCCCACGGCCTGAGTGACGGTTACCCTGAGTGCCACTGCTGCCCCCCACCATCACCCATGTGTAAATATCACATCTGACTATCAAAATCATTATATACAAAAAAAAAAAAGAAATTGAAGGTGGTGTGGAGAACTCTTTGCTTCTGCAACACATTTGGCTTGCTGATAAATCTCATTATTTTGCTGCTTCCATTATGACCTAGATATATTTCATCAAGCTTCTAGCCTTGAACCCCCGGGGAACGGGTCAATATACCTTAATTCAAATGTAGCCTCATACTCCACCTCATAGAAAACCAGAGCAAGACAACCCCCCAGACACATGCAAAAACAACAGATGATGGACGGAATGCAGAGATCTTGGTTTTATCCATCAGTTTTTGTGCTTGTCATGCCATTCCAGTTTGGACCCAGCCATATACAAATCAGTCTTGACCCTGTTCCCCATGGGAGCAGTCCAGCCTCAACTGCCAGACCAGGTCCTTCTTAAACCAGAAACAAACATCGTGAGACTGGTTTTAGGGTATCACCCTTCATCAGCCAGACTAGCTTAAATATGGTGGCATAACAAGCACGGGACCCACATCTAAGCATACCCTTACCACATGGGGCAACAAATGCAAAAACAACAGATGATGGACAGAATGCAGAGCAAATCAAACATTCACCCCCAGTCACAGATCTGGGTTTAATCCATCAGTTTTTTTGCTTGTCATGCCATTCCAGTTTGGATCCAGCCATATGCAAATCAATCTTGACCCTGCTTCCCATGGGAACAGTCCAGCCCGAACTGCCAGGCCAGGTCCTCCCTAGACCAGAAACAAGCATCCTGGGACTAAATCCAGATCTGAGACTGGGGGTGGGTGTTTGCATTGTTCAGCACTCCGTCCATCATCCTTTTGTGTTGCTAAAGTTGCCATAAGTGGGAAGGGTATGCCCAGACGTGGGTCCCGTGCTCACTGTGTCCCTGGATTCAAGCTAGCCTGGCTAAAGAAGGGTGATACCCTGAAACCGGTCCCAGGATGCTTGTTTCCGTTCCAGGGAGGACCTGGCTTGGCAGTTCGGGCTGGACTATTCCCATAAAGAACAGGGTCAAGACTGATTTGTATATGGTTGGGTCCAAACTGGGGTAGCATGGTGAGCAAAAGCACGATGGATTAAACCCAGATCTGTGACTGGGAGTGAGTGATTGCATAGTTCAGCACTCTGTCCATCATCTTTTTGTGTTGCTCAAGTAACCCCCCAGGCACAGCACAAGCATAAACAAATTGTGTTATCCCCAACAGGACAACTACCATCAAACGCCAACATCCTGCAGGGCCAAATCATTCAAATATTCTCTAGCCAGAACCTCAGATGTGCAACTCTGATTTTGCCCTTACAGTTTTCAAATGTGTAGGGGCTAATTAAAAGGCTTCTGCCCCAACTACTTGAAAAGGTTTAATCAAATGTTTCCGCCCCCATTCTGCACTCCACAGTGACCTGGCAAAAATCGGGGCATACAAAAATGGAATGGTCATCAAAGCATCTATGAGCATCAAGGCGGGCTTTTAAAAAATAGCTTGTCGTAGTAAGAAATTCCTTAAGAAATACAAAATTGCTCTTGGATGTTTCGCATCAGCACTCTGTTTTTTTCTGCATTAACGGAAGCCTGTGTACCCTCTGAACCTCTGATTCCCAGTTCCAAGTTGTGGGTTCTGGAAAGGTATTCCTTAGGAGGCCAATAATAAATGCTTCACTATCACTGCTTTCTGCCCCTTCTTTAAACCCAAGGAATCGCAAGTTATTCTCCAATGGTGAGTCTCAAAGTCTTCTAACTTGAACATAATATCAGAAAGCTGCCCCCCTGAGACTTTCCGTGCTCCTTTAAAACCCCCACCTCTGTTTCCATTGTTGAGGTTTTCCCTTCAATCGAACTGGGCTTCTATTCAATCACTCCACAGGTTTTGAACACCTTCCTCAATGCTCCCTCGGAGATGTTTGGTAGCCAACCAAGCCCCAGAGGTGGGCCAGGACGATGCAAATGACACCAGGGAGCCTTGTCCAGCACCAGCGTTCAAGAAAGTGAGCCCACCTCTCCACTTCCCCTTCCTCTGGCCACTGTCTTTACTGCTTCACCACATGTTCACATTCAGGCCCTGATTTATACTTTATGGGGCAAAACTGCACTAAAGCAGTTTTGCACTGAAAAGTTTAGCACCGGCTTGCACTATTTATGTGCACCAGGCAGGCACCATATTTATGGAATGGTGCAAGCCGGAGAAAAGGGTAGGCTAGTGTAAAAAATAAAATAACATTAGTCAGGTGGGGGTAGGGGTATGGAAGAAGGGGGTTTTGCCCCAAAAGCTGATGTTAGGCAGGTTAGAGTAAAAAAAACTATTACTCTAACCTGTCTAGAGTCATTTGTTTATGCAAAACCATCCATACCACATGACTCCTGTCTTAGAAAAGATAGGAGTCATGCCCACCACCCCAGTTGCCAGCACAGGGGACCAGGGTCCCCTGGACATGGCCATTGCACCCTGTGCCATGTATGGGGGCCCATTTCAGAGCCCCCTATGGCACTTTGAAAAATAAAATTAAATACTTACCTGTACTTAACTGGGATGGAGTCCCCCATCCTCTGCTGTCCCTCAGGTGTGGGTGGGGGTGTCCCTGGAGCCTAGGGAGGGCACTTGTGGGCTTATTCCATGGTGTTCCACCATGGAAATAGGCCCACGGGTCCCCTAACGCCTGCCCTGGCCAAGGTGTTAAAAAATGGGGCAAAGCTTGACCCCTCCTCCCTCCCGTGTACCATTTTTGCATGGGACTATAAATATGGCGTTAAGGTCACAGAGTCCTTTTTTGCACGGGAAGGCCTACCTTGCATCTCATTAAGGCAAGGTAGGTTTCCACGTCCAAGAAATGACTTGAACTCCATAATGTTGGCGCTAGACGGGTCTAGCGCCAAAGTATAAATATGGAGTTGGTTTTGCACCGAATTAGAGTACAAAAATTACACTCATTCGGTGCAAACAGAGTATAAATATGCCCCTAAGTCCAGGGGGAAGCCTACAGGGATCAGCACTACGCATTTGCCATCTTGCTTCATCCATGCCCTCATTTTAGTTCTCAAAATTATTCTCCTTTCCTTTTAGTATTCAGCTATGCAGGATCTCAGATCTATTTCTGTAAAAGCTAATTTTGTCTTTGTCTAATTTTAAGGTGTTATTCAGGCACAATTGTTGTTTACCCAGTAGTTGTTCAGTACTTAGTTGAAGAGACTTTTAAGTTGTTTAGCAGTAGTGGTTTAGGATGTAGTTGTTTAGGACCTAGTTGTTCTGTTACATATTCAAAATTCATGTGTGCTACCTGCATAACATGTTACCACGTGAGTAATGGCACACTATTACATAGCATGTGGATATTGCTATGTGAGCTCCATCAATACAAATCACCTCTTGGTGTCCTAAAGCTCCCCCGGTACATTTGAGAATTCTGTGTGAGCGTGAAGTCTAAGAAGCATTGCTTCAAGGAAATTATTAAACACCCTGGAGAGCGCGCTGAGAGATATTCCTCTGGCCACACAGACTGTATTCCCTGATAGCCATCTGACAACAACAGGTGTCAGGAGCACAATACCAGAGCATGTGTTGGGATATCCTGGCTTCTGTGTTTCTGTCTTCTGATTCAAGGGGTAATTTATGAGGTTTAAAATGACCATACTTCTATGCCTATATGCGCTTTAAATCTCCAACTCTGTTTGGTCTAGGAGTGCAGCCCTGACCCCAAAATGTTCCCATGTCTCTTTCTTCTCCTACGTATGCCAACCAAAATACACCTTTGCCTAATCATTGCATGTAGCACAGCTGCTGTGAAAGAAATTGATACATTCAGGTCCCATTTTTATAGGTTGCATCTGGTTACCATCAGTTTCCACTTGATGGTAATTTGTGATTGCTAAATCCACATTTGGTGACTATTAGTTAATTACAAATGAGCTGTGCATTTGGATTGTGAATCACTAACAGTGATTTGCAAATCCCTATAAATGAATCACAAGTAGGTAAAGTTGCAAAATAGCAACTTGTTAAATATTCTATTAGCTGTACTATTTTTGCGAATTCTATTAATATATGCATTAGTACATATTTGAGCTCGCCTTTACTGGTCGCACAGCAGTTGCAACTGGTTTCCAATTCCTTATTACCCGACACCATACATGGAAAGCATAATTGCTTCATTTTATTCCGTTTATAAAATACATCAACGCATAGTACACTTACACAATAAACTTGATCACCTGTAACCTAATTAAAGCACTATGACTATATCTGAACAACAAAAAGGGCATACTTCAAACAAAACAGTAAGAAGGGGGCCCTTTGTATGATGTGAACTTTGAAAGTATCCATTAGCACTTGACTTTTCATTCCTGGTAGATAGATCCCGAATGTAGAACTTTCAGCCACCTCTCCAGTTAGAACGTGATTTGGGGATGATCAGAAAACATGGTACATGAGTGTCATTCTCATGAGTTGCAAGCCTTTATGACTGAGGAAGAGAATTTTAAAGAGGGCTCTTTTCTGCCTGCCAGCAGCACAATCCTTTCAGAAAATGGAATCATACTTCTGTTTTCACTTAAAAAAGATAATTCATACTATGAATTATCTGAAAACAGAAGTCTGAATTATATTCATTTAGTAGAATGTGAGGTCCAACTACAAACGTTGGCCTGATTCGCCATAGAATTCGCCAATCAAAACCAGCTTTTTTATGCTTGGTTGGAATGACCTGCAGAGAGAGCCTCTATTGATAACTATGCCAATTGCTCCCTATACCATTTTTCTTATCTTTAAGTTCATATTTATATCATTATAAAAAATTATTGGTACTCAATAGTCCACACACATGATATTTTTACAGATCAGTTAGTATTCCCTAAGTGCAGTCCTGTGCTATTTCTGGCCACCAGACTTGTAACATGCAAGTATGGTTGAGAAGAAAATGTAAATGTTAGCTACTCAATCAAATTCCAATCACTAATATAGCCAGTGGTTATCTTTTCATTTTATCAGAGTACCTCTCTGTTCTTCTTCAGGAGCTCCAACCATCTTTAAGCCTCCCATATATTGTTTTGTCAAATCAATGTCATTAAATCAAAATTATAGTAAGCCTCACAAAAAAAAATCATCATGAACAACCTTTTCTTTAAGATTTTTCAACTTCATTTATACTTTTCAATTTATTAAAGTTTGACTATAGTTTATAGCCTAAATCTAATGGCACTTCACTGGACTCCTTCTAAGCTAGAATAGTAAGTGTGGTTTCTAAGGAAATTGAGTTAGCAGAGAGGCGGATGTATCGTGACTGCTGATTTTCCGAGCCTCTCAGCAGCCCTCCCTGCTTGCTCCGGTGAGGTGTCCATGGCTCCAAAACCCCAAGGGTATTCTGTGTCAGTTGCAACACAGTCGGTTGTGTTGGCTGCATCAATTGTTTTGCACCTGCTAAAACACCTGATTTTGACTCTGACGTTACTTCTCTCAGTGACTCTGGCCCCCCTGCCAACTGGCCGCAGAAAAGGAAGAAAGGGGAGACTATGGGCAAGAAACTTAGTAGACTCAAAGACCTTGTTGATCCCCCTGTGCCTTTTCCTGATGCTGACTGGGAAGAAATTATGGCCTGGTTTGAAGTATTAGTCAGGGTTTGTTTGTCCCCTCTGATGGAAAAACTTTGCTTGATAGAGCTTGTTATTAGGCAAGCACCCTTATTATCGAACCCTCCCATGGGCCAATCAGTTCCTATTCCAGTGCAAATTGATATGTGTACTTCTGGGGTTTGTCATTCTATGCCTCTATCTAAGGGCAAGCCAACCCCTTACTCCCAGGCAGTTAACCAAACATCTCACCCACAGGTGGCTAACGATAGCCTTGGGTTGGTGGGGGAGTTCCTTCCAAACAATACTGCTGGAACTAGAGTATGTAGGCGACAGCAGGCCCCAGCTGTCAACAGTAGATCCTCTTTTCATTTGGACCTACATCCAGCCAGATTGTGTTGTTTTTCATTGTAGGAGTCTGGAGGTAAACCATTGATTGACTACTAGTGGATAAGGCATCTGTAGGAAGTCTGTTGGCACAAATTTGGTTCACTTGATGTTTTATTTTATAAGCCACTCCCAATTGTGTACGGAGATGCTTGTATATTGCCGCTGGCAAGGAGTAACAGACCTTGCAGGGCCCTAGTGCCACTTCGAAATAGATATTTGCCCCTAGCTGACCTAGACGATCTTGATTGATGCCAACCTTCCCTTAAATGTGTATTCAGGGGGCACCTTCAAGAAGCTGCTGGGAACATGGGAGTGGTGAACATACAATTATATCCATTGGAAGTAATCTCTCAATCTATTTGCTCCATTTGCCCTGTGAACGAGCCTGTTAATCACTGTGTTGTCCCTTGAGATGGCGGCTCTTCTCCTCTTAAAGTGCTATTCCCTGTGCCTTCTAGGCCCGGCCTGCTTGATTCTGGTCCCCCTGTTATTATCAAGTTAGTTTCCTGGAACATAGCTGGAGTAGCATCCAAGTTGGTATGCCCACTTTGGGGCTCATTTAAAGATTCTTTTGACATCTGCTTATTCAAGGAAACCTGGGCACTAGTTCCGTATTATCGTACTGAGTTTGTAACATTTACGTGCCAGTCACCACCTCCGGGAAGGGAAGACCATCGGAAGTCTAGTAATCTTTAATAATTAACATAGATTTAAATGGACAGTGGTGGTAGAGTCAGAAGATACTCTGACCAAGGTGCTAGAGGCCATGGTTGCCAGTCTAGATGTGTTGGTGTCTGCTAAGGTACCCAAGGATTGTGTGGTCCCACTCGAGATTTTAAGTGCAATCCATAATTCCTTTTTTGAGTTCCTTAGGGACCTGCTCACTAAGGAGTTCAAGTGTGTTCAGTACACCAACAAAGAGGCCATATGGTTTACCAAGTCCTGTAGGGATGCTCAGAATGTCTTGTTGGGGACCATCAAAAGAGGTTCTAGAGAGGACATTTGGGCAGCAACGTTGTTTTATAAAGTTACCACTAGAAAGGTGAAAAAAGATTGGGAATGAAGCTAGAAGACTACAATGCTCAAAACCCTTAAAAGCAAAGATCTTTGCACCTTCTTGCGTGTAGTTGCGGGTGGAGACTGTGTTAGTGGTAATCCACTTGGCAACAGCATTGCGCCGGTGCCTGGGCTGACCACTTCTTCAGGTTGTATTCTATTTCTCCCACCAATAAGAAAGAAACTAATTATTTAGCGGTAGCAATGCAGGACTCTAATGAGGCCGTGCAGTGTGTGCAAGGGTCTGTGGTAGGCATTATTATTCCACATCAGTTTGGTTCTGAGGGTCTTCTTGGTGGGCATCAATATCTGGAAATTTCTGGGGAGTTGAGGCATTGCTTGAAGGGTAACATCACCGCTGACAAGATGTCTATTGTGACTTTGGTTGAATCAGTTTCACAGCAGCCCCCTCGTATAACAAGCAGGGAGATTCCTAAAGCCCTAGATTTGATTTCTCTTAACAAGGCTGCAGGGCTAGACAAAGACCCTGGTGATTTATTTAAGCTGTTCAAGGACTTATGGTGACCTTATTTTGCTTTGTTTTTTAATGCCCTGTTACCTGGTGCTCCCATACCTTCTTCTGGGACTGGGGCATAGGTCATCTCTGTATTCAAGAAAGGTTGCCGCTCTCTACCTATTAATTACAGGCCAATTAGCCTAATTGATAGTGTGCAAAAATTAATTTGTCATATAATTTTGAATAGATTTAAGGAGTGGATAGTTGATCAGGATGTCTTGTCACCCTTGAAAGCTGGGTTTCATTAGGGCGTTAGCACAATCAACCACAACTTTCACCTCCAGATGCTATTTTGGAAGTACGTTTCCCTGAGGGACAGGAAATTATACATAGTCTTTTTTTATCTTTGATCAGCCTTTGACCTTTTCCCCAGAGTGTCTCTCTGGAGTGTATTCATGGAGATGGGTGTCCCTGCCTTCCTCTCAAAAGTCATAATTGCCTTACATACAAAGAATTATGCCTAGGCTAGATGTGGGCCACAGGGAGAGCTCACTGACCCCATCTCTGTTGATATTGGGAGTGAGACAAGGAAGCGTTTTGGCATCCACTCCTTTCCTCCTCTATTTCAATGAACTGGTGTCCCAGTTGCTGGATGGTGAGGTCGACGCCCAGTCATTGGCTGGCACCAAAGTAATCACCCTGCTGTTCACAGATGATACCCTGCTCCACTCCAAATCTTCTATGGGTAGGCAAAAACTCTTGAATTGCTTTGGGTTATTCTGTGAACAGCAAGAGTTAGAGATAAACCTTATCAAGACCAAATACAAGGTGTTTAATCCGCCTTGTCACCCTCGCATTCTAATCCTTCTCATAACGGCAAAATGCTTGATCGTATGCAGATATTCGACTACCAAGGGGTGACCCTTTCTGTGAAATCTGATTGGTAAGCCCATGTTTTATAACACAAGCTCAGCCTGGGGCAGTATTGTGGGATTATTCTGAGAGCAATACAATTTCTCTTTTCGCCGAATTTCTCCTGCACTAGACGCGTATAAGTGCAAGGCTTGGGGGACTTCTCTGTATGGGGGAGAATTGTGGGGCCATTTAGCCTCCAGACCCCTTGAACTTATGGAGAATCAATTGAGGAACTTGTGTAATCTGCAGTCAAGCAGCCCTTTATGACCATTACGGCTGGCCTTCGCCTTAAAACGAATACGTGACGTGGTTAATTTAAAATCCCTGTTCTACTGGAAGAGGCTGTGGTCCTCCCTGGAGCTTGCCTCTTTTTGGAGTGCCATAGGTGCTAGGTTTGCCTGGTGCCTGTAGGATCCTGTGGCTAAGGATGGCTACAGACACCCTACAGCAGTTTGGGTATGGAAACTTGCGGATGTCTCCAGCAGATGCTGCAGCAGTCTCTAAAAATCTTAAAGAGGCCTTCTGGTGGCAGACTTATTATTCCAACATAAATTCTGGAAGTACTGGCCGCCTTTCAGCTTCCTTAATTGAATGTAATGATGCTTCTTGGCTCGAAGGGGATTTGGATGAGACCGAGCCACCGATTGCAAAAACTTCCTGTATCAAATTCTGCATGGGTTCCTTTCCCATACATATGTTTACAGCTTCTTGGAAACAAGGTGATCAGATTGCACTAGTTGCTGCCCCTTTTGTCCAGAAGTGGTTGAATCAGTGGAGTATGTTGTTTTCCAAGGGATCCTTGCAAGAAATGGATTTTGTCCGTATGCCGTAATTTGGGCTCTATAAATGCTAGTCCTACCCTCATAATTTTAGGAAGTGATAACAGGCAGTGAATTGCTTTTTGCTGTTACTAGTTTCTTGTTGTCCTTGTGGCATATCAGACAGAGGGAAGTGTCTTCCTAATTCGAGGGCATCCCCTTGTGTATGACAGCAGTCTTTTGTATTTGTCTATTTATTTTATTTGGTCTGTTTTAATATGGATATATATAATGTTTTAATGGTCTGCTAGAGATTTTTACGTCTCAATTTGATCCTATGTATTTATTGAATTTGAATTTGTATATGCATTGTCATTATTGGTATTATTTTTGGTCCTTTTTTGTTGACTGTTAGCTTTGATATTTATGGCTATTTAACCAAAATAAAGGTTACTTGACTTGAATTGTTTTTACATTTGATTTTTGTGCATTAATAATAATGTATAATATGTAATTTTACACATGACCATGCATATATAGATCAAAATAAGATGATTCAAATTGAAACACATTTCATATGGTTCTAGAAGTGAAGTTAGTAATCTGTTTTAGCCAAGCCACATGGTATAAATCTCCATTACAAAAAAGATGGATTCCAACCCTGTCACTCACTCCTGTTTTCCCCCTTGTACACATTTTCCCTCCACAGTCTTTTCAGAGTACACAGTTGAGAGAGATCAAGTTTTATTAATGAACTATTCGCATAGAAGAAGCATATGGCAGCTAATGAATCTGTAGTTTTAAAGACCTAACAGAGAAAAATAAAATAGAAAATAAAATGTGCATGTTTAAATTGTGGTGGACATTGGTGCCTAAAAATCTAAATTTTTACATCACGTTTAACATGAAGACATGCATTTGTATTTTGAGTGAATTATTAATAAATATTAAGCTGAGAGGATTGTTTTTAAGTAAAAACAGTGGAAATAATATGTATTATGAGTATTAATTGAATATGAATTAAATACCAATTGAAATAAATCAATTCCTTAATTAAATATATGTGTAGAAAAACTAAAAACATGTTTTAAATTGTTTTGACATTACATGAATGATGTTTTAGATAAATAATTTGCTTTGCATATTTGATTTGAATTTAGGTGCGCGATAGGTTTTATTAATGTACTAAATGTATTATTGTGCATTTAGGTTTCTTAACTTGATTAGGCCTTAAAATTAATTTTTCAAGCAGTCCCCTCTGACCTGAATTCTTTCCCTAGGCTGCTAATGTAAAGTTGAATGTCCTGTTGTATTGCAGACAAGAGACATGTTTCAGATGAAATAATGTAACACTATTTGTTCTAGCTGTCGAATGGAGCAGCAAACTACAGTACTCACGTGAAAGTATATTAGTTTAGTTTATTGTGAAGCTTGTGAAAGGAACTGTAAGTTGCAAATTATTGGAAAATGCAACCGGAGGAGGATGACAACGCACTTTTGCTGAGAAGATTTCTGAACGTTGCAAACTTAGTGGTGCAATCCCTTACCACTGGATGCTTAAACTGGCGCCCAGTATGTGCCCACCTAAAGGACCAATCTAATGGAGTCTGATTATTTTAATTTCTGAAAATATTTGGAATAAAAGTCAGTTCCCTTCTGAATTTTCTTGAAGTGTGTCCATTCTTGTTTTGAACTCTGTTCATGTCTGTCTGCTCTCACACATCTAGGGCCAGATGTAGCAAAAATAGGTTTTGCGACTCGGAAATTGCGACTCCGAGCGACTCGCCATTTCCGAGTCGCAAAACCATATGCAGAAAGGTGTCTCAGACACCTTCTGTGAGTCGCTATGGGCGCCCAAAGACCCACCTCATTAATATTAATGAGGTGGGTCGCAATTTGCGCCCCCATAGCGACTCTGGGCACTCACAGGGATGGAGGCCTGCTGGGAACAGCAGACCTCCATGTCCGTGACTGCTTTTAAATAAAGCAGTTTTTTTTTTCCAAGTGTAGCCCGTTTTCCTTAAAGGAAAACGAGCTGCACTTAGGAAAAAAAAACGAAAGCTTTAGTTTCGGATTTTTTCAGGGCAGGCAGTGGTCCCTTGGACCACTGCCTGCCCTGAAAAAATAATTTTGGGTCCAGTCACAAAGGGCAAGGGGTCCCATGGGGACCCCTTCCCGTTTGCGAGTGGGTTACCATCCACTTCAAGTGGATGGTAACTGCGACAATGGAATTGCATACCACTACGACTCGCAAATAGGAAGGGAACACCCCTTCCTATTTACAACTCGGAAATGCATTTTGCTAGTCGGTTCCGACTCGCAAAATGCATTTCTGCATAGCAAACACGCGTTTGCGACTCGCAAACGGCGATTTTCACCGTTTGCGAGTCCCAAATCGTTTGCTACATCTGGCCCTTAGTCTCTAAATTTCTTGATGAGTTTCCTCATCATAGTCTTAACTGCCCTATTCTGTTATGTGGTTCAGTCCTAATAAGGGCAACTAATTGTGAACTGCTGATCTGTCCTATGTGCAGTCCGTGTTCTGAACCACGTTGATGCTGCTGTCAACTGACGCCGGATGATGGTGATCGTTCTGTCCTGATGAATCAACACTGCCTGCTATCTCATGAGGAGACGTACAACTAAATGTGGTTTCTTGTTTTCCTTTCTAGTTAGTAAATTACACCAAAATAGTTTTGTAGGGAGATATTCTAGTTAGATGTTTTTTAAATTATTTTTGTCTTCTGTTATTTTTGTTATGGCCCTCATGTGTTATCCCATTTTTACACCTGCAAGTCCCAATTTTGGTTAGTATCAGGAATGGCCCAGCTCTGAAATTAATTGTTAAAACTGTATTATGATGATTTACTGATGTCAGTATCATCTGTTTTTAAATCTTGTAATAATTTTCATGTTGTGTGGTTGCTAATCCATATTATTCTTTTGGACTGTTTAACAGTATTGTTAAACAGTCCAAAAGTATTGATGTTTAGTGGGTTGAATCTTTTCATACATTTCAGTCAGCCTATGGTTTTCATGTATGTTTATAATTTAGGCTTGTGCACCATTTATGTTACATTGACTTTGGTACTGTAATAAAACTTTAAAACTTTATTCGGTTTGGAGTTTGATTTAGTGTTAAATTGTTTATGGTGTCTAAATAAATTGTTTATGGTATAATGTCTTTGATTTCAGATTGAATGATTCTGACTACCACACTCTTCGCCAAATCCAAAAATTCAGTCGACCCCCATAGGTGAGAAAAGTGATGGTGTCTCACCTGCACCCTGGTGGTTTTTGAACCCGGCACAGGAGAATTAAAAACTCCTTTCTGGGGCCCGGGCAGCACTCCAGCCCAGTCAAACTAATGACATAATTATTTCCACTGCAGTAGTTGCCTTGCTCATATTGAACTTGCTTTGCTGTGGATCCAAGATTGAAACAAGTATCTATCTAGTTTGGTTTCTTCATTAGGTCATTCACTGGGAGAAAGTCTTATTGTCTAAATGTTTCATATATATTCGAAACATCTCCTTTGGGAAAGAGGGTGTTGAATATGTTTTTTGGAACTGGGATGGTGCTCATATGTTGAAGTAATGGCGCATATTATTCTTGTGTTCTGATTTATTAAATAAATTATACTTTCGCCTACAGGTTATTTGAAGTTACTCTGCAAAAATTGTATATAAAAACATCTTGATTTGAGGGTCAGCCCATTTTTCTTATGATTTTGCTGCCCACTTGAGACTTAGAAAAATTTCTGAATTTGCATACACTGTATAACTTTCCATCTTGACTTTGTACCACTTATTTTAAACCTTTGTAATAAAACACTTTAACTTGTCATTGTTGAGGAGACCCCATTATTCAATTAACTGTTTTATTCTGCTAATTAATGTTTTGAAAGGTGCCTTATCCTGGGTATACATTGCCTCATGAAACTGAGGTTTACCACCCTTTACAACAAAGCAAACTGTGAGAGAAAAGAATGAGGTTAATTTGTATGGTGTCCAAGTGTATAATTTTTCGCCCACACTGTTTGTTTATAAAATACATCTTTCTGACCCAGTGCCTCCACAATGTAATTAAACTCTTGCAGCATTTGAGATTGCATATGAACAGAGAAAGTACATTGCTCAGTCCTGAGTAAATGTCTTGAGTAAATGTAGGAAAGAATCAGGAATGACAAAAAAATGCTGTACTGCTAGTTTAAAAATGTGTCCAAGGCGCACATTCACCCTGAACTAAAGGAACTTCTCAGACTGAGTGCCTTTCTCCAAATTGGTGACATTTGCATCCAAGTATTATTTGTAACCTAAGAACTAGACTTCAGAGTCATAAGTCAGGGTCAGCAGAGCCTTTGCTAAATAGGCCTTCCTGTATGCTAACGAGGTGTTCCTCCCAAAGGCGCAGTTGAATTTGACTAGGCGATCAGCCAGTGTACTAACCAATCTCTTCTTTTCAAAGAAGAGCAGGCTCCAGTTCAGTTTATTATCAAAAGTGAGACTCGATATGCACTAACAGATTCCAATTTGCCTGCACCTAAGCACCACTGGTACTTGATAGTTCTGTGGACAAAACAAAGTATCTTGGTCTTATCTAAGTTGACCTTGTAGTTGTTTGAAACTGAATAGGTTTTGAGATGATGGAAACCATGTTGCAGGCCCACTGATCTCTTATCCATTAGGACCACGTTTTCAGTGTCAACAATGATCCAACATATTCATCCCTGAGTTTTGGAGGGAATCTTGAGCATCTTTCCTCCCTGGCAGGAACAAATTGTTCATTTAGCAAATGTTCTGTGTGAAATAGACCCCGTTGTTGTAGCAACTGGGAAACAGTCCTTTTTATTGAAAAGGCAGTGGGCCTGATTTACAAACATTACTTACACTTTTGAGCAAGTGTTCACTTTTGAATATGGTTACTACTTTTTGTCTCTTTTGCAGTAACTTACACTTTTGTAATAACTTACACTTTTGAATTTAAAAATTAACGTAACAATAAATATTATTAACATCATTTTTTTAATTCAAAATAGGTTCTTGAATATTTTATAATTAAACAATCAATATTTACTATTTTTGCATATTTTATGTATTTATCTAACTTTAAAATATATTTATTTAAGTACACTTTGTGAACACGAGAAGTAGTAAACTCACTCAAAAGTGTAAGCATGCTCAGAAGTGCAGTATGTGAATCAGGCCCACGGTGTCCTACCACATTAACGCCTATCCATGTTTACTTTGTCTACTCCCTCTGTATCTATTTTCTTTCTGCCACATCATAATGACATCTTTCTTCTTCTTTCATTGCAGTTAAAAGCAGTTACATTACACTTTTTCTTTCTTTCTTATCTTTTAATACACCACACCCAATAGTACAGAATATTTAATTCAAAATAATTATTTTTGTGAAAGCAAGAGATCGCTACCATATAATCTGTATGCTTCTTTGCGTTGCACTATTATCTGAAATCATATTTAGCTCAAGTTATGTTTCATTGTAGTAAAATGGTGATTTTTCAGAGTTCTGTCTAAAATTACTCCTATTGGCTGTCCAAATAGTTTTTTACTTTTATCATATTTTTGTCCCATAGGCTTAGCCACATAGGCACTATGAAGAAATAGCATGAGCATGTCACCTTTACATGATTAGATAAGGAAGAAGTGACTTCTGTTACTAAAGGGGAGAGGTGTTGAGGCCCTTATAGTAGGTCTTCCTAACAGCATTCAGCTTAAGTAAACTGCAATTCATCAAAGTGGCTACAAAATGGAGATCTGTACATGTGCATGGAAGGACTCATGAAGATATTAATCAACAGAGTCGACCGTGGCCTTGGAGGACCCACATTCTACCTAGACTGAGAAGAACAGGAATATCCCACTGTTCTCATGCTGACAAAAGAGGTTGAAAGCAATGCGGGTATGACTTTGACAATAAAGCAAAAGAAACTAGGCTATCCAGTAAGTGGGAATAGTCTACTGTGTAAAAGACAGAATGGATATTCTTTATCTCCATCAGCAACTGCCAAAATATTGTTCAGGAGGTCTACCATGCAGCTACCAGGACGGCTTAAGTCACTCAATAAACTACTGTCATTGCCACTTTTTTCAGAACATTAGAGTAGAAATAAGCTCATTAGCGGCTAAGATTTCAGTCAAAGAGTTTCCAATGGGTATCTTTTCAAGTAATGCTATAATAGAGGTTTGAAAGCAATATGAACATTAAGAGAATTCTAACAGCTCTGTACTGAATTATTATTTTAGTGGGTTTCCAGTGGATATTTGCCAGACCAACTGTATCTTGCCCGCGGATTAACAATTTGATAGTAGAACCTTACCTATTCTTCTTGCAGCAATGATGTCATTAAAATATTTTTTTTAGAAAACAATGGTGTGGGGTGGCTCTTTTTTTAAGTAAGTGTTCAACATGTTTAAGGTGATCTCCAATTTCAGATTTTCACTGAACTTGATGAATACCACAACAGAAGGGTGTATTTGATAGTCAGTGGTACCAGTCCAGGAAATTCCATGCTGGAAAGGGATGCAAGGTAAAGTTGTTCCTGCTCCTCTTTGCCATGGTGACAGAGTGATTTGCAATCGCTAGAATGGTCAATGGGTAGATTTGAAGTACCACATCTGGCAGAGTTTAATACAAGATAGCTGCTTTACTGCAGGGCTACTCAGCGTAGTTTACCAAACTAACCCTATTCTTGCAACGATGAGGGACGAAGGACCTACATATAGTAATGTCTTTGGATTCAAACTAAACATGATTAACTCCTATATATTGCCAAAGAGGGTGAGAAAGAAGTTGAAAACATATGAACGTTGTGCATATGCATAGTATCAGATTAGATAACACAAGTGAGAGAATGATTAAAATGATTGCCTCTAGCTGACTCTCTATAAGCAGACAATATAAGAAATAGGATTTGACAGTGCTTCACTTTGTGGTCTCAGAATACATTTTCTCTTTTTCAAGGTAGCAAATTTGATATGACCTTCCAGAAAATGGTTGCAAAAAGGTATTTGTAGGCACCCAGATAACAACAACACAGTTTCGATTGTTGAATCTTAAATTAGAGTTTAGAGAAGGAGTATTGATTTCATATCATACTCTTGCAAAGGACTCAACTAAAATAAGTTGCTGAATGTCAAATATTTACTGTTAAAGGGGGCTCTCAATAAGGAAAAATCTTCGAATAGTTAGTCAATTTATTTAAAGATAACTTTAGAAAGTATTACCAATTTCCAAGAATGTATCAAAGGCAGATATTCCTGTAAACTATTATCTTAAGGGCTTTAATGTGGAAAACAGCTATTGCAGAGTCTCTTTGAAATGTGGGATAAAAGGGACCCTCTCCCCTTTAATAATAGAACACTGAAAATACTCCATTGGTGACATTTGATTCTAAGTATGCATTGTTCGCTTTCAAGCTTGTGATGACAAGAAAGTTCATTTTATCATATGTAATGGGCATGTTAGAGGCATTACTGGACAGGGAGCAAAAAGCAGTGATGGAAAATGTTTCATTTCCAACCCCGTATTAAACTGACAAAACACATCAATCAAAGCCAACCATATTCTAAGTGTGGGTTTTGATGGGATATTTTGTCACAAAACCTAGTATATATAGATTATTGTCTTGCATGTTATTTTCTAAACTTTATAAACTAAGCTAAGTATATGAACCTTGCCATTTTCTAAAAAGCCATGGCACTTTGACTCTTACCTCAACAATACTACATCAATTTACACTTAGCTAAATATTGAATTGCCTTTGCACAATTACTAACACTAACCAACCATTTAAAAGTGCAGACAAGTACTTTTATAACCCCCTTGTTCTTGTTAGAAAAGTACTCCCTTTATATAAGACTCTTATCAATCCGAGTTTCTCTGAGATCAGCCACTCTGAAACTCTGGGGCCAAATCTCCATAAAAAGACCTGTGATCAAGCTCGAACTAATTGATACTATTTCATGGTCAAGCTAACACCAAGTCCAAAGCACAAATACAAACAGGCATTTACAGCAAGAAATGTAGAAAATGTTACTCCAACTATTATTCAAACGTGCAATAACCTTAACATCTCAAAATTCACAACAAAACTACACCAATCAGAAGGTATAATATCTGCTTACTGCATCTAACGTCTGTTCATGAATATCTCAACAATTCATCTTCTGCATTTAGTAATTACTTATTGATTGTTATGGATAGCTAGTGCATACCGTTTTTGCTTTTAATTGTTCTCAAAGTCCTTCAACAAGCACAATCCTTTTAAAATGCATTAAGATAGACACACATGCATTAAAATATGAAATGAACAATAAGTAAAAACACATCCAGTTGATATCAACACATTCTGAATACTATGGAGGGACGTTTGTCACTTTTTAACAGATATCTCACATTTACCCAACTCTAAATATGGCTTAAGTGTTTAATAACTGTGTGTGGAATACATGTAAAACACACAAATAGTTAGCAAGGTATCAGTGTAATACCTATAAACAAACGTCCTCTATAACCAGTAAGTCCAAATGAAAGTGACCAATTTAACTTGAACCCTAATATAATATGAACACTTGCATTTCACACTGATCATAATATATTGTCTATATCAAAAAATAAGGGGATTCGGAGGATTATGAGGTCCAGTGTAAGTCCTCCAATAACGGTTACTAATAATGTGATACACTGTTCCTAAAGAGCAAGAAAAAGACAGGGAAAGTCATAGGGGATCCTATTGAGTAGGAGCAAGAGACCTCACACACCCAGTTGGGTGTCATGCTTCATCATTGGACCAGCTCCTCGCCAGACTGGCGCTGCAATGTCTGGCGGGCACCACCCTTTCGGGGGGCTCTTTGCCGGAGATCTTTTTGATGATGTCACCCTTTCCCACAGGTAAGTGAGGGGGAGAGGGAGAAAAAGAGAGAGCAAAAATGAGATAGAAGGATAAAATTGACTCAGGGACCCTTACTCAGAGCTATCTTTTATTAATATGGGGTCTTGGTCAAGATTAAAACTGTAAACAGGAGGGTAGAGTCGAATTAATGCTTGACTACTCTCAAACTGTATTGCACATAACAAGGTGGTCCAGGTACTACCAGACCCACCTCAACAATGGGTCGACATGTTTCGCGTCTATGGGGTCCCACAGGATCCAGCGACGCTTCTTCAGGACCTAGTAACAAAACAACGTGCTTCTCTGAAAATAAACTATATTGGCTCTTGCCTCTATCAGCTAACAGTCAAAAGGAAAGGAGTATTATTATCACCAGTCACTTACATGAGTCCTTTATGACCCAGTCTGTCATGTCTACTCGTCGCCCCTCCTACACTGAGACAGGGCTTCATGGGATAACGCGGACCATCAACCTGGTCCACACAGCTTTGGGTGGAATCGGTAGACGGTATTCCCACCTACCCCTTGGTCGCGCTCCCGGAATGACTAATATATTGCCTTCAGCTTTGGACCTTTCAATGACAGAGAGTTCAATACCCACGTCTGGACATGTCCGTTATGCGTAGGTTGTTGTGCTGGGAAATTAAAAATGTAAAGTACCATACAAATCAAGCTATACCTCACTGTCAAGTCACACTAGGGTGATACCGGCCTTGCACAGCTTATTTCCCATTCAGAATTGACCTTGTCTGGCAGTTTGTGTTGGTTTGTTCCTTCTGGAGCAGGTCACCTGCAGGTTCTGGCCTGGGATGGTACATTGGAAAAATATACGAAACACAGGAATGTGGCCCAGAGTAAGTATCAGTGGCTGAGAGTAATCCAAGCAGTCCACTTATTACCATTTTATGTTACCCTGTGTAACCCCTTAAGTACAACAGGATATGGGTCCCAAGATCACTGTGGCACAGTAATCAGGTTGCACCTCACTGATGATGCTTAGAGTTATTATCAGAGGGTAGATTAATTTAAGGATTTTACTTATTAAATTTTGTTTTAAGGAACCATGCTTATTGGTCACAATGGTCATAATTATGAGAGCCCGACAGATCTGGATACTGGTGAGATCCACATGATGCCATAAACATCAGCAAGTTACAAGCTGTAGAAACAAATGATTAGTTGCAGACAACAAGATGTCCAAATAAAAATGTGGGAAACAATGAGATACCCCTAATCCAGAAGCAAGGGTGCCTCTGTTTTGTCTATTGTCTACATAACCCTCTTCCTCACTGTGTATGAATCCTGACATCTGCCCTATATGTGGCACACATACTGCACCTAACAAATAACTATCCTATTTGATGTAACTTTAAACAATAGATATGTAGTTTGTTTCTTAATCATATTCAGTTCTTTATTTTATGATAGTTTGTGGAAAGGAAGAGTCAATCTTTTTGATCTACTGAAAAATTATTTTTCATATGGCCTTTCTTTAGATATTGAACATAGTTTCAGGCGTATTTTCCTTTTATATAAACTGTAGAATATCCTGTGTGAAATTATGAAGAAATGTGTATATACATGCATATATTTGCATGATTGGCATATATAGATTACCCCTAAAAGGACATTAATTCACTATCTGTCTCAACAAGTAACAAAATTAGAAAAACACTTTCAATTATTTTTAGGATTGACTCTACATAGAACAAACCATGACATATACCTAAGTGCCAAATTAGGTTTTGAAATCCATTGTTGATCTAAATTAAGTAGGATGTGCTGCTTAAGGAACTATGGGCCTCATTATGACCCTGGCGGTAGAGAACCGCCAGGGCCAACGGGGGCGGGAGCACCGCCGACAGGCCGGCGGTGCTCCCTTGGGCATTCTGTCCGCGGCGCTTTGGCCGCGGTCAGAAAGGGAAAACCGGCGGTCTCCCGCCGGTTTTCCACTGCCCCTAAGAATCCTCCAAGGCGGCGCAGCTCGCTGCGCCGCCGAGGGGATTCTGACAATCCTTACCGCCATCCTGTTCCTGGCGGCTCGCCCGCCAGGAACAGGATGGCGGTAAGGATTGTCGTGGGGCCCCTGGGGGCCCCTGCAGTGCCCATGCCAATGGCATGGGCACTGCAGGGGCCCCCGTAAGAGGGCCACGCTAGTATTTCACTGTCTGCGTAGCAGACAGTGAAATACGCGACGGGTGCAGTAGCACCCGTCGCACCTTCCCACACCGCCGGCTTGATTACGAGCCGGCTTCATGGTGGGAAGGTCGTTTTCCCCTGGGCTGGCGGGCGGCCTTTTGGCGGCCGCCCGCCAGTCCAGGGGAAAACTTGGAATACCCTCCGCGGTCTCTGGACCGCGGAGCGGTACTTTGGAGGGGGGAAGTCTGGCGGGCGGCCTCCGCCGCCCGCCAGACTTAGAATGAGGGCCTATATGCTAAAGCCCCAGGCCATTCTCTCATTAACCTATTGATCTTATTGAATTAAGAAAAACCCTGTGCATATGCAGGAATCAAGCAGAGGGAAGCAAACAAATAGAGAAGAGAACGTGTGAATGAGGTAAGACAGCCACATATAATACGACCGGTTATGATTTTTGGGCTTAAATTAATTAGTTGCTTTTTTCCGGTCAAACTGAAATAATACCCCACACAGTGGATTAATTTGCCATTCTATCCAGGTCTGCAGGGGCAAGCATAGAAAGCTCTTTATAAGCTCAAAGGTGCAAACTTGTTCAATATACATTACATGGCGGTTTAGACTAGCAGCACAGTAATAGTGATGCTAATGTTTACCAGACAACCTGTATGAGAGCAATTACGTCACAAATGTACAAAAATTACGTTTCACCTATGTAACAGACACTTTACAGATTGTCAACCCTGCCACTCAATATTTAGCTGGAAAATTAAATGGAAATCTATGGGGATAGTGACAGACTGAAATGAAGATTTAGCATTAAAGTCCTAATTAATGTATAGTTGCTGAATGCCTGTAAACTGCCATACAAATAGCATGGTGGTGAACATACAACATTAAAGCTTATAAATGTCCTCTGGAAAAATTCAATAGAAAATATAATCTGTCAAAAACTTCTGTGTCCATATGTGTAACAATTCTTATTACAGTAAGCATATATATAGGAGAATATGTTTTCTTATTTCAAAACTGTAGTTGATCCTTTCTATCATGGAAATAATGTGTACCAAAACAGTAACCTTCAGACTCCGAACCGTTTGATGACAAAGTGGCTCGTGCTCCAGACCAGGAAAATTAGCAATATTTTGAAAATATAGACCACAAAAAACTTTATTCTGGATATTATACAATGGGCAATTTCGTGCAGGGATTACCTAGTGGATTTTTCCCATCAAACTATGTGGGATTCCATTACACTGTGAGCCCTAGGTGCAGGAACATCGCCCCAAATGCAGTCTTGTTTATGTTTTTTTTTTCCCTCTAAATGGGATTATTGGGCAACTCAAAATAATATTCGTGGTGTAGCATATATAATTAATTGATTGGACTTGGGGACTAAACTTATGTTTTCAGTTTTAATTCTACTGATACTGCAGTGCTTGGGAGTCACCCAAGTGTTGTAGAAGCCAAGCAATGTAAATTCTCCTGTTTTATGCTCTCAAACGAGTGAAGTGTACATTTATTATTGCCTGGATTTTATTCCAATTTTCTTTAACACACTATGTCCAAACTAAAAAAAATAGAAAACCTTAGTAGGATGAACGGACAAAGAGTTTGGGCCTCATGTGCAAAGTGCATTACCACTCAGGGTTTGCGACTGCTAAATCCCTTTTTCGGATTTACTAATTGTTCCGGAATGCAATTGGGTTTAGAAACCCATGCCAAATAGCATTTTTGGAAGGAATGTGTTAAGGACATTCCGTCCTAATCTGTAAAGTAAGTGTTGAGGCTTTGTGACCGTACTTCACAAACCATTAATCTGTTCCTGACTCCCAAGTTGTGTTGGAAACTGATCTGTAAAGGGGAAGGGTCAATTCCTCAGTGTGCGTCATTTTCTGGATGCGGGAAACCGCCTTGCTTTAATGACATGCAAGGTAGGCGTTCCCGTCCAAAAAATGACTTTAAGGCCTGTGCGCCTTATTTATACTCCCACGTCATTTTGACGCAGAGGAGGGGGTGGGCCTTAAAAAATGGCGCACAGCCTGATGTGCGCCGTTTATTAACGCCTGGGTGAGGGCAGGCATTAAGGGACCTGTAGGCTCATTTCCATGGCCTCTGACCATGGAAGAAGTCCACAAATGCCCTTCCCTGCCCCCAGGGACACCCCCTGCCACCCTCGCCTACCCCTGGAGGACACTCATGGATGGGAAGACCCATCCCAGGTAAGTACAGGTAACTAGAGGTAGTATTATTTTTTTTTTAAGTGGCATGGGGGGGCTAACTTGGGCCCCCCCTACATGCCACTGTGCCCAATGACCATGCCCAGGGGACAGAAGTCCCCTGGGCATGGCCACTGGGCAGGGGGGCATGACTCCTGTCTTTCCTAAGACAGGAGTCATTTCAATGGGGGTTGTGCATCAAAAAATGACGCAAGTCTGGTTAGAGCCATGATTTTTTACTCTAACCTGACTTGCACCTTTTTTTTTTAAACACAACCCCCATTCTTCCCTACGCCGGCGCTGCCCAGTTAGAATATATATTTTTTTACTCTAACCAGGCCGCATCGCCAGCTAACGTCAATCCATAAATAAGGCACCCGCCTGGCGCGTTGGAATGGCGTTAGCTGGAGGTAAATCTTTTGACGCAAACCGGCGCTGGTTTGTGTAAAAAAGTATACATATGGGCCGTAATCTTTGTGAAACAGGCCCTTTATTGTTATTGGACAAAAATGTTCTAACTGGAAATCTAACTGACCTTAAAATGATCATGAACAATATTGCTCTACTTAGTCTTTGTTATTTTAATGGACAGTTATGAACTTCTGTGATCCAGCCAGTGTTTTCCTCTGTCTGTTAACTTTTTTTTGTTTCCTTGGTTTCCAGAAGAAAATGCGAACACTAAGCGAGTTGCATTTATCACAGGTTCCAAACCCGAACAGTCTACAGTAGATACATACAATACTGACAGATGCATTGTACATTCACTCTGTAGTACGCAGACAGTATGTAAAACCTTGCAAGTGTGAATGCCGGTACTGAATTAGCAAAGTATGTCATTTGGCCAGAAACATAGATTGTGAAAATTCATTTGATACATCTGGTCCTTGGTCCTGCAATGATTTTCCAGAAACTAAGAGGAACTTTAACTTTCTTGTGCATCTTTTTCCTTCCTAATCCTCGTACACTTCTCGTACCAGATTATGTGTTCCTCCATTTCCCACGGCACACTTTGGCCGACTAGATTCAGAGATCTGTAGATTGAGGAAAAACTGTTTGTGTCTGGTGAGTGTGTGTGTACTGTGCATACACATACGTACATGTGTTTGGGTTTGCCAGTGTGTGTCCCTTGAGTATTCCCCTAAGGACAATGTGTTGATGATGCAGACATGCCAACTAACATCTTTCTGAAATCTCTGGGAAATATAATGTTCAGAAATAGTCAGACCACCCAGAAATTAAAAACCTTCTGTTGGTTTGGGAAAAAGGTAGGGTGTCAGAAGGATGCCATGTCGTGCCAGGAAATATACAAAAATATGTATTAAAACAGTAATAATATATTTGCTGCATTCCTTTTTTATTTATAATTGGTCGCTTAAAGAAAATAAAACATATAATAAGAAGTAAATCACTTCCCTGGCACTACAGAACCTGGAGCAGGGCCCAGCTGAATGTGAGAGGCGTCTTGACCTCAAGGCTGTTCCCAATTCGCTGGAAAAATATCCACAGCTGAATCCCATATGCAGCTCACAAACGTTTCCGACAATTTTTAGTAGCTAGACAACTCATTGGTATTGTATAAACCCTGCTTTACCTCAATGTAGAATGAAGGCTTCCAAAACGACCCTTTACTAGCCAATGCGTTAAGGCATCATTTAGCCTTTTTATATAACCTTTTATCGAAAAATATTTGGTGAAAGCAGATGTCTTTCAGGTGGCAAGCAGACTGGAGTGGCCAGGAGATGAAAAGGGTAAATTATGTTCTTTGAGTAATAATAATCGGAACATTAAATAAACGTATTTTTTTTCTTGGTTATTTAGGAGTTTGGTTTTTAAAATCTTACTGGCTAAATACATTAATGGTAACTAGGCCGGAGCATAATTTTCACTGTATTGCGGTAATTAGAAATAATCTCGCCCCCTATTTAACCACACTACTTAATCACTGAAGTCAGGGGTGTAACGAAACTTGAGGGGGGCTGCAAAGTACACGGAGGGCGTCCCCACCTGTTGGAGTGTGTCTTTTAGAAGCAATATTAATATGAAAAGCTTGCAATATGTTGTGTGACGAAGCTGCATAGAAAATGTGTTAACATAGAAAATAATGCACATGTTTGAAATGTGCCCACGGGGAGTGGCTACCAATGTATACGAAGACTAACGGAAAGTTTATTGATTCTGAATTATTATGCCATAATGTTTTGAATTTGTATTAGTATATCATAATTAGAGTTATGTGTTGAGAGTTTGCTTTATTAAATCAGAGGTCAAAAGTGAATAACAGAATAGTGAAGTTACAAAGTGGCAAACGTCCTCTGTAAAACGTGAGTGAGAGAGTGAGTGAGTGAGTCCCTTTTTCTTGAGTCACGCCGTTAAATCAGAACTGTTTCATTTGCCCCTGACTCCTCATTGGATAATAATTGGTGCATCGTTATCTCTGTCCAATAATTTGGCAAGCATCTTGCTAGAATTTTCCACAAACCACAGTTCTCATGTCGTGGATTGGTCCACGTTATTGACGTCTTCAACGGTTGGAATGTCAGGTAGGAAAAGTTACACTTTGCGCTCCAGTCAGTGTCTTCATTGTTTTCTCCTAGTACGGTTAACCTTGCACCTATTACGAATTACACTGTTGCATTTAGCAAGAACATCGCCTTGAGCAAGTCGGTTCTCATGAGAAAGAATTTACTACAGCTACACACATACAACTCCTGGAAAAGTACAGCTTTGTGTTCTTTAGAAGAGCAGCACATTACATGTTAGAAAATACAGTTTAACATTAGGCCAGGTAGCTAGGCCGAGACCCTCGCTACTAAGCTACTATTCTTCCAGTGTCTTGTCCTGATACTTTAAACCATCCTCTACCCATTCTTGTCTGATACTTACTTCTCCTCCATATGAGGGAAGGGTCCTAGTCCTTAGCTATGCTATCTTGAGACTTTACCTGTCTATCTTTGCCAATGCCGATGAACTGATGTCCTGATGACGAAGACTGACACTGTTTGCTGATCTGCTGGATTGGTAACTATCTGATGCAAAATTGTGATTGTCTGTTTGCCTTTTCTTTTTAGGTACCAACTGCTATTTTGATAGAGGCCATAGTTTAGATGTTTTCTAAATTTCTGTTTACTAAAATGTTTTGCATGAAGCCCAACATGATAATGCTGATTTGAGGTTAGTTAAGGCGTTCAGAAATATCTTATGCAAACAGACAAATGACTGAGTTCTTGCTTTGTTGAATCAGGTACTAATGAGACTCTGCTACGTTGCTTCATATTGATGATGTGCCTAGCTACTAAATGAATATATCTTCTCTGCATTGATTAATTGCGTTCTAGTTTCTAATTAAAGGAGACTCTAATGAGGTCTATTGCTGTTGAGATTAACAGATATTATGTTAGATTGTAACCAATAGAGAAATAAATGTCCTAACACTTAATTAAATTAGTGTGGTTATTCGTGACTGAAAGGTCATGGTGTGTTCAACTTATTGATTCTTATTAAATGTTTGATGACTAGTTATTATTATTATTGATTGTTTTATTGATCTATTGATGGGTGATGTCAAGAAAATATCTCGTACTGGGAAGTCCCCGAACGTGGTCCACAGGTTTGTCGACCTAAATGCGTCTCCTTGTAAGTTTACTTATTAAGGCTCTGACCCGCTAACCGTTTTTGGTAGCAGTGCGGATGGTTTGGCCCTTTGGGGCCCCAGTACGAGGGACTACGGTTTAATAGAGTTGATGGTCCAAAAATTACATTTTGGTGGAAAAGGTGTTGGTTTGGCTTTGGGGGCCCGGGGTGAAAAATTAACAGGCTGGTAGAGATTGATGGGCCTGGTTTGGAAGTAGGCAAGGTGTACCAAATAAATTGTGTTTTGTGTTTTTTTTCTTTTCAATGATGCAAATTGGAGAGATGATGTGTCCCTATGTCCCGAATGACTTTCCTGGAATCTCTGAGCTTGCTGAAAGGAGTTTGAGTATGTTCTCGGAGTTCTAGTGACAGTTTGAATGAAGTAGGGTTTTGCGCTTGCACAGCTTCTGCATACCGCAGGTGAATTGTGATGTTTGTGAGGATTTGAGGCCAGATGATGTTTTAATAGGAGTGGGCATACTCCGCAGTATGAGAGTAGGGAAGTCGGCGAACTTCATGCGAGTGTGGCGCTTCGTGCTAAAAAATTGTCCATGTGGTTGTTGATGATGTACAGACCCTGCGTGGTCTAAGACTCCGGAGTATATTGATAAGTGTATGAGACACTCGGTTTATGTTGTAATTTGTGCGGTTTAATAGGTCGATAGTGAAGTCGACGAATCAAGTTTGAGTCAAAGTGAGTGAATGAAAACTTCGATGGAGATTTGGTGAGTTTTAAAGTGCACTAGAACAATAATCCATTGACAAGTTGAGAGTAGAATTTGCAGGTCAAATTGTGCTTGCGAGTGCGGGATCTGAGAAGGAGAGAGAGTAGCGGAGAGGCTAAGCGAAATCTCTGTAAAGTTCTGAAGCAATTGTGTTACCCTTTCCTGTAGTAAACCAGCAAATTTTGAGTTTGTTTTTGTGGGTGCTCGCAATAGATTGCATTAGTTTTGTGTAAATTGAGAGTGGGAAGACAAACAGCAAGACTTTGTCAGCCGCAGTGTGTGTGAGTGTGATGTAATTGGAGCAGCGCTGGGATAGGTTGGTTAGTGAGAAGGGTCGCGCACGGATTGGCAGCCGTCCGTGGGAGGCAATTGGTTGAGAAGGTAATGGAGGAAAAGGGTGTCACGCCATGTCTTTGGCTAAAGCAGTGGTGCAAAGCTACGGAGAAAGAAGGGTGCTTAGCGTTTCCTGAGAATGGAACATTTAATTGGAGGGTTTTAGAAAATCTGCGGAGGGTGCTAAATGAGCTAAAGCCACCTCTGAGGCCAGCACAGTTTGAGGCGTAAGCAATTTGGGAACTGATGGCCATACGACAACAGCAACAGAAATTTGAGAGGAGAATGAGGAAAGCAGAAAACGACACTAGCGGAGGCTAGGTGGGATAGCGCACAGAGAGTTTGGAGGAGAGAAACAATAGATGGAGTCAGGCTGTTTCCAGCGATAGCTCAAGAAGGTGAAAACAAAAGGGACAAAGCTGCTTGTAAGACTGACAAAAGTCCTTCCAAGGACAAAGAGGTTAGGAAGCTCTGGTCAGAGGTAGATGACTCAGACGATGATGAGTTCCTTAATCAGTTACTAAATCATCCACCACCGCCATATGCGATAGATGACAATAGACCGAGTACCAGTACATGTCCCGCAGGTGTGGCACAAGAGAAGGTGACAACGAATCCGGCACAGGTTACTCCTGTCACAACGCCAGTTCCGGTGCACAGTAGTTTTAGCGTGTCCACTGCCCACGGTATGCAATCTCAACTGCAACTGCCACAGGTTCAGAGACTTTACCCCGATGTACCTATTTTAGAAACTACCACAAATCTGATGATGCCGACAGAGCAAGTATATGGGAGACCAAAGTTGATTCAGACTTAGCCAACTCCACCTTTACTGCCCCAGGTGCAGCAGCAAATGATTCCGAATTATACTTTGGTCACGGGACCGCAGTTAAACATGGCACCAGTGATGAACCACAATAGAAGAGTTAGTCCTCCACAGGTTTTGGGGAACAGACAGACGCCAGACGTCATATCCTTGCCCATTACGGTTGGTCCACCAGTACCATTGTATGTGCAGGAGAGGCCTAGTGTATGCAATCAAGGGGCAATGACACAAAATATGACAAGAGGAGGGTTTGTAGGAAGCTGCCAAGGAACGACTCCAGTGGAACCGACATTTGAAGGATCTAGGTCCTTGTTAGATTTCAGTCCGACTGGGGCTCCTCCAGATACCATGAGACAGACAGGTTTGAGACTGCTGACACCGCAGATCCCGAATGCGAATGTACCACAGACACCTTTAGCGCAGGCTGGGAATATCTCATTACAAGGTTTAACAGCACAACAGCTGGCTGATTGGTTAGACAAGATAAATACTCCACAGACTGCTCCTGTAGTCACAGGGAGAGTGGAAGGAGAAGAACACCTGAATTTTGTGAGGTTGGGTATGTAAGCCAATGAATTTGTTGAAGGGATCATGGGCGTGAACAGGTTAGAGTCATACACGGAAGCAGAACTGAGATACTTGTGTCCAAAGATAACTAGAGAAGTGAGCAGGGTGCACTAGAGGTTTGCAAATTTGCCAGACAACTATGGCGTAGATTTAGAAAATACCAAACATCTGAAGAGGAGTTACAGGTTAGATTTTGAGCCCAAGGATTTTGAACACATGAGGTCTACTGGAATGAAAGCGCACCTCAAGGAGATACTGCAGAGTGCACAAGTTTGGGGAGCCTTAGAGAAGTGGGAAGGCAGATGGGCGAAGAAAAGAGACAAGAGGAAGAGTGATTGCATAGAGCAGTCAGCTAAAGCATTACCGGATACTGGTACGGTAAAGATGTTACCAATGAGAGAGAATGCCGGAGTGGTTCTCGTCCATGTACCGTGGGCCAGAGGGGATATTCTGTCATTTACAAATGATTTCCCCAGGCTGAGGGAGAAGCCAATAGAGTGGTATCAGCAGAAGGTCAGGTTTGTGAAACTTGCGAAGTGTCTTTTCTGAAGACCTGAATACTCTCTTTGAGATCATAGTTCCAGCTGATTTGTGGATTGAATGCAAATGGAGCGTGGATTGGCCGAGTGAGGAACTGGCAAGGGACAGGATCACAGGAGCACCGTCTCCTGATGTGATGAAGTATTATTATAAGGTGATCACGTTTCTGAAAAAGAGAGATTCGCCGAAGAATATTGATTGGCAAAGGATTGATCGAACGGCCCAGGAAGTCACGGAGTCGATACATGCCTATTATGAGAGGTTGTCAAAGGCGTTTAAGCACTACAGCGGTACAGAGGTTATTGAGGCGAAGGACATGAATCACCTTGTGTTCAGGTTTGTGGAAGGGTTGAGACCTGAGATTGGCCAGATGATTAAGAGTCACTTGATTTGCTGGCAAGCAAAGTCGTTTGATGGGGTGTTGCAGTATGCGAAATACTGCAGTGATGAGATTGAGTTAAAGCAGAGAAAGTTGAAGGAGAAAGTGATGGTGATACAAATTAAGGCAGCACAAACAGGGATGCAGGGAGGTTGTCTACAGCAGATGGTGCAACAGCCGCAAGGAAACAGGATGTTTCAGGCTCAAGTGAGAGGTAGAGGTTGAGGAGGTTTTGTGAACAGAAGTCCAGATTTGAACACTGTAGTAGTTCAAAATGAGGCACAGGGAATGAAGAAGATGTTACCTTGTCATGCTTAAGGGGTCGTTGGACATTGGAAGCGGGAGTGCCCAATGATGGTGCAGGAGGGTGTTGTTCAACAAAGCAATGTACATTCCAAAATGTGAGAGGACTGAGATTGAGAGGTCCAAATCCAAATTTCCAGAATAATATGAATCAGATGCAAGGGTTTCAATCCAGGCAGCAGGTGCAGATGCCGCGTATACAGCCAATGCAGTTACAACAAATGCAACAGCAGGTCCCCATGGTACCTAGACAGCAAGTGCCTTTAGTGCCAATGGAACAGCAATAGGTGATGCTTCCTCAACAGGTCACAGGTCAAAGAATGAGTCAAAATCACACAGTGCAACAATACCCATTGCGTGGTGAGAATAGAATAAACGATGAATGGTCGCATGAGAGTTGAGATAGTGAAGAGTGTAGGCTTGCAGCGTCCTTAGAGATAGACCAGAAAGGGCCCTATGTTCAGGGGAAGGTAATGGGTCACAATGTTTCATTCTTGGTTGAAACAGGAGCTACACACTCTACAGTCAGAAGCGCAGAGGTTCCGAAACTGCCCCTTTCGGGACGGACAGTTAAGGTAGTGGGAGTAGCAAACCAACTCCTGACTAACCCGATCACAGATCCAGTTCAGGTTGAGCTTGGCACTTTCCAAGGATTGCACAGATTTGTGGTTTGCAATTCATGTCCCGTATCCTTACTTGGAAGGGACTTATTGTGCAAGACGAGGTGTTCACTCACCTGTTCCAATGAGGGAATTGAGGTCCACACAAACAGCGATGATGAAGGGGAGGAACAGGTTTCAGAGCCTGAAACTGAGACCACAGATGAGGAATCTCCTCTGATAAATTTCTTTCCGATGTTCACAGTGGCTAATCTCCCGGCAGACTTGCAGAGAACAGTTCAAGAGAAGGTGTGGGATTTGACAGGGAAAGAAGTAGGGCTGATAAAAAGAGTAGAGCCAGTTAATGTCAGTGTGAAGCCAAACGCTGCGTTCCCCCAGATACCGCAGTATCACATGGAGCAAGATGTCCTTATAAAGGTTGCACAATTAATTGCAGATTTTGTGAAACAGGGAGACTTGAGAGAAGTGATAAACAGTCCATGTAATTCACCAATAATGGGACTGAGAAAGCCTTGTGGAAAGGTTCAGATTGTCCAAGATTTGAGGAAGATCAATGATATAGTGGTGAAATGCTGCCCAGTGGTGCCAAATCCGGCTGTGATTATGTTTCAGATTCCATGTGATGCAGAATGGTTCATAGTAATTGATCTGTCCCAAGCGTTCTTTTCTGTGCCTCTTCATGAGGACAGCCAGTTTCTCTTCAGCTTTAAATTCCTGGACAAGGTTTACAGTTGGTGTCGAAAACCTCAAGGGTTCTCGGAATCACCTTCTATATTCAATCAGATATTAAAAAAGGATTTGGAGTCATTGGAGCTGCCTTTCCAATCAACTCTAGTGCAGTACATTGATGATTTGTTGATCGCATCCAAAACGAGGGACGAGTGCAAGTATGATTCGATTGCCTTACTGAATCACTTGGGAATGAACGGGCACAAGGTATCCCCAAAGAAATTGCAATATTGGCAGAAAGAGGTGAAGTACTTGGGTCATCAAATTTAGAAAGGGTTGAGGAAGTTATCCAGGGAAAGAGTAACTGCATTGTTACAGATCAATCCCCCATCAACGCAGAGAGATGTCAGGATGTTTCTAGGAATGGTGGGCTACTGTCATCAGTGAATCCCGAATTTCTCAGTCATCTTCAAGCCATTGGTGAGACTGACGGTCAAAGAGGGGCCGGATGTCATAGTGTTGGGGAGAAGGAAATGAAAGCGTTTACTGAGTTAAGAGAGAGCATGTGCAGGGCTCCAGCTTTAGGTATGCCTGATTACACTAAGGGCCTGATTACAACTTTGGTGGAGGTGTTAATCCGTCCCAAAAGTGACGGTAAAGTGACGGATATACCACCAGCCGTATTACGAGTCCATTATATCCTATGGAACTCGTAATACGGCTGGTGGTATATCCGTCACATTTGGGACAAATTAACACCTCCTCCAAAGTTGTAATCAGGCCCTAAGCCTTTTGTTCTGTTTTGTCATGAACACGATGCATGTTCTTTGCCTGTCCTGACACAGGTCCATGGAGGTGTAAACCGACCAGTAGCATATTTTTCAGCTACTTTGGACCCAGCTGCAGCAGCCCTACCCGGTTGTCTGCGTGCAGCAGCAGCAGTTGGACAAAGCCTCACACAGTGTGAAAGCATGGTGATGGGACATCCTATAACAGGCATGGTCTCTCACTCAGTTGAAATCCTGCTGACCCGTACTAAAACTCAGCACGTGACAAATGCAAGGTTGACCAAATATGAAACGATTATATTGGGGTCACCAAATGTAATGTTAAAAAGATGTACAGTGTTGAACCCAGCAACTTTACTTCCAAGTGAAACTACAGAGGTTGAAAATGTGGAAGATGTAGAGCATGATTGTCTTGAGGTAACAGAAATGTGCACCAAACCAAGGCCTGATATTAACGATACCCAATTGGAAGAAAATGACCAAATTATCTTTGTCGATGGCTCATGTTTGAGAGACTCAGTAGGCATGCTGAGAGCCGGATATGCTGTATGCATGATTTCTGGTATCCTGGAAGCGTCCTGGCTTCAAGGAGTATATTCCGTTCAGGTAGCTGAACTGGCTGCTCTTACCAGAGCTTGCCATGTCTCTGCTCAGATGAGAGTGACTATCTATACTGATAGTCGATACGGATTCGGAATTGTTCATGATTTTGGTCAATTGTGGTCACAGAGGGGTTATTTGACCTCTTCTGGTTCACCAGTGAAAAACGGTGAGAGGATTAAGGAGTTGTTTCACGCGATTCAGTTACCTCATGAAATTGCAGTGCACACCTGAAGTCACAAGACTTTGTTTTAATGGGAAATGGATATGCGGATCAAGTCGCAAGATTTTGCGCATTGAACTGTACATTGTTTAAGGATCAATGGAAATTGTTGCCCGAAAAGGAAATTGAGACATGCACAGGTTACGCATTAAGGGTGATTGACACGTTAGAAGAGTTGAGATTGTTGCAGGGACGTGCCAGCAAAGATGAGAAGCGTTCTTGGGTTAGAATGCAATGCGTACAAAGACCAGATAATTTGTGGGTTTCAGACGAAGGGAAAATGGTCTTGCCGAACAGTCTTTTGTCACAATTTGCAAGGTTTTACCATGGTCAAGCACATATTGGGAGGCATGCCATGATCAGGTTGTTCAAGATTGACTGGTTTAACCAGAAGTTCAGACAAGCTGCAGAGGTGATGTGCCATCGGTGTGTCATCTGCCAACAGATGAATGCGGGGAAAGGGACAGTGGTGAATTTGAGCCACATTGGGAGAGCTGGAGGTCCATTTAGCAGAATGCAATTGGATTTCATTGAGATGCCTGTGTGTGGAGGTTTGAAATATGTGTTAGTGATTGTGTGTATCTTTAGTCATTGGATTGAAGCTTATCCTACACGCAGGAATGACAGCCTCACAGTAGCAAAGCAGCTGCTTAGGGAATTGATACCACGTTTCGGTTTTCCGATCTCTTTAGAATCAGATAGGGGAAGTCACTTCAACAACGAGGTGGTTAAGTTACTGTGTGCAGCATCGAACATTGAGCAGAAGTTGCATTGTAGCTACCGCCCTGAAGCATCAGGACTAGTGGAACAGATGAATGGTACCCTGAAATCGAGAATGGCGTAAAATGTGTGCAGCACGAATTTGAAATGGCCCGACGCATTACCTTTGGTGTTAATGTCAATGAAAAATACACCTAACAAGAAAACAGGACTGTCCCCACATGAAATTCTCATGGGTCGAGCTATGAGTCTGCCCGCAGTGCCTGCGAATGCTCTTTTGAATATCACAGATGATATGGTGTTGGACTACTGCAAGGGGCTGGCTGATGTGGTCCGCTCTTTTTCTCACTAGGTGGAAGCTACCACCCTGCCACCGATTAATGATCAAGGACACAACCTGAGAGCTGGTGACTGGGTTGTCATCAAGAAACACGTAAGGAAGACGTGTTTGGAGCCATGTTAGAAGGAACCCTACCAAGTGATACTAACGACTACCACTGCTGTGAAGTGTGCAGGAGTCCCGAACTGGATCCATGCCAGTCACACAAAAAAGGTGACGTGTCCAACTGAGGAGGAAGTTGAGTTGTTGAAAGTACCAACAACTGACAAGGAAGTCTCAGGGCCGGAGAGTGATCGAAGGGGAAATGAGACAGGAGAGCCCGTTGAGGACGGCTTGGTCACTCCAGTAAGAGACGGAGAAGAGATCCAGAGGGGTGATGGTGAGCCTATCTCAACTGAGGCAGCAGGAGAGCCTCGTCAGAGGGAGGTTCTCCCAGAAGCAGACGATTATGAGAATGAGCCAGAGCATTTGACAGACCCAGAAGGCGAAGGAGTTGAGGTGGAAGAGAGTCAGAGTGTCCAAACTCCTCCTGAGCAGATTGCAGGTCCATCAAGCAAAAACACTACAGAGCCAAGAGAGGGCGAAGAGTTGCCACAGGAAAGATCAAAGACCAGAGATATACTTAAAGGAGACAAGTGGCCAGAGGTGCGAGTGAAAAGGGGAGAAGTGGTTTTCGAAGATGCAATAGAGGAGGAAGTTGACACAACAAGGAGAGAAGATCTAAGTGAAGGAGAGTTGCAAGGTGATCGCTAGTTGAAAAGAAAGAGGGTAGCAAACAGGAGGTATGCAGGTCCTCAATGGGCGTATGCAACGACAGCTGAATGGCAACAAGAGCACTTGGTGTTTTGTTTTGATCGAGAGATCCCACGTTAATACCTTGTCACCTGAGTGTGGCTGAAGAGACTGAATTGGTGTAAAGATTGAGCTAAAAAGTGAGAAAAGAGACTGAAAATTTGTTTTGGCTTTGCTGCGAGAGAAAAAAAGAGAGAACACAAATATTTTAATCATCCTTTGTTGTTGTTGTTGTTTGAATTAACCATCCTCCACATTCTGATTCTTTACAGATCATGGCTAACACTAGACAGGATAATAGAGGGAGTAGGCGTTGTACATATTTGAGTGTTGGTTTAGGTATTGTGTGTGTGTGATGTTCATTAAGGTTGTGATTGTGGGTATGACGCTAATGGTCAAGAGTGGGACTAACAATGCTACAATTCCTGAGACTACCACTGCACAGCTTGGGAGAGGTTTGAGCTGGATACGATAACATTTTCTATCGCTTGCTGAGTGAGTATGTTGACACAATGGAAGCGAAGGATTGTTTTGTGTGCACACAGATTCCTGTTTCAGTACAAGAGGGGGTTACCTATCATAGCTTGCCGTTGACTGATGGGATAAGTTGTAGTCTGCTACTAACAAGATTTTATAACCAGGAGGAAATCCAATACTTCTATTCTAATCATGATTTAGTGTTTTCTAATGTGCCTATAATAGAGGATTTGAGTGGTGTAGCTAGATACTATAATATAAAGTTAGTTACAGGATTCTTTGAGTCAACATTGACAATTAGTACATCTTATGCACATCGCAATAATTTGACATGCTTGCTTACACCTGTAGAGAAAAGCTTTTTAGATCACACGGAGGATAGAAGAAGGGCATTAAAGGGTAAATTAGAAAAAGGATTGCAGCAGCGGGCTTTTGCTAGTAGTGAAGGTTATGGTGCAATTAGGGAACAAGGGAAGCTAGCTTTAGATGCATTACACGTAGGGAAGCTTTGTATGTCTAGGCCGAAATCATATTATGACAATGTGTTTGTGGGAATGAGTGAATGTAAGCATGTGTTTTTGTTTCAAAGTAAATGGACGTTCATGTTAAATGGACAGGATCCAGCGATCCCAGGGATCTATTACATGTGTGGACTTTGTGCTTATTACCGTCTTCCAAAGGAATGGTATGGGTCATGTTATTTGGGGATAGTATTCCCAAAGATATACCAGCTTGACGATTTGAAAAGGTTTCCGAAATTGTCTGATTTACATCGTTCTAGACAGAAGAGAGAGACCGCTGTTGCTGTAGTGGGAGACATATTTGGGGCGATAATTCCCTCAGTGGGAGTTATCTTGAATTCTATAAAGATTCAAAAGTTGTCTACTATTGTGGATAACATGCTGACAAATTTTTCAGGGGGTATACTCCTATTGGATACTGAACTTGCTGCGGAGAGGGCTATGAGTCTTCAAAACTGGCTTGCTTTAGACATTATTTTAGCGAAAAATGGCAGAGTTTGTAGAATGCCTAATGAGCGTCATTGTTGCGCATATATACCAGACAATAGTAATGATTAGGGATAGTACAGACTTGAAGGAATTGAAAGAACTAGGTGTTTGGGAAAAGGTTGGAAGAGGGTTTGCTTCAGTGGGAAATTGGCTTAGCAACATTTGGAATGGGATATTGTCTAAAATAGTACAGGGATATTGATTGTTATAGCTTGCCTCTTTGGATTGTGGGTAGCATGTAAAATTAGAAAAAGAATAAAATTGAAGATGGCGAAAAATAATAAGAGGAGGGAAGAAAAATAAAGGGCAAAAATTGTATAGGGAAAAATCAAAGGGGAAGCAAATAAGGGAAGAGATTGAATTGACAGAATTTTAAGATGTAAAATTTGTGGGGAAGATTTTGAGTGATGACAAGAGTCATCAGAGGAGGGATTGTTCGAGTGTGTCTTTTAGAAGCAATATCAATGTGAAAACCTTGCAATATGTTGTGTGACAAAGCTGCATTGAAAATAATGCACATGTTTTAAATGTGCCCACGGGGAGTGGCTACCAATGTATACGAAGACTAATGGAAAGCTTATTAATTCTGAATTATTATGCCATAATGTTTTGAATTTGTATTAGTATATCATAATTAGAGTTATGTGTTAAGAGTTTGCTTTATTAAATCAGAGGGCCTTAGCTTAGCGAGGGTCTGGGCCTAGCTGCCTGGCCTCATATTAAACTGTATTTTCTAACGTGTAATGTGCAGTTCTTCTGAAGGACACGAAGCTGTACTTTTCCAGAAGTTGTATGTGTGTAGCCGTAGTAAATTCTTTCGCATGAGAACCGACTTGCTCAAGGCGATATTCTTTCTAAATGCAACAGTGTAATTCGTAACAGGTGCAAGGTTAACCGTACTAGGAGAAGACAATGAAGACACTGACTGGAGCGCAAAGTGTAACTTTTTCTACCTGACATTCGAACCGTTGATGTCAATAACGTGGACCAATCCGCGACATGAGAACTGTGGTTTGTGGAAAATTCTAGCAAGATGCTTGCCAAATTATTGGACAGAGATAATGATGCACTAATTATTATCCAATGAGGAGTGAGGGGCAAATTAAACAGTTTTGATTTAACGGCGTGTCTTAAGAAGAAGGGACTCACTCACTCACTCTTTCACTCACTTTTTACAGAGGACGTTTGCCACTTTGCCACTTCACTATTCTGTTATTAACTTTTGAGCTACTGAGCTACTATTCTTCCAGCGTCTTGTCCTGATACTTTAAACCATCCTCTACCCATTCTTGTCTGATACTTACTTCTCCTCCATATGAGGGAAGGGTCCTAGTCCTTAGCTATGCTGTCTTGAGATTTTACCTGTCTATCTTTGCCAATGCCGATGAACTGATGTCCTGAGGACGAAGACTGACACTGTTTGCTGATCTGCTGGATTGGTAACTATCTGATGCAAAATTGTGATTGTCTGTTTGCCTTTTCTTTCTAGGAACCAACTGCTAGTTTGATAGAGGCCATAGTTTAGATGTTTTCTAAATTCGTGTAATGTTTTGCACGAAGCCCAACATGCTAATGCTGATTTGAGGTTAGTTAAGGCATTCCCGAATATTTAATGCATATAGACAAATGACTGAGTTCTTGCTTTGTTGAATCAGGTACTAATGAGACTCTGCTAAATTGCTTCATATTGATGATGCGCCTAAATACTAAATGAATATTGTCTATGCATTGATTAATTGCGTTCTAGTTGCTAATTAAAGGAGACTCTACTGAGGACTATTGCTGTTGAGATTAACAGATATTATGTTAGATTGTAACCAATAGAGAAATAAATGTCCTAACACTTAATTCAATTGGTGTGGTTATTCATAACTGAAAGGTCATGGTGTGTTCAACTTATTGATTCTTATTAAATGTTTGTTGACTAGGTATTATAATTATTGATTGTTTTATTGATCTATTTGTCTATTGATGGGTGATGTCAAGAAGATATCTTGTACTGGGAAGTCCCCGAACGTGGTCCAAAGGTTTAACGACCTAAACGCATCTCCTTGTAAGTTTACTTAAGGCTCTGACGCACTAACACACCCAGTCAGGAGCTCTCCGGCCAAGGGTTTGCTGCCAATGCACAGTATACTATGCTGAGGGGGGCCTCTAGAGCTCCCCCCCAAGGGGCTGTGGGGACTATTGCTACGCCAGTGTGTGAAGTGTGTTTGGATACAAATCCTAACACAACAGTACAGGGACAAAGGGACCGAAAATAAATTTTGAGTTTCTCACCTATGACAAAAGGCATTTTTTGGCACAAAAGGCATTGTTTGCACAAAGCGGAGTGCCATAGAGAGTGGGAGGCTACGGTGCATACAGTATCAATTCTCTTTTATTGTCCCGAAGATTTCTCCAGTGCTTTCTTCATCCATTTCTCATTATACATTTGGATTGTGGTGGGAAAGCATTAGTAAACCTCTGGAATCTTTAATTTTATGGAAAAATTAAGCACTGCTACCGTTTTTTCCTTTTTAGTTAGTTCTAATTTTGTTTGTTGTTGCTGCAAGGCCAGAAATTTGGATTAGGTTCCTGTGCCAAATTAAGGTATAGTGCACATTTTTTGCATGGCAGAATTCTGGGGTTATATATATATATTTCCTCTGTTTCATTATGTTTTTTTTTGTGAATTTTGTCCAATTTTGTCATTATAATGTGTTGTTGTTTTACTGTTTGGGGTCTAGTCAACAGATGGCCCGGGATGTACTTTTTAATATTTCATATATATTTCATATTCTCTATGCTGTTTGTGATAGAGGGATTTTGTATAATTTTGGGGGGGGGGGTTGTTGTTGGTTCCGAATTTATACCAACTGTGTTATTGTTTTATCTGCAAGTGCTAGTTGGTGACCAGGGTTGTGGTGGCTCCAGGAGTCGAGGCCTATGTAGCCAGACATTTTCAGTTGTTCTCAGGTAACTTATTCCCCCTGTGCTTGACCACAATTTTGTATGTGAGTATGTGAATATGAGAGATGGTTGATTATTGTTTTTTTCCTGCAAAGTTTTAAAATATTTTGGAGGGGTCAATGTTGCATTGGGCTGATTGTGTTTTGGCTTTTTAATAGTTTATTCTTTTCATTGCCATTGCAGGTTTACTGGTGGTGAGATATATATTATTTTGTTTGTGCAATCCTTTCTTTGCAATGCTACAGATTTGGGTTTTTTGTTGGGGAGAAAGGGGCTCCAGCCAGTACAGTGCATATATGCGCTCTTTGTTCTTCATGACTCATTTGTTGGACATGTCGTGTGGTCACCATTTTGTAAAGCCAGAATATAAGTGTGTGTGTGTGTGTGTCTGAGAGAGAGAGAGAGAGAGAGAGAAAGAGAGAGAGAGAGAGACCCGGTTCTACATACCTCCGTATTTGCTGCCCTTCTGGCAACTGACATTTTGTGCAGCCTGTGTGTGTGCTTTATATGAAACCATTGTGTCTTTCTTCTCCATCCCTCCTTCTTTGCTGGCCATGTGGTGACCACAAACACCAATTTGGGGAGCCTGTGTGTGTGAGTATGTGGCAGCCATGTTTTTTTGTTCACTGTGCCTCCTTCATCGCTGACCATTAGAGCAATCATCATTTTGTACAGCCTGTGTGATTGTGATTTTTAATAATTCTATTCCACTTTAAAAGGCTTTTGCTAGGAACATTGATTGTTATGGCAGTTTAGAAACCTATGTTATTTTATTCATTTGCTGTACATGTCGAGTGGCCAGCATTTTGTACAGCAAGAATATGTGTGTGTGTGTGTGTGTGTTCATACCTCCTTACTTGTAGCCCTTGTGGCAACTGTCATTTTGTGCAGCCTGTGTGTGTGTGTTATAGGAAACCATTGTGTCTTTCTTCTCCATCCCTCCTTCTTTGCGGGCCATGTGGTGACCACAAACACCAATTTGTGGAGCCTGTGTGTGAGTATGTGTCATAGGCAGCTATGTTTTTTGTTCTCTGTGCCTCCTTCATTGCTGACCATTAGAGCAATAATCATTTTGTACAGCCTGTGTGTGTTTGTGATTTTTAATAATTCTATTCCACTTCAATAGGCTTTTGCTAGGAGCAATGATTGTTATGGGAGTCTAGAAACGTATGTTATTTTATTCATTTTTTTATTTGTTTCTAATATGTTTTCCCTTTTATACTATTTATTTAGGATTATGGCTGATTGTAGCAGCCTGGAGTACACTGTTGTTCTTTTTCTTTTTAATTAATTAATTCTATTTTGGCATGCCTCTTGCAGGGGCTTTACGGGCTCACAGGCAATCCCAGCTATTGTTTCGATTATTTTAATAGATTTTTTGTGTGCCTACTCCTGACACCCATACAGGTACCATAGGCACCAGCTGTTTTTGTTTGTAAATGTATTTGGTTTGTATAATAATTTTATGATCACTATGATGATATGTATTGCACTGACACGAGTAGCCAAGGCTCACAAGAGGATTCTGACTGAGACAGAGAATATCTTATGAATTCACCGACTCCGGAGTCATGCAACCTCTCTGCTAGATGCTGCTGCTCGTGCTGCTGTCCCATACAAGAAGTAAACATGATGCCCCCAAATAAGGTGGTTCCTGCTTTGAAAGTGGCAGTGAGGAGAAGATGTTGCCACCACTGGCTTCAAGCCCTCATTTGCTGGCATCATGCCAACCTGTTTTTCCTTCCTCTGGCAGGAGAAAGCTGTGAGGAGAATTAGTCCTTGATCAACAACAGCACCACCGCCAGCAAAACCAAAGCAGATGTCTCGCTGCAGCAGTGACTGCAGTCATCGCTAACAGCTGAGAGCCTGAAATCGATTTTTTGCTGCAGCAAACCAAATCTTCTTTCCAGGAAATCTGCTACACCTGACATACCTGATACTCCAGTGGTAGGAGCAAAGTAGGATGTTGAGCTTGCTGCTGAGCTCTTTCATTAGATTTGTTATCTTCGTGATCTCCTCCAAGGAAAAGAGCAGCCCACCGTTTTCTCAAATTCCTCCTTCTGATGATCTTGAAATGAATTTGACCTGACTGAGAACCCCGTGAAGGACAAAGAAAGATTTCAGAACGCTTTAGAGGACCAACAACACTACCTGCTTCCATCTTTTTAACAACCCAAAAACCTGCAGCAGCCACCGCCACCCATTCTGAGGAACAGCCCGACCTAAAGAAAGGCATACACAACTGCAAAGATGCAACTCAACAAGTTCTGTAGGCACTGACTTGAGAAAGCTCTCCTCCCCAGTATGGGACTTCTTCACACACACAGGCCAGGTAAAAAGCACATGGCAGGAGTCTCATTTTGCAGTGAACTAGGTAAGCCAGGTGGACAATACAATACCAGGAGCCAACTGGTCCATTTGAAAAATGAGAGCACCTCACAAAGATAGCTGCTGGTGAAAGAGGATAAGAAGTTGACTGATATAAGAAGGTGGTGGTGAGGAAGAAGTTGTCATAATGCAAAGGAAAACTCTGGCTGTGACACATAGAATGCAGTCTTCACCTACAGGAACCTCGACATAGCAGGAGCAAAAGAGGGATACGGTTACCTCACTGTGTCCGAAAAGCTTACCTGCTACCCAAAGGTCACTTGGGGATGTATCCTCACAAAGGAAACAGTCATGGTAGCCACTATTAAGTTCAAGTTCAGCAACCATAGCACCAGTGACACCTAATCCACAAAAATGTCCATTTATACAAAGGGAAGCTGGCCAAAATGTTTGAGCTTCACCTTGACTTTCGTTGATGTTGGAAGAATGGTTGTGGAACTCCTCTTTCTTAAAAGAAAGGTTCTAAGCCAAACGTATTTGTACACCGTTGCTGTGCCAGTGCTGTGACATTAAATGCTGCAATTTGGTTGGTGAAGCAATAAAAGAGAGCGATAATTGATCCATCTTCACCTCAGCAGACATGTGTTGCAATTCTCAAGCAACAGATTACATTTACATAACTGAACATTGTGTTTCCTTAAAGAGGGTTAAGCAAAGGTTAGCCATTGGTCTCACTGTTAAGGATGTTTTTTTCAGAGAAAACAGCAGCAATACTCTCAATGGAGAAATCACCTACAACTTCTAACATTCTGAAAGCATTTAATACTAAAGTCAGCTAAAGACTTCTACCTAGAAGGGTCAGCAGTGAGTTGTTACCATTGACAATGGCAGAAATACTGTAAGAGGCATAGTTGAGGGAGGATACTTCAGAGTCCTATGCTTTGCTCATGCACCAACCTAATTATCCAGGATATCTTCAAAAAAGAAGATGTAGTCAATAACATAGTAGTGACCTGTTGCAGGATGTGTCCTTATTTGAGGCATTATTTATTTAAAGCCCAGAAGTAACTGAGGATAATTCAGTGTGCTAATAGAGTTTGGGGTTAAAAAAACCAAATGGACATGTCGGGACGTAAATTAGGTGCAGTGGTGCAGGCATTGAACAGAATCAATACATGTTAACAACAACGACGCTGGTACATGACTTTATGGATGACACAACAGAAGTCTGCCAGGATCAAGACCCATCAACCTATTGGCCTGGAAAAAGGAACAGTGGCCAGAACTCAACTCGTCACAGTTGTGATGTCTAAGAAACTGCCATCATCCTTGGGATGTCTTTTGGTGTCCTTTAATTTTCTGGTATAAAATATGTATTCATTTTAATTATCTCTCCATGTTTTGAGTAGAGAGACTAATCTTTCTGGCTGAGACATGCCAGATAATTTTAGCATGACCTGTAGCCAGTATAGCCAGTGTCTGTATATACATATATATGTGTGTGTGTGTGTGTGTGTATACATCTATGTACACACACACACACACACAGAGTTTGGACTACATATCATGCAATATTAACTAAGCTAAACCTGGAGGAGCAGCATGATTTTTGGACAAATCTTGACAGATAATAAATCAAAATAATTCAAGTGGGCTTGCATTTTTCCCTACTCATCCCCATACAACACCCTTCCCCATAGAACAAATACATTATTATTTCTAGGCTAAAGGCAAAAACGTGAGGGCTTGGGCTGGGTTTAGGTTCATCTGTCAACAGTTTGGGTCATGTGACTCACATCACATGTTTAATGAAAGTAGAAGATGGACTAGTGTAAGAGAAGCTGAGGAAGAAGTGGGAGAAATGTGGCACTTACTGGGATGGCATGGAAAGGGATGGTAGGTCACAGTAGGTATGGATGGGCCCTTTACAATAGGGAATGAGCAACACACTTCTTTTAGCCATTAATTTAAATAGCAGTGAGGCACAGAATGAAACATAGGAAGGTGGATAATTCGAAATGGATTCGGAACCATGCTATGAAGCATGGAAGGAAAATCTTACTAATTTCAACACTTGTAGGAAGTTGACGCATCTTGGACCACCACTCATAACAGTAACCTCTACATTCCCCTGTTGCCCTTTTACAAGTTGGTTGACCTGATAACAAAACTTTCCAAACTTTGCTATTTTTGTACTGCACTTCACAGAAATGGAGATTGTGCAGCAACAGAAGAGTCAAGGTGCCCCAATGCAGCTGCATGCAGATTGTCCAAACTTCTTGCCCATCATCCTAAACCTGAATAGCTGGCTCATCGTGGAACAGATATAATCCCAATACCTATGACTCATATGCACTATACTCTCAGTATACTCTGAAGCTCTGACCTCCCTATAACTAGGCAGTCTATACTATAAATACATATATATTATATATTTCTATATTATATACTATAGACTGCCTAGTTATAGTTAGGTCAGAGCTTCCATAGTAAAAGTGTTTCTTGTTTCACTAACAACATTGGCGCCGTTGAAAACTTTTCACAAAACTTTCTAAAAAAAGTTCATCCACCTCAGCTCTCCTTCCTGGAAAGTTTTGGGGTGATCACAACACCAAGTGAAGCTAGCCTGGCTGATGAGGGGTGATACCTGACACATGTCTCAGGATGCTTGTATTCAGTTCAGGGAAGATCTGGCCTGGCAGTTCGAGCTGAACTGTTCCCATGGGGAACAGGGTCAAAACTGATTTACATGGCAAAGTCCAAATTGGGGTGGTGGGGTGGGCGAAAAAAGATGGATTAAACCCAGGTCTTTGTGACTGGGGTGAATGTTTGCATTGTTCAGCATTCCATACATCATCTGTGGTTTTTTGCCTTTGGAGTTTTTGCTCAGCAAAATAAGTGAGAAAAGTTGTATTTTTTAATTATTTTCAATAAAATAATACTGCACTGGGCAATTTTTATTCCTGCAAAACACTTTTTTTTGCCAATCCTTTACCCATTTTTTAAAAGTATAAACACTAGAACGTTTCACAACAGCTTCACAAAGCTATTTATATTTGTGGGATTATGCAAGATTGATGAGTTTTCAAATTAGAAATTATTTGTCGAATGAACCCGAGAATGCAACTCTTTAAATTGTAGTGTGGTCAAGCTGAGGAAGGCAAAACAGATACATATTTAATGATTTAAGAGAAAACAGAATACACTTACCTGAGAATCAAATTCAGCATCCAAACTGAAAACTCTAAAGTGTTTAAAGTGTTTATATAAACCTTAGTTATTGATAAAAAAAAAACACAAGATGAAGGGATAGTGTTCAGACTGCTTATATGGGTGGGTAAGGATTGAATAAAATGTAGAAAACAATAAACGTTCTAATGAGAAATTTAAAAAAAATGTTGCATGGATGAAAGTGCGTGAAAAGGGAGAAAAGAGGAAGAGGTGCAAGAGTGAAAAGAGAATGGATATAGAGAGATGGAAGTAAAATAAGTCAAACTAAAATGGAGGAGGAATTATGTGTGGATGACGAGAACACTGGGGAAACAAGAGAAAGTGAGGGACACAATGAGGGTCATGGTGGCCTTCTGGAGCAGATTTCACGGGGAGATAAATGTAGAAGAAATAAGAGAGGAAGGCACACTGCTTCTCCCTCCATAAATGTAAAGTAGCAGCAGTTTTTTTCATCCAAAGATTTTTCATTCCATAGAAGAAATTTGGCGACATGACGGTTCACCCTTGCTTGTCACATTGGCAATCCAACAGGCAAAAACTAGTACCCCATTTTTTCCTTTTTTAATTCTGAAGTTTGCTAATAGAAATTACATACATACATTTCAATGAGAGAGTGCACAAGGGGCCAAATTTATCAACACTTTGCGCCAGGTATTGTCCCAAAACATGTTTTGTGCTGGAAAAAAGTCCCAAAATAACTTTACTTTAAGTGGGCGTAAAGGCATTGTACGTGCATGTGCCCATGAATCCATCAATCATTTTTGATGCATATCCTTATCCACTAAGAGATGTAGATAGGGCCTTGTGTCAAAAACTTATACCTCCTTGAGGCAGGCATAACATAAGAGAAAACATTATTTTCTATAACATTTAAACTATGTATGTGTGCTTTAACGTACAACACACAAACAAAGTTAAAAAAAGTGTTAACTTTGTCAATGCATTGTATGTTGTAGTGGAACGGTGTCCTTGTAGTATAACACCAATGTGTAGCAAAGTACCCTATTTCTTGGCATTGTTACCCCCATTTTCTGTGTGTTGTCAGTGTGTTTGACTGTGTCTACTGGGATTCTACTAACAAGGACCCCAGTAGTTTTGCTCTCTCCTATAAAATGTACCTTTTTCTTCCCACAATTGGCATACTGGTCCCCTCATGTAAGTTCCTAGTATATGGTACCTAGGTACAAAGGGCATTGGAGTTCCAGGGAATCCCTATGGGCTGCATCAGTTATTCTGCCACCCATAGGGACTCTTGCAAAGGGTTCTACAGGCCTGCCATTGCAGCCGGTGTGAAATGGGTGCATGCACCCATTTTCACTACAGGTCACTGAACCAGGTCACTGTAAGTCGCCCCTATGGTAGGCCCTCTCAACCCAGAGGGCCGGGTGCAGGTACCTGTGTGTGAGGGCACCCTTGCACTAGCAGAGGTGCCCCCACAAACTCCAGATCTATTTTTCTGGACTTTGTGAGGGCGGAGACACCATTTTACGCATGTACTGGACAAAGGTCACTACCTATGTCCATCTACATAATAGTAACTCCGAACTTGGGCATGTTTGTTTTCAGGGAAGTCCAGCTGCTGCCACCCCTCAGACAGGTTTCTGCCCTCCTGCTGCTTGATTTGATCAAGCCTAGGAAAGCAGAGCAAAGGATTTCATTTGGGAGAGGGGCGTAACACACTCTCCCTTTGGAAACAGGTGTGTCTGGCTTGGAAGGGGTAGGCTCCCCAAACCACTGGTTTGCTTTCAAGGGTACATTTGGTCCCCTCTGCGCATAAACCAGTCCACACCGGTTCAGGGACCCCCAGTCCCTGCTCTGGAACGAAAATTGACAATGCAAAGGGGAGTGACCAATCCCCTGTTCATCACCATCCCAGGGGTGGTGCCCAGAGCTCCTCCAGAGGATCCCTGGGTTCTGCCATCTTGTTTTCAAGGTTGGCAGGGACATCTGGGAGCATTTGAGTGGCCAGGCCAGGCAGGTGATGTCATAGCCCCCTCCTGATAGGTGCTTACCTGGTTAGGTAACCAATCCCCCTTTCAGGCCTATTTAGGGTCTCTCTCTTGGGTGGATTTTCAGATTCAGCTTGAAAGAGTCTCCAGGAACCCACAGACGCTGCTACAATGAGGAAGACTCTTCTGCAACTTTGTTTCCACGTCTCCTGCCAGCTTTGCAGCATTTCCCCGGTCGTGCATCCTATGAAGACTGCAACTCTTCAGCCTGCATAAGAAGAATAAGGAATCTCTCTTAGAGTTAAGGAGTCACTCCCCTGCAACTGCAGGCACCTACAACAAGTGACGACCACTGCGTGGATCTCCCCTCATCTTGAGCTGCATGGATCCTGCATCACTAGTGGTGGTCCAGAGTAGTCCTCTTGGTCTTCTCTGCCAGCTGTCCAACTTTGGTGAAGGTAAGACATTGCCTTCCCACGCAGGACAGTACCCCCATGCACCACTTCTCTTGCAGCTGCCAAGGCTTGTTTGCATCTCCTCCAAGGGATCTTCAGGCAACGGGTAGCTCCAGCCCCCATCACTCCTTCCTGCAAAGCACAGCCTCCTGTGTGGTCTCCGGCAGAGTGGGATCCTCTTTTGTAGTGCTGCATGGGATTCTTCTGCAACTCCTGTGTCCCCGTCCTGTGGGACTCCTGGAGGGGCTGCATCTGCTCCTGTGAACTCTCTGCGATGCTGAGGGTCCCCTGTGACTTCCCTTCCTGGGTTGAGTCCTCCTAGGCTTTGCTGATCCTTGGCAGCTCCACTTTTCCACTAACCGTGAGTTTGCCTTTGCCAAGGCTTGTTGGTGGAATTATTTTACCAACATCCATCTGCAATCTTCACTCTAGCGTGGGACATCATCTGCATCCATCAGGAACTCTTCTCCGGCTCCAGGGCTGCACTGCTGACTTGTTGTTCATCACCTTTGACCAACTCCTGTAACTACAGCTGGGTGGGTAGTAGCTCCTACTCCTTCCGGACTCCACTGTGACTCTTGGACTTGGTCCCCTCTCTCCACAGGTCTTCTTTTTTCAGGAATCCACTGCTGGTTTTCTTGCAGTCTTGTCGGGGTGTCTTCTTTTTCTTCTTTTCCTCCTTTTGGGTAATTTGGGCCAAATCCTGTGATTTACTCCTGCATTCCTGGTCGCTGGGGGGGTACAGTACTGTGTAACTAGAATGGGCTCCTGTGTTTGCATTCCATTTTTTTTTGTATATGGTTTGTCCTCCCCCTAGGGTCACTATTGGTTATTGCTATTTCACTGTTCTTTTCTATGCCTATTTCTGATTACTAGTATTTATATTTAGTGTATTACACACCTCTTTTTAGAGGATTGCTCTTCTAGTATTTTGTGGTGATTTGCTCCAAAAATAAAGTACCTTTATTTTTATACAACTGTGTGTTTTCTTTCATGTGTGTAAGTGCTGTGTGACTACAGTGGTAGTGGATGAGCGTTGCATGTCTCCCAGATCAGCCTTGGCTGCTCATCCATACCTCCCTTTAGAGAGCCTGGCTTCTAGACTCTACCTACACTTGCCTATGAGGAGATACCTGGACATGGTATAAGGTGTAAGTACCATGGGGACCCACCCCCACTCGGGGTAGGCTTCCTACACAATGACTAACATCATACGCAAACCCTTGCACTATGAGTGTGTTGGTGCAAGGCAGCCTAAAGTGCTCCAGTGAAGGGAGAGATAACAATAACACCATATCTAAGCCGCAGGCGCTGTTCTGCTCTCTCTCTTTCATGCAATACAGTGCAGTGTTGTGTGAATTCTTTATACATTTTCCCCAGGGTTTTCAGGGTTACATGAGTACAATATTATTGAAATTAGAGTACAGGGAAGGTTGGTGAGTTTGATTCTACAATTGTTTACATGAGATATAGTCTACAAGTAGAATATGTTATCCAGGGCAGTCAGTGATTGTGGTCTCCATTTGGGAGATGAAATGTTTGAAGGTAAAATTAGATTTTTGCAGTTGTGGTTTGCTATAGCAGCTCAATAAAAGTCAGTTACTGAATGGCGGAGTAACAGTCTGGAGTAACTCAGGCCATAAAGGACAGGATGAGAGAAGGAAATAGGAAGAGTACCTAGGTGAGTTCCCCTGAGCAAATTAATCTGAACATAGGCCCTAATTACAACCCTGGCGGTCGGTGTTAAAGTGGCGGTAATACCCACAACAGGCCCGTGGTAAAAAAAAATGGGATCACCACCACAACGGAAACCGCCAACACAGCCAGCCACTTTAACATCCCGACTGTCATGGCAGTAGCAACAAACACCGCGGCGGTCACCGCCAACAGCCAGGCGGAGGACAATGTACTGCCCGCCACATCAAAACCCGCCTATCCGCCAGCTTTTCCGGGGCAGTACCAACGCCATCAAAAGCAAGGCAGAAACAGAAATTGGAAGGGAAACCACTAACCTCTCGACACTCAACGAAGAACTAGGACGCCATGGAGCCTGAGTTACAGGTCCTGCCCATGCTGGTCTACCTACTCATCTACCAGGAATACGAAAGGCATAGGCGACGACCACGGTGAGTGCTGCACCTAGCACATAGGAGGGGGGGAAAAAGAGAGTGACACACACGCAATACGCAACATCGCCACCCCCACCCTCACCCCAACACCATACACACAAACACATGCAGCAACATTACATTTACACCCCATAACCCACTGGAAGTACACAAGGACAAAAGGAATTGAGTTAAATCATTGATATTTTAGAAATAGGCAGATACACGTAACAATTTGAGAAACAGTATTTACAAAAATATACAATATGTACATTGTCCATGCAAAATGTCCGTGGGCCACTGGGCCAAAAATCATGGGCCAAGCCCACACTTGACTCCTGCCTCAATACGGAGAGAACACTGCAGGGGCATCAGGTCGTAAACATACAGGCACCTCAGGGGGACGGGGAAGTGGGGGCACCTCAGCCAGAAGATGGAATAAGACCACTGCTCCTAAAGGGGAGTCCATGCCCACAGCGATGTCCTGGGGAGTGCAAAGCCACAGTCTCTCAAGTCACTCTAGTGGGTGCTTTGCCCACTGCTTGGTCCTGGGGAGTGCAAAGCCGCAGTCTCTCAAGTCTCTCTAGTGGGTGGTTTGCCCACTGCTTGGTCCTGGGGAGTGCAAAGCCACAGTCTCTCAAGTCTCTCAAGTGGGAGGTTTGCCCACTGCTTGGTCCTGGGGAGTGCAACGTCACAGTCTCTCTAGTGCATGCCTTCTCCACTGGTCTGGAGGGGGTCTTGTGCCCAGTGTGCTTCACCCTGCCAAGGATTGGGTGAGTGGATGCATATCTCCACTGCTTCTGGAGGGGGCATTGTGCCCAGTGTGCTTCACCCTGCCAAAGATTGGGTGAGTGGATGCATATCTCCAGTGGTTCTGGAGGGGCATTGTGCCCAGTGTGCTTCACCCTGCCAAGGATTGGGTGTGTGTATGCATATCTCCACTGGTTCTGGAGGGGGCATTGTGCCCAGTTTGCTTCACCCTGCCAAGGATTGGGTGAGTGGATGCATATCTCCACTGGTTCTGGAGGGGGCTCTGTGCCCAGTGAAGAAACAGTTGGGGTGTGGCAGTTCACATTCCCTCACCTGGGTGTCTGCGGCACGAGATTTGCACGGAACAGGTGGCATGAGAGTCCTTGGAGGCAGGGCTAGAGTCCATACTGCAGCTGCTAGTGCCGTGCTGGTGGGCGTGCTGCCAGTGGTGGTGGGAGGCTCCAGCCCTTCTCCTACAGCCTTGGATTGCTGCCCACTGAGGGTGCTGCTGCTGGTAGTGGTCCTACTATCAGCGGGGCACATGGTGGTGCTTGCGGCTGGTCCTGCGGCGGTGCTGGCGGCAGTGCATATGACGGTGCTGGCCGTGGTGCAGGTACCGGTGCTGTCAGTGGTGGAGGGAGGCTCCACCCCTTCTCCTGCAGCCTCGGACAGCTGCCCACTGGGGCTGCTGCTGCTGACAGTCGTGGTGCTAGCGGCGGTGCAGGTTGCGGTGCAGGTGGCAGTGCTTGCGGCGGGGCTGCTGGCGGTGTTGCCCGCGGTGCAGGTAGCAGGGCTGGCGGTTGTGCTGGTAGTCACCAGGCCTTCACCTGCGGCCTCCGACGGCTGAAGTGCCTTGTCTGGTGTTTTCTGCCCCTTCCTCACCTTGGCAGATGGTGGTGTGACCTTGGCTCTGGCAGGTGGAGTTTTTGGGGAGGCCTTGCTGGGTGGTTTGTGCTCCTTGCCCTGGCTGCATGCTGGCCCCTTCTTCACCTTGGCAGGTGGGGGAATGCTTTTGTCCTTTCCAGGGGTTAGTGGCTGACTGGCTGGGCTGACAGGTGCCCCCTTTGAGCCTCTGTGAGTTGCAGGTCCCACAGTGGATGGTGACTTGGTGGCTGAGGTGCTGGCCTGGGTTCAGATGGGGGGAGGGGTAGAGAGGAGGTCAATGTTTGCCAGGAAAATCTTTTTAGAGACACTGCGGCAGGAAGAGGGAGAGGGTTTGGTAGTGGAGAAAGAGGGATTGGTTGTAGTAGGTGTCTGTCTGCTGAGGTTGGGTGCAGGTGCATGGGCTGGATGCTGCTGTGAGGTGGATGGCTGTTGGGTGGTTGGGTGCTTGCGTTTGTGTACTTTGGGAGGAGAGGTCACAGACACACTGGGAGAGGACACAGGGGACGTGTGCATGGTTGTGGGGGTGGTGACTGCTCGCGAGGGGTGTGTAGTGATGGGCGTGCTGGTGATGGAGGCAGTACATGAGGATGTAGTGCATGAAGGTGTGAGTGGAGACGCTACTGTGAGGGAGGTGGATGAAGATGAGGAGGGAGACACAGTGGAGGCAGTGGATGTTGGTGTGTCTGCATGGGTATGGTGCTTGTGTGAGCGCCAGTCAGATGAAGTGTGGTGCTTATATTTGCCTGAGCCACTTTTGTGTGTTGATTTGGGTGAATGCTGGTCTGAAGGTGTGCTTGGGATAGGCTGGGATTGAGGGGATTGGGACTGGGTAGAGGAAGTTGGAGGGGGGAGGCTAGAGAAAGGGACAATGGCTTCCATCAGTGCGGAGGCCAGAGCCTGAAATGTCTCTCTGTTGGGCCGCCACGCCAGAGTGAATGCCCTCCAGGTATGCATTTGTCTGTTGCAAATGCCTCTCGACACCCTGGATGGCATTCAGTATGGTTGACTGCCCAACAGTGAGGGATCTCAGGAGGTCAATAGCCTCCTCACTGAGGGCAGCAGGGCTGACTGAGGCAGGGCCTGAGGTGCCTGGAGCGAAGGAGATGCCCACCCTCCTGGGTGAGCGGGCACAGGAGTCAGGCTGAGGGGCTGCTGGGAAGGCGGTGCTGGTAGGGGTGATGGCGGCTGTACCTGCTGTTGGGGTGGGTTCAGAGGTGTCCACCACCGCCAGGGAGCTTCCATCGGAGGAGGAGTCACTGTCTGTGGTCTCCCCTCCTCTCCCTGTCATGATGCTTCCCTCGTCCTCCGTCCCACTGGTGTCCATGTGGGATGCAGCTTCCTCCGTCGCCGGTGCCTCTGCTCCTCCGCCAGATGATGCTAATGCACACAGAGACAGGGTGACAAAACAAAAAGGGGGGGAGGGACAGAGGATACACTTGGTCAATGCCAGCAAGAACACCACCATTTGCGTACACAACACACAGTGAGCAGCCCTATGCACTAGGCCATGCCCTACCAGTTACTAAGATAGTCACCAACCCATTGGGTACAATGCATAACGCCTTTAGCTTCAAACCTGAAATCGACAGGACCCTGCCCAGTAGTAGATGCCCACTAACACTTTTGGGGTAGGAGTGCTTCAGAGCCTGCCCAACAAGGGACCTACCCTGCCATCTTCGCCCTGCCCTAGGGGCACCCAAAGCCCACATCCCCCACCCAGGTAACACTTAATGCGTGCAAAGTCTGGATTCAGAATCTGTACTCAGCCCCTTGTGGCTGCTGTGATGCCCTCAAGCGCCCATCCGGATAGGCCACAGCCAGGATGCAGAACATCAGGGGGGTCATGGTGCGACGGGCACCCCTTACTCGTTGGGAGGCCAGCCCCAGCTGGGCCTCCTCCGTCTTCTTTGCCCAGCGGCGTAGGTCCTCCCACATTTTGCGGCAGTGGGTGCTCCGTCTGTCAAAGACTCCCAAGGTCCGCACCTCCTTGGCGATGGCACGTCAAATACCCTTTTTCTGATGGGCTCTGACCTGCATGGAAAAGACAGCAGAAAAGGGAATTAGTCAACCGTCCAGACCCTCAGACTCATGGCCCACCAGATCCCTCCCTTCCGCACATACATTGACCACCTTACATGCTGCACTCTGGCCAGGACGCCTCTGCCCCCCCCAACATGTGGCTTACACACAGAGCAAGCCATACATTCATGGCCCACGCATCATGCTCACAGTGTGCTCACCTGTTTGTCTGGAGGACCATAGAGTAAAGTGTACTGGGGTAGGACCCCATCCATCAGTCTCTCCAACTACTCCACAGTGAAGGCAGGGGCCCTTTCCCCAGACACATGAGCCATTGTCGCTTTCAGACACAGGTCACAGCAGCACTTGCAGTGTAGGTCCTCTCCTGTTGAAGGCCACATAGCAAGTGAGTGAACAGAGAAAAAATGGCAGTGACATCCGCAGCGGTGCATACCATCACCGCCGGCGTGCATCGCCATTGGCGCCTGGAACCCAGAGGGCCCAATGATAACCAATGCGAAGTTGTGCGGCGGTCATCGACCGCCTACCGAGATGGCACACTACGCCAGCGGAATTACCTCATTTCCATTTGTCCCTCCTCACAGGTCAGGCAGCCGCCATTTCAGAGGGACACAGGTCATGGCACCTAACTGCGTCACACCAGACATTGTCACAGAAACTGATTGTCGGATTCACATACTGGTTCTGTAAAGGAAGAAATTCATCATTAGTGCAATAGATCTGTGAATATGACCCTCTGCTCAACGTTTTCTTCCATAGGCTTCAACCGCTGAGGCTCAATATTAGATGGCGGCACCCTCCGGTGTACAGACCCCTGGTGGACCTTGCGACAATGGAGGACAGACACATTATCATAACCTACAGACTTGATAGGGCCACAATCCAAGAACTGTGTTCCCAATTGGAGCCAGACCTGATGTCAGCTATCCGCCAGCCCACAGGTATCCCTCCTCTAGAGCAGGTCCTGTCAGTGCTCTATTTCCTGGCAAGTGGTTACTTTCAAACAACAGTGGCCATGGCATCAGTGATGTCTTAGCCAATGTTCTCCAACGTGTTGACCAGAGTGTTGTCTGCCCTGCTGAAACACATGCACAGCTACATTGTATTCCCCCAGGTGGAGGATTTGGCCAGAATGAAAGCTGACTTTTATGCCCTGGGACATATCCCCAACATCATTGGCGCCATTGATGGTACACATGTGGCATTTGTGTCCCCCCCCCCCCGGGAAATGAACAAGTGTTCAGGAATAGAAAAAGTCATCACTCTATGAATGTGTAGATCGTGTGTTTGGCGGACCAGTACAACTCCCATGTGAATGCCACATACCCTGGCTCTGTGCATGATGCCTTTATCTTGAGGAATAGCAGCATCCCATAGGTGATGGCACAACTCCAGAGGCACCGGGTGTGGCTAATAGGTGAGCCCAAGGTCCCCACACAGTATAAGTTGGTGTCTGGGTATGGGGTTGTCCCTAAGGGTTAGTATGTGTCTAACAGTTGTCCCTCGATATTTGCAGGTGATTGTGGTTACCCCAACCTCTCATGGTTAATGACCCCAGTGAGGAATGCCAGGACAAGGGCAGAGGAACGTTACAATGAGGCACATGGGTGTACAAGGAGGATTATTGAAAGGACCTTTGGCCTCCTGAAGGCCAGGTTTCGGTGCCTCCATCTGACAGGTGGATCCCTGTACCACTCACCCAAGAAGGTGTGCCAGATCATCGTTGTACTGTATGTTGCATGTTGCACAACCTGGCCTTGAGACGCCAGGTGCCTTTTCTGCAGGAGAATGAGCCTGGAGATGGGTGTGTGGCAGTGGTGGAGCCTGTGGACAGTGAGGAAGAGGAGGCAGAGGAAGAAGATGTTGACAACAGAAGCAACATAATACAGTAGTACTTCCAGTGACACACAGGTCAGACACTGTAACTTAACTTAACTTATCAGTTATCTGTTGGACATTGTACATGGCAGCCTGATTTCTCTATGTCTATGGCCACTTACTGTACCCTTCGGCATCTCTATTTTCAGATCTCTGTGGCCCACTCTGGCTCCTGCTATGTGTACTGCTGCCCACCAAAGGTCATTTCAAAGTATATTTGACTGTACATTTGACTTGCAATTCTTTGATTATGTTGAACTAATACATATTTGAATCACTTGACAGACTCCAGATTGGTATTTGTTCCAAGGGTGTTTATTTACATGCTCATAAGTAGAGGGTGTGTGCCATGGGCTGGACTGATGGTGGAGGAAAGTCAAGGGTAGAGTCCAGTCTCTTGGTATCACAGGTGCATTGTCCAATGGGGCATAGGAAGGGGAGCAATGGCAGTTCAAGGTGGAGAGGGTGACAGAGTGGGACAGAAGGGTGACAATCAAGAGAGTCTTATTTCCTGACGGGGGTCTTGGCAATGTTCTCTGACTTCTGCCGGGATCGCAGGGACCGTTTGCGGGGTGGTTCTCCTTCTGTAGGGGGTGGGGTGCTGGTGGCCTGTTGTTCCTGTGACGGGGCCTCCTGTCCACTTGCACCGGCGGAGGTGGAAGGCTGTTCAACGGTTTGGCTAGTGTCAGGGGCCTGTTGGTGTGCCACTGCCTCCCTCATGGTGTTGGCCATGTCGCCCAGCACCCCTGCAATGGCAACTAGGATGGTGTAGATGTGTTTGAGGTCCTCCCTGATCCCCAGGTACTGTCCCTCCTGCAGCCGCTGGGTCTCCTGCAACTTGGCTAGTATCTGGCCCATCATCTCATGGGAATGGTGGTATGCTCCCAGGAGGTTGGCAAGTGCCTCCTGGAGAGTGGGTTTCCTGGGCCTGTCCTCCCTCTGTCGCACCGCAGTCCTCCCAGCTTCCCTGTTGTCCTGTGCCTCTGTCCCCTGAACCGTCTGCCCACTGCCACTGACCCCAGGTCCCTGATCGTCCTGTGTTTGTGGGGTTGCGTGGGGTCCCTATAGTGGTGGACACCCTGCTGATTGACGTGTCCTGGGGACAGTGGCATGGGCCCGCTGGCTGGGTGCTGTGCTTGTGTTTCTTGAGGGGGGAGGCTCTGTGGTGGGTTGGGACTGTGGCAGGGGAACCGACTGTCCAGAGGTCCCGGATGGGCCAGGTTGGTCATCCTAATCCAGGTGTGCAGAGCTGCTGTCATCACTGTGGGCCTCTTTGGGGGGGGGGGACTGGATGTAGCTGCCACCTCCTCTCCGGTCACTTTGAGTATGGGTCCTGTGGGGGTGCAGATGCAGTGTTAATGTATCTGCTTGTGCCATCTTGTGCATGGGTATGTTTCCCTGTATGATTGTGATTTCCCTGTCAGCCTGGCCTTGTGTGAGTGTGATTTTGTGGGCTGGGTGTGTCTCTCTACTGGGCATGCTGTGGTAATGGGTGTCCATGCAGGGCTGTGATGGGGGTCCATGCATTGGTGTCACATGCAGGGCTTGGTATTGGGATGAGTGGGTTGTGATGGTGGAGTATCTGTGAAGTGGTGGAGTGATGTGTGTGAGGGTAGGTGTCAGAGTTTGGGATGGCATGCAGGTAGGGTGTGGGGGATAAAGTAGTAAAGATTTGACTTACCAGAGTCCAGTCCTCCTGCTACTTCTGCGGGGCCCTCAGGATGCATTATTGCCAGAACTTGCTCCTCCCATGTTGTTAGTTGTGGGGGAGGAGGTGGGGATCCACCGCCAGTCCTCTGTACAGCTATCTGGTGTCTTGCAACCACAGAACGCACATTCCCCCGTAGGTCGTTCCACCTCTTCCTGATGTTATTCCTTGTTCTTGGATGCTGTCCCATGGCATTGCCCCTGTCCACGATCCTCCACCATAGCTCCATCTTCCTTGCAATGGACGTCTGCTGCACCTGTGATCCGAATATCTGTGGCTCCACCAGGATAATTTCCTCCACCATGACCCTTAGTCCCTCCTCTGAAAACCTGGGGTGTCTTTGGAGTGCCATGGACGTGGTGTGAGTGATATGTTTGAGGATGTGTGGGGTGATGTGTGGGGCGATGAGTGGGGTGCTGTGTTGGGATGTGTGGTGCCTGGATGGTGTATGGGAGATGGTGTTCTGTGGCTCAGATTGAGTGGGTGCTCCTGTCTTGTGTCTCTATCTGATGGCAATCTTTTTTTTTTCATGGAAAGGGTTGTGGGTAATGTGGGTGTGTGTTTTATAGTGGTGTGAGTGTGTGGTTGTGGTTGTGGTGTGTATGTGTGTCAGGTGTGTGTAGTTTGAATTGTCCAATCTGGTGGTGTTTTGTAAATGTGTATGTATTATGAGTGCAGCGGTGTGTACCGCCAATGGTTTACCGCGGTTGAAAGACCGCCGCAGTGATTCGTGGGTCGTGATTCCTGTTGGCGTGACGGCGTGGGTTTTGCTATCGCCAGTTTATCACTGACCTTTGGGTTGGCGGACTTGTGTGGGTGTCGCTATAGTGGCGGATTTCTCAGTGTGGGTCATAATACCCGTAGCGGAATACCACCGCGGTCCCGGTATGTTGGCGGCCATCAGCACGGCAGTAGGCCGCATTTACCGCCTGGGTTATAATGAGGGCCATATTATTTTGGGTATACAGTGAGCATACGAGAGGGACTAAAGCAAAGCCATAGGGTTTCAGTGAGTTAGTTTATGGTGGAGTTCTTGGTGCATGGAGGTACCTATGGTCTGATTACTTATTTACTCTTAATTTCAGTTGAGCCTGTAACAAAAGTTGACAGACAAATTTGGATTAGGAAAACTACTGGAACATAGCATGCTGAATGTTTTCACTTCCAGACACTTCAACTGAGATTAGGTGAACTGTGACAGTGACAAATGAGTCAAAACTAGACATAAACGTCCAGGAAATACCAATTCTGGGACCTTAATTCTCGTGGGCAATTTCTTAATTGCCGCTATTCTCATACCTCAAGATATAAATACCTGAATTATTGGTACTTTTTAGCGTAGTAATGGCTATGCAATCTGGAATGCCAGATCCACAAATGCTGAATTTAGACGTAATGGATAGGAGGATTTTGAGGTTTACTAATTCAAAGGTTCTGGATAGATCACTGAAGATGAGGATAGAGGTGAGAAGATGGTTGTCAATTTATTTCATGTTTAGACATTTGAAGATATTTAGTTGGAGAATTTTGGAGGAGAAACGGAAATGGGCGATAACACATACAGCAAAGCTGCAATGCTTACTGTTAATTGACACCATTCTGCATTTATAATACCATCCAAAGACAAATGTTCAAAAGTGAGATGATTCATTATGTGCATGGGTTGGAAGATTTACAGTTAAATGATACAAAGAGAAATCAGATGTGTCATGTACAGTTGGATTGGGCACTGTGGGGAAGTGAAGGTTGGCACTGGACACAAGTCAAAATGATAAGTGGGGAGGAACTTTCTGCAAAATAAGGAGGATGTTCTATGAATACCAAGATCAGGAGCTTGAACTGAGCTTGGCTGCTGACATAAGTCCAACTGGTCTTACACGGGTGAGGAGACAGAGACTGGTATTGAGAGAGAGTGAATAAAACACATGGAAGGCAATGCTGATGAATTTACCAGTGGCACAGTGGTCCTGTTTTGGTAGACCCACAAGCAGAGGATTAGAACAGTGAAGTTTGATTTTAATACAGACAATACTGAGAGATTTAATAGTACAAGGGGAAGTAGCATATCTTTCTAATATTGATCAACTGCTATTTAGCTGCTGTATTATGGTAGGGATGAAGTAGAAAAGGCCTCAACATTTATGGCAGAGGGGAAGGGGTCAAGAGGAAAAGGGATTAGAAGCATATGAATAAATGTGTTAGGGAATAGCCTGAAAATACATGATTACTGGTTTTCATTAAATGGCAAGCTGAGCATAAGTCAATCTAGTGTTTGATGGCAGTCAGACAGTTCAATAACTTAATATAGAGTTGTGTGAAAAATGACCAAGGAAAAGTAATTTGGGAATTGTTACCAAAAAGCTAACATGAGAAGCCACGGAAGAAGATAATGAGAAGGTGTGCAGGAAGAACAGATGACTTACAACTGAGACTTGAGGAAGGCCCACAGGAAGAGGTGGACAAAGACTGAGGTCAATAGATGAGACAGGCAATAGGCAGTCTGACAATGTGTAACAGCTATGGTGTGTCCCAGGTTTTCATTGCAATTAGATAGCTGATAAAGACAGGAGACGTACCACTTTCACACATTATGGTGAAGCATTGCTGAACAATATCTTATATCCATATGCACACATTCAAAGGGCTGTATTAAATCTGGAGGGCAAGGCATGTAGCAATGGTTGCATTACAGTTTGGTGGTTCTCCAGCTCTCATTAATACCCTGCACCAACTGTGCCATTTTACATTATGTTTGCCCAAAACGGGAGAAAAGGTATAGCTCAGATCATTCTTTAATAGTTAAGTTCCATAGAACACAATTTTAGACATGAATACATTTCATCCTGTTTCAATGTATAGCAATAGGGTAATATAACCCATAGGGCCTCATTAAGAGGGTGGCGTTCTTGGGACCACCAACCTCGCAGTGGCAGTCAATCCTCTGCATTCCTGGCAGTCCAACCTCCACATTAAGACCCTGGAGGTCTGTCCTCCTGGAGACCACCGACACTGCCAGAAACATGGTTCCCAGCAGCATGACGCCGGTCGGGCTAGTGTTTAGCCATGGCGGCGCTGAGTTCAGCACTGTCATGCTAATCACGAGTCCCTTTTCCACTGGCCTTTCCATGGCTGTTGCACCGACATGGAAAGGCTGGCAGAAAGGAAGTGCTGGGGGCAACAGGGGCATGTTGTGTTGTGGGCAGTGCAGGACCCCCCGCCAAGCACCCTCGGAATGCACACTGTCTGCTAAGGCAGGCAGTGCACATTCCAAGAGTGCTGGAGACCCCTCCTTTGCAACGGCATTGGCGTTGGCTCCAAGTGGAGCTGAGGCTAATGCTGCTGAATTGTTTCCACTGGGCTGATTGGCTGAAACGTCCAAATATCGAGGTTTCCTCTGGTTAGCCAAGTTGAAATGTTGCAATCCGGCCGGGGGGGACAACTAGCTCTGCAGCGGTCTCCTACCTATGGGACTGGAAGGCTGGCCGTCGGCCCATCAGCTTGTAAAGAGGCCCAGAGTCACTAAATTGGAACCCTGCCAGTCCAAGATTTAAAACATATTCTTTCAGTGGATATACCATAACCCAATGGTAAAAAAACACTCACAGTGTTTTCCCTCTTATTTAGACATTGTTTCATTGCCTGAGAAATGTAGGTGCTATGTTAGAAAGATGAGCACAGATTATATTTTTGCACTATTAACCTTGGCCAAGTTTTAATGTTTTTTAATGCAGTATTACAGCATCAGTGACATGACAAAACCATATCAAACCAGTAATATTTTTGTTGGCACATGTAAAAATGTGTGCAATTGGGGAAATGGGCAATAATCATATTTCTACCTGTATGCAGTTTATGGAGGATCGAATCAACTAGTTATGAAAGGGCTCTTTTTTGCATTTTCTTGAGACAAGTTAAAATGCACATCCTTGCACGATAGAATGGAGAGCCTTTTACCTGGAAGCACGGACTGTACAAGTCCCAACACCAAAGTAGCCCCTCACTCACTGACCACAAATGCAAAGGCCAGTTATTTGGTGCGTGTCATCCACTTGAAATGTGATAACACTTTCAGACCCTAGTGTAAGCCTCTTTAGATCAATGGATAAAGGAAATAATGTATTTAAGCATTCTTCAACACAACATTTGGATACGAGGATGACTGAGACCAGCTTGTAACAAAGAAAATATAATCAAAACATACTAATAAAGGCATAGACTACAAACAAGATTGCCTTCCTGAAGTGATGCATTGAGGCACACTCCAACAAAAAAACAAAGTAGCACTTTCATGAGGTAGTGTACTGTGCTTACTACAAGGAGGTGGGAGGAGCGCTCCCCTATCAGACTTTTTTTCAATATTTTTCTTTCACTAGAAAAACACAAATGGGGTGTAGTGTCCCATAACATGTTAAAGCATAATGTCCTGTAAATCTTTAGTCAATAATGATGAATGTCACAGAACAGATGTAGAAAAACAAGTGCATTTTTTTATTTCTTGCTTGCACTGAACATGGACACCGTCTTAAAATGTGAACATGGACATAGCCAATGTGTTTCGTCCAACAACATAGAAACTTCTTCTTCTTAAATAACATACAACATGTCTTAAACCACATATATTTTAAACAATACAAAAATATTCAGCAAATCATAAACACCATATATGCAAGAAATTACACATACAACCACAGCAGATTAAAAACGATACTCAACAAACATTTATATAAAATTCATATTCAGTGACATCAGTCACATATTTGGGAAGACACAAAATAGATAAGCTGTTCTGCACACACAATTAGCATCATCAAATCCCAAGTGACATGTTCTGCATACTATTTTAGTTGTCACACTTCATCAAACCCAAAAGGGGCATTTTTCTCTGTGATATTTCAAATATTACATTCCATATAAACATTTATTAACAGGAACATTATGGAAAAACTATACTTTATTTTCAAAGTTGCTTCTACTAAATCCACCAGTGTGTGGCAAGCTGAATTTACCTCTGTAGAAAAAGAATCCCTATATCCAAAGTGCAGTGATCCACACTAGAAATGTATCTCTTAACACATTGTATCAGCTTACCCCCAGGATAATGATGAGGGGATTTCCTAGTGTGACTCTTTACTCATGCTCCCTTAAACATAGTTTCCAGATATCTCGCAATGCTCACCCAAAACTGTAGGCATGGGTTTTAGTAGGTGTAGGTATAATCCTCCAAATGTCACCTATTTTGGCTTTAAGACTCTTAGGATACAAAAAATATAAAAGATATATATCTCATATTGCCTTTATATAAACCCGAAGCCAAGGGGTTGATAAATGAGATGGCATAAGCCACCTCTTTGATTCCCATGCAATTTATGCCTAATAGTGAAGCATATAGCAATGAGCAACATACAGTGCACGTACATGATCAATGTTCCAGAATTCACTCTTACTTTATTCCTTTATCCATTACATCACAATATAGAAAAAAAGAAAAACTCTGTGGTGCATGTTCTGAGCCAAACTCCCAAATCGGGACATTTTTGTAAACAAAACCGTCTCCCACAAGAGGCATGGACAGCAAAATAAAACAAGAGTTTGTGGCTATACACACAAGCCAAACCACCTCCCACAAATAGAGCAGACAGCAAAGTGGCGAAGACACATGTATATCTCACACTTGCATCTCCCATGCCCTCACTTATTATCTTTCATAACAATTTTCAGGTAAGGGAGCAAAAATCTATGGTAACAAAGCCCCAGTTCCAACAAAATGTGCATTTCAAACAATACCCCACAAATTAATTCACTACATGAAGCACAGATGCTAGGACCATGCCAAGCATTCCACATTTATATTATCGTGCATGTAGAACAAACATAGTGGGTCGACTTCTATCCAGCCAGTAGTGTGCAACAAACCACAAACAATATAGAGTAATGAGTTTGCACATGTAAAGCCACCTAAATAAATTGAGTTATTTCTGTTAAACAGATGATGTGCAAAATGCATAATATCTGGCCCAAAAATGGAGTCATCAAACATAACTTACTGACCAATGCTCAGCATCTGACATAGTATCCTCTCCAATACGTGCACCAGTTCAAATTAGTGTGTTTCTACCCCCATTGAAATACACAAGCCCTCCAGGCGCAACTCATAACACCTGGGGAATGTGGCAACCGGGAGCAACAAGCACGAGAACAGGTCGCCCATTTTGAAGTGGCATACATGAATCGATACTCGTTCTGAACTGTGTGGTCTACTCCAGCTGCTTCTTATTGGGTCATCATATGTACACATGACACTAAATGCTTTTGCAAGAAACAGCTATACAATATATATAATCTCATAATCATTCTCAATTTGATACGCAACACCTCTGAGACACATTCTTCTCAGCTGAAGACTATTGGTGATGTACCGAAAACCGAAAAAAGAGTTGGCTGTATTGAAATAGGTTGAAAGCGCATCATCCAAGTAACATTGGATTTGACTAAATCTGTCCTAGTTGCTAACAAAGACTCACAATACTAACAAATTAATTACTACAATCACCCAAGCATAGGCCCAAAACCCGTCAGCCATATTACAATAGATTGACCGCATAAATCCTTAATGCGAGCAAAATATCATACAAAACAAAATCTCCTTAGAGCCATCCCTTGTACATGCTGCTTATATGTGTAGCCACCAAACTCATTAACAAACCTATTAGCAAACCACCATTTCCCAACTGTTACATGCAAAATAAAGGCTCTTTTTTTCCTAGGACTGTGACAGATATGAACAGGGACCGTGTGGAAATATCAATCATGTAAATATTACGACATCAGTCCTCATTGTGGGCAGAAACCACAGTACCAACTAGAACAATCTCAATCACTGCTTCTATATATTACCTCTTTCTATAATTACCAAACCTACTGGCACAATACCACTATTTTTCAAGTTTAATCAGATTCTTACACATAAATTGCATGCTTGCTGTTGTAATTTCAAGGTGCGCTATCCTTATTACGAACATATTCCAAACTTACATATGTCACAGAAACTATTTTTACCACACAATGTCCTCCAACTCATCTTCTAACCACATTCTTGCCCGTATAATCAGATGTTTGTAAACAATCCTTACTCCAATTAACCCCTTCCCCGCCAGGGACGTAATGGTTACGTCCATGGCAGCTCCCGTGTGGCGCTATAGACGTAACCATTACGTCCTGAATGCTGCCCTCGGGAGAAGCGCTAGCGCTCCTCCCGAGGGCCGCCCCCCCACCCCCCTAGGTCAGGGCTGACAGGGGAATCCCTTCCCCTTCAACCCCCGAGCCCCCCCACCCCCCCTGTGATGTCAGCGCGCGAGCGCGCGCTGACAATCACACAACCTCCCCCATCGCGCTGGAAGCAGAGCTTCCAGCACGATCGAAAGAGAAATGCTCAGCATTTCTCTTTCGATCACGTGGGGGAGGCCCGGAGGGGCTTCAAAGGGAAGGAAATGTATTTCCTTCCCTTTGAAGTCTCTCCGAGGGTTTCAAAAGCCGGATTGCTTGCAATCCGGCTTTTGAAACCCCACTAGACACCAGGGATTTTTTTTTTTTATATGAAATTGACAGAAGGGAGCGACCCCTTGGGCAAGGGTCGCTCCCAGGGGGTCATTTTTTTTTAAGGCCTTTTCTGCCTATTATTAGGCCGATCTGCCCCCAGTGGGGGCAGAAACCTCTAGACACCAGGGATACTTTTTTTTTATTTTTTTTTATTTGTTTTCTTTTGTTTTTTAGGTGTGGGATGCGACCCCTTAGGCAAGGGTCGCTCCCATAGGGGGAAATTATATTTAGGCCATTTCGGCCCCCTTTGGGGGCAGATTGGCTTATTTTTATGAGGCCAATCTGCCCCCAAGGGGGGCAGAAACCACTAGACACCAGGGAGTTTTTTTTGTTTGTTTGTTTTTCACGTAAGGGGAGCGACCCCTTAGGCAAGGGTCGTTCCCTTGGGGGGCAAATTTATTTTAGGCCATTTCTGCCCCCCATGGGGGCAGATCAGCCTATTTTTATTAGGCCGATCTGCCCCCACGGGGGGCAGAAACCACTAGGCACCAGGGATTTTTGTTGTTGTTGTGTTTTACAGATTGGGAGCGTCCCCTTAGGCAAGGGTCGCTCCCCTGGAGGGGCAAATTGTATTTAGGCCATTTCTGCCCGCTTTGGGGGCAGATCGGCCGATTTTAGGTCAATCTGCCCCCAAGGGGGGCAGAAACCACTAGGCACCAGGGATCTTTTTTTTGCGCCGTCACGCAAGGGGAGCGACCTTGTAGGCAAGGGTCGCTCCCCGGGGGGGGGGTGAGGGGGGCAAATTTATTTTAGGCCATTTCTGCCCCCCCTGGGGGCAGATCGGCCTATTGGTATTAGGCCGATCTGCCCACAGGGGGGGCAGAAACCTCTAGGCGCCTGGGCAAATAGTTTTTTTGTGTTTTTTTTTTTTGTTTGTTTGTTTTTTTAGAGATGGGGAGCAACGCATTAGGCAAGGGTCGCTCCCCTGGGGGGCAAATTGTATTTAGACCATTTCTGCCCCCTTTGGGGGCAGATTGGCCGATTGTAGGTCAATCTGCCCCCAATGGGGGCAGAAACCACTAGGCACCAGGGATCTTTTTTTTGCGCCGTCACGCAAGGGGAGCGACCTTGCAGGCAAGGGTCGCTCCCCGGGGGGGTGGGGGGGCAAATTTATTTTAGGCCATTTCTGCCCCCCTGGGGGCAGATCGGCCTATTGGTATTAGGCCGATCTGCCCCCGGGGGGGCAGAAACCTTTAGGCGCCAGGGCAAAAAATAAATTGTGTGGGTTTTTTTTTGTTTGTTTGTTTTTTTAGAGATGGGGAGCGACGCATTAGGCAAGGGTCGCTCCCCTGGGGGGCAAATTGTATTTAGACCATTTCTGCCCCCCTTGGGGGCAGATTGGCCGATTGTAGGTCAATCTGCCCCCAAGGGGGGCAGAAACCACTAGGCACCAGGGATCTTTTTTTTGCGCCGTCACGCAAGGGGAGCGACCTTGCAGGCAAGGGTCGCTCCCCGGGGGGTGTAGGGGGGCAAATTTATTTTAGGCCATTTCTGCCCCCGGGGGGGGCAGAAACCTTTAGGCGCCAGGGCAATTTTTTTTTGTGTGGGTTTTTTTTTTGTTTGTTTGTTTTTTTAGAGATGGGGAGCGACGCATTAGGCAAGGGTCGCTCCCCTGGGGGGCAAATTGTATTTAGACCATTTCTGCCCCCCTTGGGGGCAGATTGGCCGATTGTAGGTCAATCTGCCCCCAAGGGGGGCAGAAACCACTAGGCACCAGGGATCTTTTTTTTGCGCAGTCACGCAAGGGGAGCGACCTTGCAGGCAAGGGTCGCTCCCCGGGGGGGGTGGGGGGGCAAATTTATTTTAGGCCATTTCTGCCCCCCTGGGGGCAGATCGGCCTATTGGTATTAGGCCGATCTGCCCCCGGGGGGGGCAGAAACCTTTAGGCGCCAGGGCAAATTTTTTTTTGTGTGGTTTTTTTTTTGTTTGTTTGTTTTTTCAGAGATGGGGAGCGACGCATTAGGCAAGGGTCGCTCCCCTGGGGGGCAAATTGTATTTAGACCATTTCTGCCCCCCTTGGAGGCAGATTGGCCGATTGTAGGTCAATCTGCACCCAAGGGGGGCAGAAACCACTAGGCACCAGGGATCTTTTTTTTGCGCCGTCACGCAAGGGGAGCGACCTTGCAGGCAAGGGTCGCTCCCCGGGGGGGTTGGGGGGGCAAATTTATTTTAGGCCATTTCTGCCCCCCCTGGGGGCAGATCGGCCTATTGGTATTAGGCCGATCTGCCCCCGGGGGGGCAGAAACCTCTAGGCGCCAGGGCAAATTGTTTTTTTGTGTTTTTTTTTTTGTTTGTTTGTTTTTGTAGAGATGGGGAGCGACCCATTAGGCAAGGGTCGCTCCCCTGGGGGGCAAATTGTATTTAGACCATTTCTGCCCCCCTTGGGGGCAGATTGGCCGATTGTAGGTCAATCTGCCCCCAAGGGTGGCAGAAACCACTAGGCACCGGGGATTTTTTTTTTGGCACCAATGTCACGCAAGGGGGGGCGACCCCATAGGCAAGGGTCGCTCCCGGGGGGGCAGGGGGGTTGGGGGGTGGGGGACAAATTTATTTTAGGCCATTTCTGCCCCCCCTGGGCCCGGCTGAGCTAGAGGCCAAAATCCACAGGTAGGCACTGTTTACTATGAAAAAATGTGATGTGTCCACGTTGTGTTTTGGGCCATTTCCTGTCGCGGGCGCTAGGCCTACCCACACAAGTGAGGTATCATTTTTATCGGGAGACTTGGGGGAACGCTGGGTGGAAGGAAATTTGTGGCTCCTCTCAGATTCCAGAACTTTCTGTCACCGAAATGTGAGGAACATGTGTTTTTTTAGCCAAATTTTGAGGTTTGCAAAGGATTCTGGGTAACAGAACCTGGTCCGATCCCCACAAGTTACCCCTCCTTGGATTCCCCTAGGTCTCTAGTTTTCAAAAATGCACAGGTTTGGTAGGTTTCCCTAGGTGCCGGCTGAGCTAGAGGCCAAAATCTACAAGTAGGCACTTTGCAAAAAACAGCTCTGTTTTCTGTGATGTGTCCACGTTGTGTTTTGGGGCATATCCTGTTGCGGGCGCTGGGCCTAACCACACAAGTGAGGTACCATTTTTATCGGGAGACTTGGGGGAACGCTGGGTGGAAGGAAATTTGTGGCTCCTCTTAGATTCCAGAACTTTCTGTCACCGAAATGTGAGGAAAATATGTTTTTTAGCCAAATTTTGAGGTTTGCAAAGGATTCTGGGTAACAGAACCTGGTCAGAGCCCCACAAGTCACCCCATCGTGGATTCCCCTAGGTCTCTAGTTTTCAGAAATGCACAGGTTTGGTAGGTTTCCCTAGGTGCCGGCTGAGCTAGAGGCCAAAATCTACAGGTAGGCACTTCGCAAAAATCACCTCTGTTGTCTTCCAAAAATTTGGATGTGTCCACGTTGCGCTTTGGGGCGTTTCCTGTCGCGGGCACTAGGCCTACCCACACAAGTGAGGTATCATTTTTATCGGGAGACTTGGGGGAACGCTGGGTGGAAGAAAATTGGTGGCTCCTCTCAGATTCCAGAACTTTCTGACACAGAAATGTGAGGAACATGTGTTTTTTTAGCCAAATTTTGAGGTTTGCGAAGGATTCTGGGTAACAGAACCTGGTCCGAGCCCCACAAGTCACCCCTCCTTGGATTCCCCTAGGTCTCTAGTTTTCAAAAATGCACAGGTTTGGTAGGTTTCCCTAGGTGCCGGCTGAGCTAGAGGCCAAAATCTACAAGTAGGCACTTTGCAAAAAACAGCTCTGTTTTCTGTGATGTGTCCACGTTGTGTTTTGGGGCATATCCTGTCGCGGGCGCTGGGCCTAACCACACAAGTGAGGTACCATTTTTATCGGGAGACTTGGGGGAACGCTGGGTGGAAGGAAATTTGTGGCTCCTCTTAGATTCCAGAACTTTCTGTCACCGAAATGTGAGGAAAATATGTTTTTTAGCCAAATTTTGAGGTTTGCAAAGGATTCTGGGTAACAGAACCTGGTCAGAGCCCCACAAGTCACCCCATCGTGGATTCCCCTAGGTCTCTAGTTTTCAGAAATGCACAGGTTTGGTAGGTTTCCCTAGGTGCCGGCTGAGCTAGAGGCCAAAATCTACAGGTAGGCACTTCGCAAAAATCACCTCTGTTGTCTTCCAAAAATTTGGATGTGTCCACGTTGCGCTTTGGGGCGTTTCCTGTCGCGGGCACTAGGCCTACCCACACAAGTGAGGTATCATTTTTATCGGGAGACTTGGGGAAACGCTGGGTGGAAGAAAATTTGTGGCTCCTCTCAGATTCCAGAACTTTCTGACACAGAAATGTGAGGAACATGTGTTTTTTTAGCCAAATTTTGAGGTTTGCGAAGGATTCTGGGTAACAGAACCTGGTCCGAGCCCCACAAGTCACCCCTCCTTGGATTCCCCTAGGTCTCTAGTTTGCAGAAATGCACAGGTTTGTTAGGTTTCCCTAGGTGCCGGCTGAGCTAGAGGCCAAAATCTACAGGTAGGCACTTCGCAAAAATCACCTCTGTTGTCTTCCAAAAATGTGGATGTGTCCACGTTGCGCTTTGGGGCGTTTCCTGTCGCGGGCACTAGGCCTACCCACACAAGTGAGGTATCATTTTTATCGGGAGACTTGGGGGAACGCTGGGTGGAAGGAAATTTGTGGCTCCTCTCAGATTCCAGAACTTTCTGACACAGAAATGTGAGGAAGATGTGTTTTTTTAGCCAAATTTTTAGGTTTGCAAAGGATTCTGGGTAACAGAACCTGGTCCGAGCCACGCAAGTCACCCCTCCTTGGATTCCCCTAGGTCTCTAGTTTTCAGAAATGCACAGGTTTGGTAGGTTTCCCTAGGTGCCGGCTGAGCTAGAGGCCAAAATCTACAGGTAGGCACTTCGCAAAAATCACCTCTGTTGTCTTCCAAAAATTTGGATGTGTCCACGTTGCGCTTTGGGGCGTTTCCTGTCACGGGCGCTAGGCCTACCCACACAAGTGAGGTATCATTTTTATCGGGAGACTTGGGGGAACGCTGGGTGAAAGGAAATTTTTGGCTCCTCTCAGATTCCAGATCTTTCTGCCACAGAAATGTGAGGAACATGTGTTTTTTTAGCCAAATTTTGAGGTTTGCAAAGGATTCTGGGTAACAGAACCTGGTCCGAGCCCCGCAAGTCACCCCTCCTTGGATTCCCCTAGGTCTCTAGTTTTCAGAAATGCACAGGTTTGGTAGGTTTCCCTAGGTGCCGGCTGAGCTAGAGGCCAAAATCTACAGGTAGGCACTTCGCAAAAATCACCTCTGTTGTCTTCCAAAAATTTGGATGTGTCCACGTTGCGCTTTGGGGCGTTTCCTGTCGCGGGCGCTAGGCCTACCCACACAAGTGAGGTATCATTTTTATCGGGAGACTTGGGGGAACGCTGGGTAAAAGGAAATTTTTGGCTCCTCTCAGATTCCAGATCTTTCTGCCACAGAAATGTGAGGAACATGTGTTTTTTTAGCCAAATTTTGAGGTTTGCAAAGGATTCTGGGTAACAGAACCTGGTCCGAGCCCCGCAAGTCACCCCTCCTTGGATTCCCCTAGGTCTCTAGTTTTCAGAAATGCACAGGTTTGGTAGGTTTCCCTAAGTGCCGGCTGAGCTAGAGGCCAAAATCTACAGGTAGGCACTTCGCAAAAAACACCTCTGTTTTCTTCCAAAAATTTGGATGTGTCCACGTTGCGCTTTGGGGCGTTTCCTGTCGCGGGCGCTAGGCCTACCCACACAAGTGAGGTATCATTTTTATCGGGAGACTTGGGGGAACATAGATTAGCAAAACAAGTGTTATTGCCCCTTGTCTTTCTCTACATTTTTTCCTTCCAAATATAGGAGAGTGTGTAAAAAAGACATCTATTTGAGAAAAGCCCTGTAATTCACATGCTAGTATGGTCACCCCGGAATTCAGAGATGTGCAAATAACCACTGCTCCTCAACACCTTATCTTGTGCCCTTTTTGGAAATACAAAGGTTTTCTTGATAGCAATTTTTTACTCTTTATATTTCAGCAAATTAATTGCTGTATACCCGGTATAGAATGAAAACGCACGTCAGGGTGCAGCTCATTTATTGGCTCTGGGTTCCTCGGGTTCTTGATGAACCTACAAGCCCTATATATCCCCGCAACCAGAGGAGTCCAGCAGACGTAACGGTATATTGCTTTCGATAATCTGACATTGCAGGGAAAAGTTACAGAGTAAAACGTAGAGAAACATTTATGTTTTTTTCACCTAAATTTCAATATTTTTCTTTTTCAGTTGCTATTTTCTGTAGGAAACCCTTGTAGGATCTACACAAATGACCCCTTGCTGAATTCAGAATTTTGTCTACGTTTCAGAAATGTTTAGGTGTCTGGGATCCAGCATTGGTTTCATGCCCATTTCTGTCACTGACTGGAAGGAGGCTGAAAGCACAAAAAATTGCAAAAATGGGGTATGTCCCAGAAAAATGCCAAAATTGTGTTGAAAAATTGGGTTTTCTGATTCAAGTCTGCCTGTTCCTGAAAGCTGGGAAGCTGCTGAGTTTAGCACCGCAAACCCTTTGTTGATGCCATTTTCAGGGGAAAAACCACAAGCCTTCTTCTGCAGCCACTTTTTCCATTTTTTTTTAAAAAAACGAAATTTTCCCTGTATTTTGGCCAATTTATTGGCCTCTTTCAGGGGAACCCACAAAGTCTAGGTACCTCCAGATTCCCTAGGATGTTGGAAAAAAAGGACGCAAATTTGGCTTGGTTAGCTTATGTGGACAAAAAGTTATGCTGGCCTAAGCGCGAACTGCCCCAAATAGGCAAAAAAAGGCCTGGCACAGGAGGGGGAAAAGGCCTGGCAGCGAAGGGGTTAAACAAATTACCAACATAAACAAAACATGGTTTCGCGATTATAGCATAGTCCCAAAATATCACTAGACCATTAGGACCAGATACATCGCACCAAGGGAAGTGAAGGATTACAAAACATTATGAAACTCGTGCTCTCGATTCAAACCAAACTTTACTGTGCCTAAACGAGAAATCCATCTCACTTCCCTTTGTCTTAAGGTGAGCTCCCTGTCTCTACCGTGAGCATCCATTGTCACAGTATCAATCCCATGAAACCTAAAAGGGCATCCTTCATCTCTACTACATGTGCGGTAAGACAGATGATAGGAGGCATCATTATTACAATAGGTCCTGACATGTTCTGCTATTCTATGCCTAACTTCCCTAGTAGTGCTCTTTATATATACTTTGGCACGTTATGTTGTTTTACGCTATGTTATGTTAAGAATATTTGTTGAGTGCTTCTAACCCAGACGGTGTCTAGGCGCTAGCTGAACAAACTCAGAAAACTACTTCATAACAGAAAGCCTAGGGACGAGATAGATCCACTGTCTCCTTGAAAAGCCACATTTCAACAGCTTTCCGAAGGCTAGAAGAGTAGGAGCTGATGTAATCGAAAAGAGCAGGGTGTTCCATGCCTTGGAAGTTCCATGAAAGAAACTTCTGCAGCTCCAGGTCAGGCATTTAAACCTTGGGACTGAAGAAAGCAGATATGATGTAGACCTGAGTTATCTACTTTGGTTGTACCATTTAATATTGGCTTTAAAAAAAGCAGGGTTTTGATTGTTCAGTGTTTTGTAGGTGGTGTAGAGCACTTTAAAGACAATTCTCTGCCTTATAGGAAGCCAGTGCAGATACCTGACATTATCTAAAACTGTAAGATATTTTGGAATGTCGTGAAGTAGGCGAGAAGCAGCGTTTTGTAAAGATTAATGTTTGTTTAGAACCGATTGTTGGGCGTAAAGTCGAAGGCCATTACAATAGTCAGGCCGGACATTATCAAGGAGGTAATGGCCAGTTTCTGTAGGTGACGAGGGATAAATGGTAAAATCTTTTTAAAGTCCTGAGCAAGAAATAAGCCAAGGAGGTTACTGATTTGACATGATATGCAAAGGTCAATCTGTTATCCAGTAGGATTCCCAACATTGAGGGTCTTAGACTGGGACTGGTAAAGGGCCCAGTTCCTGAGGCCAGCAGGAGTCTATCCAGATGGAGGGGTTTGTACAAGAACGTAGCACTTCTGTTTTAATCAAGTTTATAATCACGTGCTTTTCTGACATCCATGAGCTGATGGAATGCATGCAGTTGCATAATCTTGTCCAAGTAGTGAAATCAGTACTTGCTAAAGAGACAACAATTTGGGTGTCATCAGTGTAAGAAGAAAGCAAAAAGCCATGGGATCTAATTAGATTGACTAGAGAATTGACATAGAAGTTTAAAAGAGTGGGACTAAGCGAAGAGCCCTGCGGAACACCACAGGGGACAGAGAAAGAAGGCAACGCAAATTCCCAGAGCATACATCGTGGGGGAGATCAGAGAGGAAGGAGTGTAGCAGGTCCCAGGCCACCCCTGGGATCCCAATATCACCAAGGCGTTCCTGCAGTAGCCCATGATTGACCGTGTCGAAGGCTGCTGACAGATCAAGCAGGATGAGGGCAGCCTGCCCTCCCCGTCAAGAGGCAGTCTAATTTTCTCAGTGACCTTAATCAAGACTGATTCCATACTATGGTTACTATGGAACCCGATCTGGGTATCATTGTGGATATTATTGGATTGATGTACTCCACCAGTTGCCTATTTAAGATCTGTTCCATGATTTTATCTGGAAATGGTAGGCAGGATATGGGACAATAGCTACATGGGTCATTAGGGTCCAGGTTGGAGTTTTTTTATCAAAGGAGGCACACAGGCTTTCTCACAGGGGGCCGGAAAGGAACGAAGTTCGAACATGGCTTGATATACATTATAAAGGACAGAGGCAATGGTCTCTGCTGCTAGCATTGCCACTTTGGGGGGGCAGGGGTCAAGCGCAATCCCGATTTGGTAGAGCAGATAAGATGCATTACTTCCTCCTCGGAAGGAGGCACAAAGCCTGACAGACGAGGTCCGTCAGCTTGGAGAGAAGAAGAGATTGGAGAGGAGAAGGGTGTGGGGCATGCAGTGACAAAATCCGTGTATACATCTTCTACTTTCTTCTGAAAGAAATTTGCCAACAAGTTACAGAAGGCTTGGCTAGAGCATGTAGCTGCGTCAGTGGGAACTATGGTAAGTTTGATGATCGTGTGAAATAATGCCTTGGTGCCTTCTTGTTAGCAATCAGGTCTTTTTATTCCACCAGACAGATCTTGTACTTGGCCTTCTCCGACTCACTGTATTCAAGTCACCATCTCTCCTGAAGCATGCAGCTTTGTTTAATGGCAGGGAATTTTTCAGAGAACCATGGAGCGGTAGAATCGTGCCTCTTTTGTTTAGTTAGTTTGACAGGGGCCAGAGTGTGGGCAGTAGGGTCTAACCTGGAGGTGTAGTGAACCATGGCTTCTGTAGGGTCAGCCGAGTGACCCGGAAAAGAGTCAGCTAGAATGTTGTTGAGTTGCAAAGGTTGGATAGTATCCCAAGCCCGGGTTGCCAATGTTTTAAGAGGAGCTTTTGTAGCTGGTGCAGGACAGTCGGCGCAAAGGTCGAAAAGAATAGTATAATCATCTGACCATGCCACAAGTAGGAGGCTAGTTCTAAGGTATGTCTGGCTATGTGTGTTGGGCCGGCTAGGACCTGAGAGAGTCCTAGACCAGACATGGTCTGCAGAAGTTCGACTGTGTCCTTGTCCTGTAAATCTTTAAGGTGAACATTAAAATCGCTGAAAATAGTAAAATCAGAAAGTAGGATGTTAACTTCGAACATCGAACTGAAAATTCTGCCTTATAAATAATGTCCAAGACGCCACCACGGTTTCGTAGTCTATCTCAGCAGAAAATGGCAAAACCATTGGGTAAGGCCATTTGGATCAAAGGGCCAGATGAGGGGTCGGCCCAGGTCTTGGTGACAAAGACAAAAGAGAATTGAATTTGTGAGGTTGAGGCGGCAGACAGGGGGAATTAGAAACAGTGTTGGTGTTTTCTCTCTGCACCTGAGACCAGAGCAAGTGTAGGCAGAGGCCCCAGAGTGGGCAAATAAAAGTGGTAGGGATGTTGTTGGTGGAAGGCGTTGGTGTTGCAGTCAGTATTATTACCTGTATTTAGAGCTAACAGCATCTCATGGGAGTCAGTCGTTTGGTAGTCCACCATCAGAGGCAAAACAACCAGGGGTTGCGGCGCTTGGCGATATCCGGGCACGGACGGGGGCAGACGGACACACTCTTCTGCCCAATATATTGACCGCCATGAGCAGGGGGCGTGGCAGGAGGCATGAACCAAAGTGTTCAGCTGCGCGTTGATGGGAAATGCAGTGGGCAAAGAAAAGCGTACCATGGTCCAGCAACCCCAGAAACTTGTTGCAGGCTCCCCCGTGGCAGGTTTATACTGGTACATAAAATGTAACTAAAATAGAGGTGAGCAATGTAAGAGTCATAAAAGAAGTAAAAAGAGGGCAGGCACCCTCGTGAGATGGCCGCTGTGTCAACAAGGAAGCCAGGCACCTCGCGATAAATGGCGGCAAGCTGCCTACAAGAGAAACAATGAAGGAAGCACTCACAAAGTCCAATAGATGCATGAGTGTGCTCAAGATATTGACCGCCATGAGTGGGAGGCTTGGAAGAAGGTGTGAACCGAAGTGCTCAGTACTGCACTGATGGAAAGAACAGACGGCAAAGAAAAGCAAACCACGGCCCAGCAACCCCAGGAACCTGTCACAGGCTCTCCTGTGGCAGGTTTATACCGGTAAATAAAACACAATTAAAATAAAGGAGAGCAATGTGAGAGTCATAAAATAAGTCAAAAGAGGGCAGGCACCATTGTAAGATGGCCACTGTGTGAGCAAGGGAGCCAGGCACCTCCCGATAAGTGACAGCAAGCTGTCTACAAAGAACACAATGAAGGAAGGACTCACGGAGCCCAACAGCTGCACGGATGCACTCTCCTGCTCAAGATATTGACCGCCATGAGCTGGGGCATGGCAGGAGGCATAAACTGAAACGCTCAGTAGCACGTTGCAGTGGGCAAAGAAAAGCGAACCTTGGTCCCGCAACTCCAAAAGCCTGTTGCAGGCTTCCCTGTGGAAGGTTTATACTGGTAGATAGAACATAATTAAAATAAAGGTGAGCAATGTAAAACTCATAAAATAAGAAAAAAGACGGCAGACACAGTCATAAAATGGCAGCAGTGTGAGCAAGAGAGCCAGGCACCTACTGATGAATGGCTGCAAACTGCCTACAAGGAACACAATGAAGGAAGCACTCACAGAGCCCAACAGCTGCACAGACGAATATGCATGTGCAGATTGTGGCATAAATGAAAAAAGTAATTTGACAGTTAATGAACTCAATTGGATCCCATTACCCTCCTCTTGGTGTATTTACCGTGAGGTCCAGTCCGCCCTGGTGGCATTGTCCTACCAGGGTGGGGATAGATGGTCTATGATGAAGCATGCCAATATTAAGTGTGTGACACCACCTATTCCAAAAGGAAGAATCCCCTGCATAAATATCAACACAACAGTCTTTAAAAGAGATAACAAACAGTGATATGATCACAACCTAAGTGTAGTGATCTCATTTCTCAGCACCTTTTGTGTATATTGTTTTGACGTTGGAAGGACGTGGGGAGGATTCACCTCTTATCTCTCTCTTTGTGTAAGGTGTTAATACTATACTCTGAACCTGTGTTCTATTTAAATCTGGTTGTTTTATTCATGTCAAATTTGCACATGGAACATGTGGTACACATGTAGAAGCGCTTAGGTTGTTTTGGTAACCATTCCATTCTACTTTTGTTTCTAAGAGGTGGCACATAGCTGGGACTCACAATGTCCCTAATAGTATGACCCCTCTTGTAGGTAGCCCTTAGCTAGTGACCTATGACTCCTTCCAAACCAGGATCACCCACTAGTAATCCCCAATGTTTATTCAGGATACCCCATACCTGATGACTAGCGAAAATGTAGGTGGTAAAGAAGGCAAGACGACATTCTCCCTTTTTATTCTTAGTGTTATTCTTCAAAACTGCATCTCTCCTAAGGTAATTTACCCTCCTTTGTTTGTCTCTGAATGTCATGTTGTATCCTCTCTGTACCATCTTGCATGTCATGATTTCCAAGTTGCGTGTACATTCACCTTCCTCACTACAGTTCCTTTTCACACATAGGGGGTCATTCTGACCCTGGCGGTCCATGACCGCCATGGCGGAGGGCGGCGGAAGCACCGCCAACAGGCTGGCGGTGCTTCCTTGGCGATTCTGACCGCGGTCAGAAAAGGGGAGCCGGCGGTTTCCCGCCGGTTTCCCGCCGGTTTCCTGCTGGCCCAGGGAATCCGCCATGGCGGCGCTGCTTGCAGCACCGCCATGGGGATTCCGACCACCTTCCCGCCAGCTTGTGTCTGGTGGTGTCCCCCGCCAGAACCAGGATGGCGGGAACGGGTGCCGTGGGGCCCCTGGGGACCCCTGCACTGCCCATGCCACTGGCATGGGCAGTGCAGGGGCCCCCTAACAGGGCCCCACAAAGATTTTCACTGTCTGCTTTGCAGACAGTGAAAATCGCGACGGGTGCCACTGCACCCGTCGCACCCCTGCAAGTCCGCCGGCTCCATTCCGAGCTGGCTTCATTGTTGAAGGGGCTTTCCCGCTGGGCCGGCCGGCGGTCTTCTGGCGGTCGCCCGCCGGGCCAGCGGGAAAGCCGGAATGGCCGCCGCGGTCTTTTGACCGCGGAGCGGTCTTTCGGCAGGAACCGCCTGGCGGGCGGCGACCGCCGACCGCCGCGGTCAGAATGACCGCCATAGTATCTCACCAAAAGGAATTTAAATGATGGTGCTAGATGGATGAGCACTACTTGCTAACAGTGTACTGCTACAAGTTGTAGGTTTGCGATATAACGCATGCTGAACCTTATCGTCTTTAATGTAAAACGTGGTCCCATGACAGTTCATAGTGAATTTGACATTCCAGTTGTTTTTATTCAAGAACTCAAAATAACTTTCCATCTGTCTCCGAGGGCCAGACCAAATCAATATGATGTCATCTATACATCACCCCCATAAATGTATGTACTCTGTCCATTTCAGTTCCTCAGTGGAACAGGCATGCACCATCTCAAACCATCCCATGAAAAGACTGGCATAAAATGGGTCAAACCTGGACTACAAGGCCATACCTTGAAGGTAGGGGAACCACTGTCCAACATACAGGAAAAAGGCATTATTTAGAATCATTTCTGACATTTCCAACAGCATGAGGGAGTGCTCATATAGATTAGCATGTCTCATTGAAAGATAATACTCCAGAGCTCTCAGACCGAATTCCTTCTTAATACATGTGTATAAGCTCTTTACATCCAGAGTGACGAGCATCATTGTATCTGAATCCCATATGAATTCCTCAAACATGCTTAAGATATCCTTTGCATCACATACATAAGATGGTAGCTTTACAACAAAGAGCTTGTGAAGCAGGTCCACAAATTCAGAAATATGTTGAGTAGGTGAACCAATGCCCGCAATAATAGGACGGCCTGGCAGAAAAGCTGCCTTCCTGTGTATCTTAGGAAGCATATATAAACAGGTATATAATTGATAATCAACTTTAAGACATTTACACTCCAAATCTGTTAACAAACATGCCTCATGACATTGCTACAATTTGTTGTTAATATGTGACATCAGTGTAGGAATGGGATTGGTTCCTAATGTCTTATAGCAGTCATTGTCACTTAGTTGTTGAATAACTTCTTGGTGATATTGGGTATGATTCATAACAACAATGCTACCCCCCTTGTCTGCTTCACGTATAATGAATGATTCATTAGATGTAAATTTCTGCAAAGCTAGATTTTCTTCCTTTGCAACGTTTCTAGGCCTGGTCCTTTACAGAGTTGACAGTTTAGTTATGTCTTCCCAGTCATACATAACCATTTTTGTAAAACGTTCAATACCACTGAAATGAGTACTTTGAGGAATACATTTGGATTTTGGCTTCAGATTGCTGTCACAATTCAAATCAGTTTCAATATTTAAATCTGCTAAGAAATCATCCATATTTAAATGGTTGTCTATAGAAAGCACACAGTAAATATCCTTCACATCTGAGATAGACGTGTCTGATAATGCAACACTTCTATAAAAATCATACACTCTTTTCGGATTTAGAATAAAAAGGTTTTTGAGTTCTACTGAACTTAAAGAGATAAATTTGAACACTCGAGAAATCACAACTATTGGTAGGGCACAGGCCCAGACGTCTCAGTTTTCGGGTCAGATATTGTACGTTTCACACCTCATCTGTTTAATAGAAAACTACTCAATTTATTTAGGTGATGTTATATGTGTGATATCTTGTTTTTTAAAATCTTTTTATTAATAATTCAAAAGGAAGCAGTACAACCAGTAGTACAACTAAGCAGGAGATGCATCTCAGTGTTACATTCAGGACATAACTATTATGAATAAGCAGTCTATGACATCATTTTATGAGTCCAGTAACCACCCTTGGAGGATGATCCTCTGAAGAGGGTGTTAGTTAGTGTACAATAGAGAAGGGAAAGTGTGGAAGGGGGATACCACTCAAGGAAGATTGCACACTGTAACTTCTTGCACACATGGTGCAATCGTGGTGCTCAAAATACTGAAATGGCACACAGCCACCCCATCCCACAAGAGGCCCTAGTTATCAGGCCTGCCCTTGCTAGTTCGGTGTTTACACAGTGGGGGAGTTACCCCTCACCATTGCTTGCCTGCACTCTCAGGTGCCTCTTCAGCAGAGCCCAGACATCTCTGAGCCACAATCTTGTTGGCATCATTTCCCAATAAGCCATCATATTTTCTTGCCAATATGTCGCACCTTTAAGCCAGTTGAGTTTATAAGGCACTGGGTGACGCCCCCAATGGATAACAATCTGCCTCTTAGCGAGCAGTAAAAGAAGTGCAATCAGCTTTTGCTCTTCGGACTGGACTTCCTTCATATACCCAAGCAGTGCAACTCAAGCCATGCACTATAATGAAAGGTTGGTGACCTTATCAATGGTGTCATAGACAGTTGTCCAGAAATAAGGCACACCCGGGCAGCTCCAGGCCAAGTGTAAGGAGTCTGTGCTCACCACCAAACAACAAGTACAGTGCGCACCCTCTAGAAGCCTATGCTGTGTAGTCACTCTGGGGTATAATAAAGCATATGTAAGAATCTGAAATGTGTTAATCATAGGCGGTAGTTGGGAGACAGAGCATGAACCTGGGTGCAAAAGAATTGCCACTGCTTCTTGGTAACAGGACTGTCTATGGTTGTGGCCCATGCCCATTTAGTGTTGGGAATGTGCACCGAAGTGGTATTCTGCATGTCAGAATCTAATCTGTTAACGAGCCTGCACAGAGAAGGGTTTGTCAAAAAGCACTCAAGGTCGTAAAACATTGGTGGAGCTGCAGGGAATGGTCTGTGTAAGTTGTGTATCCCTGCTCTAAGCTGATAATACGTGACTGTGTCAAGTGGGGTTATCTCTGGTCCCTGTAGCACCTGTTGTGGAGCAACAAAAGTGTCCTCTGGATAGATGTCCATGTTAATTAATGAGATGTAATTTCCTGAGTTTATTCTATGTGCCAGTGTCCTGTGTGTTGGTTAGAGCGGGCTAGCCAATGAATGGGACAGAGGACCTATAAAGCGACCCGACAGCAAACCACCAGGGCCGAGGGTCCCTGCCACCTTCCAGACCTCCGCAAAGAACTTGGGGTCACCCGTGTTAGGACCATAGCTAGAGAGAAGCTTAAGTGGGTGTTCTTGTAATGTACCTGCCAGTAGCACATATCCGGCCTTGTTTGTCACAAAGTACCTTACGGATATGCCAAGGCAAGCCCTTTCGCAGGAGTATGGTGAAACCACAGGCATAGTTTGAATAGTGTGTCATGTGGAGTTCTCTAATCCAGCCCGCTCGGAAACGGTCGAAAGCGCCCTTGGCCATATTGGTTTCCAGTAAGAAGCAGATGTCAGCACCATGTCTCTGCAAATACACCAACATGAGGTGCGCCTTGCGACTATCATTTAGCCCGCGGATGTTCCACGTTATACAGGAGATTGATGTCGTACTGTGACTTCATTAGGCTGATATAGCAGGATCATCGCATGCTTGCAGCGTCTAGTCACGCCTCCCAGCACTAGTATTAATGCACTGAGTGGAGGGATGGGGAACGACCAGTAAGGACAGGAGAACCAACAGAGGAAACCTTCCAACAAAGTACCCCCAACAACCTAGCAGCCCACCACCCACTTCAACCTCCCAATCGAGCCGCAAACCACCCACCCACGCCAATTCTGGCTACTAGGTCCAGTAAAGAAGAACATCCAGGGACTCATCCCAGAGGGGCCTCCAGAAGCCCAACACTTGCCCAGCTGGAAGGAGCTGGGGACCAGGGAAGAAATCATAACAGAAGAGAGCTCCCACTGGGGCACAGTGGGAGTGAGCATGTACATTGAGTAAGTCTGGAGCTCCAGGGACATTGAGTTTCATATAGTAGGTCTCAATCGGGCTCACATGTACAGTAGCACCAGTGGACCCAGTCGTCAGTCAGGCCACAAGGGGCAGTGGTGTACAGCCTCTAGTCATTAATGTCGAGGGAACTCTGTTCCAAGTTGGCAATGTCAGAGCATGGCATGACCGCCTTTAACAGAATACTTTTAACAAATGTTGCAGCGGCCTTCGGATCTGTCAAGTAGGAGGTTTTGCGGGCATGGAAGATTCAGAGCTTGGCTGGGTACAAGAGAGAGTATTTGGCATCTGTTTTGCAGAGGGAGTGTTTAAGTGGCAAAAAGTCTCTATCTGCCTGCACGGCAACCGTGAAGTCGGAGTAAAAGGAGACTGTCAGGCCTTGGTAGTTAAGCGATCGCTGGCTCCTCATGAGTCCAAGCACAGTGTCTCTATCTCTGTAGTTAAATGATCAGGCAATTATGGGAGGAGCCGTAGTGCCAGGTGAGGGCCTACAGATCTATGTCCACTCTACACTGTCAGCAAAGTAGAGAGTGCCTCACCAAATAAGGAATGTAACATGGTTTCCACATAGTCTTACATGAGGCCCATGGCAGTGGTTTCCAGAATCCGAGAATCTTGAGGTTATTTGGCTACAATCGTGCTTCTAAATCTTCATTTTTGTTGTGGATCACTTATAAGACCTTCTCCAACTGGAGGAGTCTCTTGCCCGTCCGCGACCTGTCATCCTCTATCTTCGACGTAATGGTGATATCATTAATGTGAAAAGATGCTGTATTGTTTGTGGTTCGCTGCACACAACTGGCTGGATAGAAGTCAACCCATTAAGGTTGTACCATATGCATGATAAAGTAAATGCGAAGAGATGCTTATATGGAATGCTTGGGATGTTCCTAGAATGGTGAATTGGTTTATGAGGTATTGTTTGGAATACACATTTTGTTGGATTGGGAGTTTCGGCTTTGTTACCATAGATTTTTGTTCCGTTACCTGAAAGAGATATGAAAGAAAAACAAGTGAGGGCATGGGACATGCTAATGTGAGATATCGTGTGTATAGTCCTCTCCACCACTTTGCTGTCCGCACTGTTTTTGGGTGGCAGTTTGGCTTGTGTGTATAATTACAAACTCTTGATTTTTTTTGCTGTCCGTGACTCTTGAGGGAGGCGGTTTTGTTTACAAAAATACTCTGATTTGGCAGTTTGGCTCCAAACTTGAGCCACGGTGTTTTTTTCTTTTGTTTTCAATATTGTGGTGTAATAGATAAAGGAATACAGTAATATTAGCAAATTCTGGATCAATGATTATGTATGTGTACTGTGTGTTGCTCATTGCTATGTGCTTCACTAACTATTCGGCATAAAGGGCATGGAAATTGGAGCGGTAGCATACACCATCTCATACATCGATCCCTTTGCTTCAGGTTTTACGTAAAGGCAATATGAGATACGAACATATCTTTACCTTTTTTGTATCCTCTGGTTCATAAAGCCAAAATAGGTGAAATTTGGAGGATTATGCTTACACCTACTAAAACTCATGCCCACAATTCTAGGCAAGCATTGTGAGTTACCTGGAAACTATGTTTAAGGACGTATAATTAAAAGATTCACAATAGAAAATCATTTCATCATTATCATCAGGATAGGCTGATCCTTTTTCTACAGAGGTAAATTCAGCTTGCCATGCACAGGTGGATTTAGTAGAAGTAATTTTGAAAATAAAGTATAGTTTTTCCATAATGGTTCTGCTAATAAATGTATACATGGAATGTAATATTTGAATATCACAAAGAAAAATTTCCCTTTTGGGTTTGATAAAATATGACAAATGAAAGAGTTTGCATAACATATCACTTGAGATTTGATGGTGCTTAATCAGTGTGCACCACAGTTTATCTATTTTGGGTCTTACAAAATATGTGGCTGATGACACTGAATATGGATTTTATATAAATGTTTGTTGAGTGTTGTTTTTAATTTGCTCTGTTTGTATGTATCTTTATTTGCATACATGATATTTAGGAATTTGCTGTATATTTTTTGTTTGCGTAAAATATATGTGATTTAAGACGTATTATAAATGTGTTTCAACAGCCCTGTAGAAGTCCCTATATTGTGGGATGAAACGTGTTAGCTGTGCCCATTTTCACATTGTAGGAGTGTGTCCATGTACAGTGCACGCAAGAAATAAAAAAAAGAACATATTTTTCTACATCTATTCAGAGATATTCATAGTTACTGACCGCAGATTTACAGAGTATGATGTGATAATTTCTTATGGGACACTAGAACTGATAACGTGTCCCAACTTTGATAATTTAACTTACACGGGGACTCGTTTTAGGCCAATGAACCGTTTGATCCTGATTGGAGACTCCTCAGGACGAGAGGTCTATTTAACATTTCAATCAATAGATCAATAACCTCATCAATATTCACAATAACTAATCAGTCAAACTAGTCAAGAACATCTAATAAGAATCAAACACACCATGACCTTTCAGCCATGAATAACCACACAAATCTAGTAAGAGTTGTAGGATATTTATCCTATTAGTTACAATCTAATAGCATATTCATTATTCGCATTACCAGTAGGCACATCAAACCCACTACAATATGGCAACTTGAGTAAGATTTTATCAAAGCATAGATCATGAACATTAGAACAAACCACGACGTTAACATGAATCAACTTTAGCAGAGTATCATTAACACGTTATTCAACAAAGCAAGAATTCAGTCATTTGTCTATTTGCATCCGATATTAGTGAACTCCTTAACTAGCCTTGAATTAGCATCAGCATGTTGGGCTTCATGCAAAACAATTTAGCAACATGACTTTAGAAAACATCTAACTATGGCCTCTATCAAAAAAACTGTTGGTACCTAGAAAGAAAAGGCAAACAGAAATTTACAATATGTCATCATATAGTGTCCAGTCTTCGTCTTCAGGACATCAGTCGATTCGCCATCAATCAAGATAGAACAGATAAGTCTCAGCAAGGGAGGAGAAGTAAGTACAGAGAAAAGAGGATGGTTTGTAATATCAGAATATCAAGGTCTCGAGGATAGTATGGTTTAAGGCAGAATTTCGGAGTAACGGCAAGAGTAATGAATAATGGCTGATTTCTTCTCGGGTCATGCTGTTATATCAAATCTGTCTAACAAGTCTCTAATTTCCCATTGGGCAACATTTGGTGCATCGTTATCTCTGTCCAATGATCCATCACACACCCTACTAGAATTTTCACCTAAGACAGATCTCACGTAGTCTATTGGCTCCTGTGATTGACGTCTTCATCGGGTAGAATGTCAAGTAAGTAAAGTTACACTTGTCGCTCCAGTCACTAGTTCCATTGTCTTCTCTTAGGCTAGGTGACCTTGCACCTGTTACGAATTACACTGTTGCATTCAGCAAGAATGTCTCCTTGAGCAAGTCGGGTCTCATGAGAAAGAATTTACTACAGCTACACACACATCTCTACCTTCTGGAAAAATACAGCTTCACGTCCATCAGGAAGAGAGCGCATTGCACGTTAGAAAACACACATTTAATATGAGACCAGGCAGCTAGGCCCAGACCCTTGCCAACTAAGGCCTAGTGATTAATTTAGCAAAACCTTAATACATAACTCTTAATGCTAATATAAAGTCACACATTAATACATTTTAATTCATCATTAGTCAGTTTCATTAATCATCGTATACATTGGTGGCCACTCCCCGTGGGCACATTTCAAACGCGTGCATTAGAATTACATTAACACATTTTCTATGCAGCTTCATTATACATCATTTTGCAAGCATTTCATGTTAATACGGATTATACAAGTTACACTCTAACATACCCCATTTGTGTTTTTCTAGTGAAGGAAACATTTTGGGAAAAATCTGATAGGAGAATGTTCCTTGCTTCTCCTTGTAGTAGTCATTTATATTGGAGTATTTCTTGACAGTTGGCCCTGGGAGAGAGCACCCATATGTGGGAACATAACAGTGCAGTGAGAGTGTGTTTTTTTCTTTTAAGTGCACAGTGCTTAATTTGAGCTTGAGGTTGCCGGTGGGGTGCCCCAGCATGTATTTTTGGGGACCGGCATTCATCAGATTCTCAACAAGAGAGAACAAAATACACAGGAGGGAAGGAAGAAGAAGATAAAGATGGGAAAACAGTGATAAATGCAGGAATGAAAAAGAGACTGAAAGGGTGAGATGTTAAGGCAGAGAGTGGCTGGCAGGAGATTAAAGTGGTATGAAGTGGAATCAAGACTCCAGTCTGAACAACAGTAGGGAAATTGTTTGACTTCGGAGAAGTTAAATTTACTATTCCCCCTCCAAACAGCACAACATTAAGGAAAGTGTTGGACTTTGGAGGTATACAATTTAATTTTCACACTCCAGTCTGTGTAACAGTAGAGAATGTGTTGGGTTTTGAAGGGGTGGAATTTACTATTCTAATTGCAGTCTAAGCAACAGTAGGAAAAGCATTTGATTTTGGAGGGGTGACATTTACTATGCCCACTCCAGCCTGTACACTAGTAGGGAAGATGTTGGATTTTGGAGGGGTTAAACTTATAATTACCACAGTTGGGAAATTGTGAAGACTTTAGTCTTACTATTCCTACTGCAGCCTAAACAACAGTAGAGAAAGTACTTCACTTCAAACACATTATTACATATATAAGTTACACAATGAATACATAAAAAATATTAAAATCATTAATTATCAATTCATAAATAATTGTTATTCAAGTACTAAATAATTAACTTCCTATCTCATAGCCATACAAACCTAGCAGCCTGCACTGAAAATATAACTTAAAAAATAAGTAGCCCATAGTTGACATACTTTAAACCAATCAAATAATTAACAATTAATAATAATTATTGTTTATTACTTAACTTCGAAGCCCAAGACCCTAACAAACCTAACAGCCTCTAACTAAAATATAATTAACATAATTACAGATTTCATAATTTAAATATTTAAAATTCAATGATACTATTAATTTGCAAATCTAAATTAATAATAAATGTATTATTTAAATAACGTTCCACCATATACCCCTACACACATAGCATCCCACAACTAAAATATTAGTAAAATAAATCAGTCTTCCATATTTTACATTATTAATAATTATTTTTTATAATTGACTACCACGTATCATTATTTATTTATTATCTTCCCACCCTAAACCCCTAAAAACCTATCAGACCACAACTAAAATATCAGTAAAATCAATAAGTAATCCATTCATTATATAATTAAAATCAAATAAATGATTAATTAATAATTCATTGTTAATTAGGTATTAGTTAATTTACTTCCCATTTTATCCCTCTAACAATCCAACAACCCACTACGACACTACAACACTGTAAATTAGTATCAAAATTAAATATAAAATTCTAAATCACTCAAGATTACAAACTATGGGGGTGATTCTAACCCTGACGGGCGGCGGAGGCCGCCCGCCAGAGTTCCCCCCTCCAGAACACCGCTCCGCGGTCATAAGACCGCTGCGGTGATTCTGGGTTTTCCACTGGGCTGGCGGGCGACCGCCAAAAGGCCGCCCGCCAGCCCAGTGGAAAACACCCTTCCCACGAGGACGCCGGCTCCGAATGGAGCCGGCGGAGTGGGAAGGTGCACCCGTCGCGAATTTCAGTGTCTGCTGAGCAGACACTGAAATTCTTTGTGGGGCCCTCTTACGGGGGCCACTGCAGTGCCCATGCCATTGGCATGGGCACTGCAGGGGCCCCCAGGGGCCCCACGACACCCCATACCGCCATCCTGTTCCTGGCGGTTCAGGATGGCGGTATGGGGTGTCAGAATCCCCATGGCGGCGCAGCGAGCTGCGCCGCCATGGAGGATTCATTTGGGCAGCGGAAAACCGGCGGGAGACCGCCGGTTTTCCACTTCTGACCGCGGCCAAACCGCCGTGGTCACAATGCCCTGGGGGGCACCGCCAGCCTGTTGGCGGTGCTCCCGCCAACCCTGGCCCCGGCGGTCCATGACCGCCGGGGTCAGAATGACCCCCTATATTTTTTTAAAATAATTACATTTGTATAACCAATAGTAACACATAAAATTAGTATATCAACTAAAACACATTCAAATAATTAAAAAAGTAATTTTTTACCACTATATTATCAAAAAAGATATTAAAAACATTGATAATAATAAAAAAAAGCAATGTAACCTAAAAAAAAATATCCCTGTCAATGATATTTGTGCTCCACAATATTTCCGCCTCCCAAGATTTTGTCTAAACACTTTCAGTACCTATTATTTTATTGACGAAGCACTGGTAGTGCAAGTGGGCTTTCTTTCACTGAAAGACAGCAAGGGCGCGTTTTCAGCAGAGTGATGCATACAAGTGGGCATGGATTCAAACAGACGGGTCAAATAGAAATTGTGCCCAAGGTGATGCGTACTTGGAGAAGCAGAATTGCTGAAAGAAAGGCACACGATGAAATGCCCAAGGTGATGAGCACATGAATGAGTGGCACATGAGAGAAACTGGGAAAGAAGCGCTCACTTCAGGTGATGTTCAACTATAGAAAAAAAAGGAAGAGAGTGTCACAAAAAATAAAAGAACGACCAAGGGAAAGATATGCACGTTAATAAAGGAGAATAGAAATGCCCACAAAATAAAGACTTCATAACCAAGCACTTTTAGAAGTTTGAAATATGAAATTATGGAAGTTTGTTCTTGTTAGAGCTGCTTCATTAACACAATGAAAGTAAATGTGAGTTGGGCAAAACGGAACTGACTTTCTTTGGGCATACATTTTCACATAAAGGAATGCTACTTAATCTAGCAAAAGTAGAGATAATTCAGAAAACAACAATCTGGAGTGCTGTAAAGGAGGATCAGTTATTCTAGGTATTACTATATAGGGGAAATTCTACATTCCGCAATTTGCAACTCTCAGTACAGCTCTCAGAGAGTTAACTAAGAGAGGAAAAAAGTAAATGGACACAAAACTGTAATTGTGTGTTTGAATATAGAGGAAGAAGTTTCCTCAGTAAACCACATGGCTGATTCTGATATAGAACTTTTTAATAAATTAAAAGTGCATTGTTGGTTTGAGGTCAATTTTGGCATATCATAAAACAGTACATAATTTGCTTGGGCACGTCATTTCATGTGCAAGCAAAGGTCTGAGTGAACTTTAAAATGCATATATACAGCCGTATAAAGAAATGTTGACAGGATTTCAGAACTGTAAATACTGCCATTTGTTTTTATATGAGAAACTATTTACAATCATTACTGACCACCAATCATTATTTACCATTTCTGCGAATCCAGGGACAAAAATGCCACCACGAATGAAAAGATGGGGCATGTGCCTTATGAAACATAGTTTTAAAGTAATGCATAAACCTGACAAAGAATACAATCCAGCTGATTACATTTCAAGACACCCGTTGACAATAACTGAAAATGGCATATCAGGTCCGGAGGAATACATCAATTCTATCACAAAGCATTAAAAACCAGTGCCAACATTCCAGCCAGGATTCATAAAAGCCACAACTTAAGATATATACATTTGCAAGAAGTATTTAACTGTTATTGATTGTGACACTGACACAACGCAATAGTGAAAAGTCTGAAGGAGGAAGATAATTCCACTAGTGCCATAGCTGAGAACCAGATCATGCCTGTCATGGGGATGTGTACTGCTGTTTGGAAGAAGTGCCAGCCAATCAAGGAAAGGGTGGTTTGGCACCCAGAGACAGCAACATTAAGAAGTATTGATGATGAAAACATAAGGTTGAGCTATACTTTCATAAAGCCCAAGAGCGTCTGCATACAAACGTGCCCTAATCCAACATTTCACTTTCAGTTGATTTTCAGTTTTCCCAGATACATGTCTGTCATGAAGCCATTGCAAAGCCTATAGACGATTGGTACCTCCATGCTCCAAGAAGCAAGATGAGCACACATTTGGGTCACACTTTGGTAGGGAAATGTTCTTACTTGACGGAGAGTGCGGTGTACAGGTTTTGGAAAAATGCTACAAATAGGACAAACATCATGATCAGCACATTCTACCAAACAGCCAATCAGGGAAGTGGAAAACTGGCGCCTGCAATAGAAAACTTAAGATGTGTAAATGTCAAAAATATAGGGTTGTGTTATGTTTCCATACAGCCCAGAGTTGATTCTTGCAAACAAGAAATACGTACCTTAAACCAGCATTTCACTTTGAGTTGCTTTCCAAATTTGCCAAATGCACAAAACACAGTATGTCTCCTGTGACAACCCAAGCTCATAGAAAACCCCGACATGTCTAGTATCAACTGGGAAGAACCCAGATGGGGGGGTAGAGATTTTGCAGGGAAATGTCACATATATGTAAGAAGAAAAAATAAATATTGTAAAAATATAGGGTGTTAGCATGGAAAATATATTTCTACCTAAGTATACTTATATTTACAATTTTATGGTATTCGATTTTCTAGCTACAATTTTCTTGTAGGACAATAGTTTTATTCTTGATATTCTGACTTGCAAACACTCCTATTATGAACATCATTGCTGGAATTTAAGTGTACTGTGGATGTACAACCGACAATGGGAAGCATACGCCAAATTTTCAAAAGCCTTAAAATTAAATGTGTTTATTGAATGAATGAATAAAAACTTCTTCAGAGAATGATTTTTGGAGCTGAGAATTGAAAAGGTGCTGCTAGTGCAAGAAGAGGTGGCTTTTCAAAGGTTCACAGAAAGGCAGATGACAGCTGACTGAATACGGATTAGGTGGGAGATAATTCCAGATTTTAGGGGTCACTTTTGAGAAAGTCTAGCTGCCATGGTAGGATCTACAAAATGTGGGAATAATCAAGCAGTTAACTGTACCAAAAAGGATCTGTATGGCAAGAAGATACTCGATGAAATGAGATGTCATGTACCAAGACAAGGTTTCATAAAGCACATTATGGCATGGGCAGAGGACCTTAAACATACTGTACTCTCCTTACTGTAATTGCATTATATAGCGATTACTACCCCTGATTAAGCATTGAAGCACAGGTGATCAAGTGATTTTCATCCACATATGCATAGAAGATGAGGCCAAAAAAACAGCAGACTAAGAAAACCTTAAGGGCCACATAGATATAGAACAAAGTGGAGTTTACTGAATACCACTGAGCTTTTCAAAGCCAAGGTAGAAAGAAGGTAAAGAGACTGTGGTAGTGATTTTCTAGAAAGAAGGCCTTTCTCTTCAATATGAGACATTCAATCAGAATTGAGTGAGAGAATGTATCTAAGGGCACCAATTGATTTAACAAAATCAAAGCAGCATCACCAAATGCATCCAGCACCCTGTAGACTTTGTTACTGCAGAAACTAGAACTGTGGGAGGAGCAGAAGCCTCAACTATATTTAGGTTATCTTAGGTGCAAAAGGCAGAAGATATTTTGGTCTGTAGATGGCAAGGAGCTTGGGGTCTGAAATAAGTTTTTTTCAAAAGTGGTAGGGCAAGAACTTTTTTCCAATCACTAAGTATCTCTTCTGCGACCACTGAAACACTGCAGAGTTTAGTCAGATCTGGTTAAAAAAAATGAGCAAGAATTTATCACACACTTTGGGGAGAGATCTAAGGGTGAGCCTGAAGACAAGCAACTGATTTTGAAGAAAACAAAGTCAGTAGAGATGGGAAGAGGGCTAAATAGACATAGGTGGGAGAAGTAGAGATGCTGGGGGTGCTGCATCGCTCCCAGAAATAATCGTGCTGGCATTCAGAAGATGAATGAGTAAAAGAGTTGCGTAGTTTTGTGTTTATAATGTCACATTTGCTGAACTTGCAAAGACTAAGGTCAAATGTCAGCCTTATCTTCCGACAAATTGCTGCTTATTAAGATACTGAGGTGTATTTTTCTTTCTCCATAAAATGAGAGGATTTTGTACATGTGATCCCGGTGACACTCCTACTGTGGTAAAATGGTGAAAGGAACGGCTCTAGGATATCAGTTTTTTCAAACACAAAACATCATTTAAATACCAAATTAACTATATGCATATTTCAATTTATATCAGCAAGTAGGAAAGCACAGGTGAAGCACATTTTTTATAATTCTAACGAGTACTGGAAGTAGGTTCAAAACAAATCAAGACACTTTACTTGGTGATGCACAAATGATACGTATTCGCTGAAACCCAATTTCCATGCATTATAATTTTTTTGCCACATAGCTTTACCAGGATAACTGTATATCTTTGCAAATTTAGTGGTCATTTCAATGGTAATCATACTATCTGTAAATTACAGTGCCGTTTCTCACCAGTACTCCAAAATGCACCACAGCTACATACCATACCATTACATCTTTCCCCCTGAATTGGCATGGCATATTTGCTACACCGGTTTTTTGAGTGATACTTCATTTGCCCACAATGGCTATGGTTTCCGTGATATATTACATTAATGGCAGCACCACCACCCCGAAAATTGGTCCAGCACCATTGTAAATTAATGAAGATAGACTTGATTGTGATCACTGTGAATATAGCTAGGAATGTGTGCCTGTGTACAAACGACTGGAAAAGTGTCCAGGTGTTTGTCTATTTTGAACTGACAGAAGTCAGAACGATCTTTACTTACTAGTGATAAGGGAATGAGTTGCATTTTTGTAATATGACACGCTCTTGTAGATGGAGAAGACTTCCTAGATAGGCTTAGAGGCAGATTTCATTCTGGCTTGATAGAAACTGGTTCATCATCGCATCCTCGCCCAGTATGGTGAAGAATACTGGGGGGGGGATGAAGGGGGGGTTCAACCTCACTTCTTGAGGGAGCACTTGATATTGTGAAAGATCACAATGTAAGGATCAGGAAATGGAAATTTTGTTTGCAGAGTCGCACCACCCTAATCAGGTGGGGAGATCATCGCTGGGTTTAAAATATACAAAATGAATGGTAATGGTGAATAGAATACAAAAACATGGCACATGCTTTTCATTCATTTGTGCCTGGCAGGCATACCTGTGGCAGGTGGTCCTTCACCAGGGGACCAGAGGCCAGAATCCCATCTGCCCTTATGGGCTGACAGCCCACTTACCAAATAACTTTAAGAATAATGTTTGAAAATAACCCAATTGTTTCAGGACCTTTTCAATATAAGCTTTTGGTAGTAATTGCTGTGCTCACTGATGAAGAAACTGAGCAGTGTGGCATTTCCCATTGATATACATTCACATCTTAAGGTTGCACACAGTTTTGTAGCACAATGGGGAACCCCCCATACCTTATGTAGTGTTTAGGAAAGAAGAAGAAATGGTGTATGTGTATGTATGTGGGTGTGTGGGTGTGAGATGATGTCTGTGTAAATTAATAATAGTACTTAATCTGAAATTACCTAGTTCGATATTGATTTTGAATTAATTATTGCAACTAGTCTGCAAATATCATGTAAAACATATGATCGGATATGCATATGACAGGCAGTGCCCTCAAGTGTGCACGAATAAAGAAATAAAGGCTTGCACCTTTTGGTCCCGAACAATGTGGCAATGTAGGAGATGAATTCAAAGTTGGAAAACATATTAATAGTAACTGTAGGAAACTGGGTTGTTGATTGACTAGAGTGTGAGCCTTGGTCTGGCAACAGCCACATTCCCTTGCATGGTGAACCACAAAAAGCCACTAAATTAACCTGTGCTTAACCCTGGGTAGCTTGGCACAAAGAGCAATCAGTCATAACTTAGAGGCAGTGTGTAAAGTGTTTATGCAGCACACAAACAGTGAGAAAGTGAAAATACAACACAAGAAAAACCCCAAAACAATGTTTACAAAATACACTCAAATTTAATAAACTATTTGACACTGAAATGACAAAAGTCTGATCACTAGAACTGGAGTTATGCATTTTTAAGGTTCAAAATAGTGGCTAAAAGATAAAAGTGCCAACCACGGTCATCTGGTTGCACAACACTGAGTCAAAGTCAAAAGTTAAGGCCGACTGCCATGGATAGTATTTCGGATACATGAGCCCGGTAAGCACTTACTTTCGAACTTAGAAAAATTCCTGAAGAAAAGTGTCTGAGAAGGTAGAAGTCCAGCAAGGCAAGGTTGCAGGAATGTCCAAAGAGGAAGCGTCATAGTCAGATAGCTGTGGAGCGAAGCCACAGTGAAGATTTTTACCTTCAGACTTAATGCCAAAATTTAAGTTGAAAATCTCGAGTGTGATGAAGCAGAGGGCTGTAGGTGAATATAGTTCCATTAGATTGGATACTGCTTTGGCGAAGTAATGTTGAAGTGGATTTTCTGCTGAAGGGAAGAACACAGTAGGAAAGCTGTGAAGTTGATCCAACCGGTGATGAACCTTGGGCAAATAGGCAAGCATCTTGGTCCCGGTCCCCTCTTAGTTCTCAGAGCACTTTTTGGCCAAATTATGTTTGTCATCAATTTTTTAAATAGGCCATCTGGGCACCTTCATCACCACAACCAAGGTCCAGGAGTAGATGGAGAACTATTGGGGATTCAGGGCTCACTTAGGCTGGGTCTAGGTGTGGGCTGAAGACAGTGAGAGCTTGTTATGTCCCTATGGCTCTGAACAGGAGGCCAGCAAACTAGCCCTTGGAGTCACTTCTGGCAGCCCTGGGTGCAGATATAGGCGCAGGACGCAACAGCATTCTGTTCATTAGCATTTGTTTCCCTAAGTGGGAAGGGTATGCTCAGATGTGAGCTCTGGGCTCACCCCACCACTGGATTGAAGCTAACCTTGTGTGAGAGATCATATCCCGAACCGGTCCCAGGATGCTTGTTTTCAACCTAAGCAGGACGTGGCCTGGCAGTTCGGGCTGGACTGTTGCCATTGGGAGCAGGGTCAAGACTGATTTGAATACGGCTAGATCCAAACTGTTGTGGCATAGTGGGCAAATGAATTATGGATTTAGGCCCAGATGACTGGGGAATGAGTGTTCGACATTACTCAGCATTCTGTCCATCATCTGTTCTCTTTTAAATTCCTTGAAGTGACCTTTTCAAAACTGTAATGAAATATCCGAGTTTACATTAAAGAGGGTTTATCATTACAGTTTCATAGGTATCAAATATGATATAGTTGCCTGCACACACTTAGGAGTTGCTGCTTGCTAAATGTAATAAAGAATCCCCAGTGTTATCCTATGGGAGGGGTAGCCCTCACAGTAGCGAAAAACACATTTAGGAGTTTTTCCCTACCAGGACACTTAAAGCTCAAAAGTACCCTGCCCTGTGGGCTACCCAGGCCTTACCACAGGGGTGATTAATATGTAATCAAAGGGGAGTTTAAGGCTTGGCAAGAGGGTTTAAATGCTAAGTCAACATGGCAGTGGGCCACTGCATTCAGGCTGCAATGGCAGGCCTGTGATGTTTTAAAGTGCTACTTAAGTGGGTAGCACAATCATTTCTGCAGGCTCATTGGTAGCATTTAATTTACAGGCCCTTGTTATATGGTATACCACTCTACAAGGGACTTATAATTAAATTAAATATGCCAATTGGGTGGATGCCTATCAAACCATGTTAGGGGAGAGAGCACAAGCACGTTAGCACTGGTTAGTGGTGATAAAGTGCACAGGGTCCTAAGGCCAACAAAAACAAATTCAGCAAAAAGTGGAGGTTAAAAGGCAAAAAACTTGGAAGTGATCCTGCAGAGAATGCTAGGTCCCACAGTAACATAAACATTAACATAAGCATTAAGTATACATCCATCAGCGCCTAATGAGCAATTCATACTTCTCTATGTGTGGACGTCTCTCTCAGTCCGTAAATGACATTTAATGCCACTTTAGTTCCAGCTCTTTAAATCTTTATGTCAGGCCGAGCTATTTCGACACTTTATGATGGTCAGCACCAACAACGAATTATAAACTTTTTAATGTTTATTGCCATTAACTGTCCTAAAAATGCACTGCATCAACACATTTTATTGGAGAAATGGTGTCTCATACCAAAATCTTTGATTTGTTTGGGCAACGTAAACGTATATGTGACCATTGTCAGCTAGATGAAGACAGAAATCAGCAGTGTGTGCCAAGTACTTCCTCTGATTAATATTAAATAATTGTTATTGAGTTTATAATGCCATGTTTGACTCTCACCAACAGACTGCTTAAAGACCAAACATAATAAATCCAAAAAGACAACTTTTGATATTAGTAATTATATTTCTTGACATCTGTATTGTACTATCAGATCACACATTGTTCTCCTCAGAAGCGTGTCCCATGCATGAAATGGGGGACGAGAGGCAAAGATTAGCATTATTGCGCAACAAGAAAACCCCTTCAATGCAGTTCAACACTGGATGAAAAAAAAAAAATTCATCCTTGTGTGTGTGTCCTGCCAGATTCGGGACTTCATACAAGCCTGATCTAAACAGTGCATGTATTTGTCCAAAAACTTAGCTAACTTGACCAAATTCCCTTCTGGGATCCATATAATAAATAGCAACCACAGGACAGTCAAAGCTGTATTTCCCATCAGTTCGCTGGGAAGCACTACAAACTGCCCAGACCCAGTCAAAGCTGTATTTCCCATCAGTTCGCTTGGAAGCACTACAAACTGCCCAGACCCACGGATATCATCTCTGTTTCAAATCTCTTCAAGTCTTGTCTTCTCCTCAGGGTCATGTTGCTCAAGTCTGGTAATAAGTGGATCATCCTGTTTTCCAGACATTCCACCTTAGACTCCATGTGCATTGCACTGCAAGTAGAACATTGCTCAGATTGCTTACTGCTATGGAACTTGCCTTCAGGACAATGCAGTACTTTCTCAACATTTGGTAGCAGGTGCTCCCCACACCTTTATCAATTAGTCAATGCATTGTTTGACTTCTTCCAATATTTGTTTTACCTTGCAGGTCTTTTGCTAGTGTCATCATCACATACTTCACCCACATCGGGACAGCCTCAAGGCCCTCCACAAAATCATCCCTCTCAGCCCCATCTCCTAGTGCTTCTCTATGACTCAAAGGTTTGGGATTAAAAATCTTCACTTCTTTATAAGTATGTGTTTATCACTAGAAAGCACTGTGGCAAGTGTATTACTAGCCTACCACATGAAAGGGGAACAGTCCCAAACTTCCCAATGCCATTACAGAAGAATACTAAGTCAAGCAAAAGTTCACCAGCCTTCTTTTTGGAGGTATCAACTAATATGCCATCTGGCCCTAATGCTTTCACTGGTGTGACACAGCTTAAAGCGTTCAATAACTCTGATACTGGCATTTTATTTTCCACTAAAAGGGCCCAGCCCGAGGTAAAAAATTGGAATGTTAGACTACTCAAGTTCTCTTGAATATCCCCCTAGACCCTCTGTCTTCTTGGTATTTGTATATCTTGGAACAATTTACAAAAGCATTCATAACATAATTAACACATTCTCCTTTATAGTGAGGTAGTTTAGCGTTACAAATCATGCAAAATGTGATACCAACATGAAACTTTGCACAGGGCTTAATAATAAGGTAAATATGAGTGATGATACAGACCCCAAAAATCATATGGCTACTTTGCCCATATAACATCATAAAAGAAAATGGCCGCCGCTATCATTTGTATAGCGATTATGAATCTAATGTTAGCCATCCATCACATCATTTCACATGTTTTTCTGGTTGGGAACGCCAAAAGTGGTAGGTACTAATTCTGCATTTTAGTTGACCCCTGACAAAGTATGAGACATTTGTAATGGATTCAGTGAGTAAATACCTTGTGATGTAAATAAAAAAGTATGTTGCGCATCCCTTGTAAAGTAACAAATTATTTTTATTGTTGCAGGTTTCTCAAATTGTGAAAAGAGTGTCAGCTGTCAATGAGTAAAAATGTCCACCAAAAGAAGATGTGAATGTTTAACTATTAATAAGGAGTTTATATCTAGTACACAAAATGTTGGAACTGAGATTCATTGGGATCTGTGTGTATTGTGTCTACAAGAATTACCAAAAGTTTTAGTGTGTCCAGCTAATAGTAAACGTTCTGATAAAGGAATTCGGTACAAAAGATTGCTTGAAGATCTGCAAGCTTTTGACGAAATAAATGGACATACATTAATCATCAAATCAAAATTGTTAAAAAATCTTGATGTAGTTGAACAACTGTTAAACTAAAACTGTGAACAATTCCATAATACGTGTAGAAACACAATTGACAAAACCAAACTTGCAAGGTTATAAAAAAAACTAAACTAATTCAAGACAGTTTTCAAGAGAACACTTCAAGGTGTACATGTGCTTCATTTATAGTTGGTGAATTGAAAGATACATGTTTCTTCTGTGATGGAGAGTCAGGGGCATAGCTTATAAATGTGTGTTCGCTTGAGTCGAGTAATCGAGTTCAAGCTGCTGCAGTTGCATTAAGTGACTCAACAGTACTTGGCAAGTTAAGTGGTGGCGATATGGTTGCGACCACAAACGGTGCTTTGTTAGTTTTAATAACCAGCTTCAGCAAATAAAGAACAAAGAAAAAAGTGAAGTCAATAATTTTGACATTAATCTATGGCATGGTATTAAGTGCAGTTGTAAACTATCTCGAAGATGCACTTCAAAATTCTGATGTTTCACCAGTATTTACTTTATCTAACATCAAATCACTTGTGGTTCATCGTATGGCAGAATTATGTATAGAAAAAGATATGTTTATTTCATAAGGGAGTCCTAAAGTCAGTGAACCACAAAGTATCCATCTTAAAAAGTGGCTGCTCACTTTTCACTAGATTGTATATTGCTTGTCAAGATTTAAAGGATTTTGTTTGCCCATAAGAATCTTGATTATCACCCATCACTTTCTGAGGGAGGATTGCTAAGAAAATGGGCAAAGTCTGACTTTATCTCTTGTTTGGAAAAGCTTACCTGTGCTGTAGATAACATGAATAACGTTCCAGACACTGCAAGTTGTGGTATTATGTATGGATCAGCAATAATCAATTTCTTAAAACTCACAAATGTACGCAATTTTCAAGACCACAGCACCTATATTTCAGCCTTATTTAATGAACATACTTAACAAATCGAAACAAGTAGACATAGTATTTGACTGTTACATAAAGGGGTCTCTGAAAAAGGAAGAAATAAATAGGCAAGGTTTTGGTCTACGCTATTGTGTAAAAGGTTCAACAAAGATACCAACAAACTGTTGAGACTTTTCTACAAAATGAAGATAACAAAAATGATTTGTTTCCAATTCTTGGCTTCTAACTTTTTGAGTCTTGAGATACCAGAGGGTAAAATTGTAGTACTGAAAAAGGATGATAACATGGGGAATATTCTCGAAAGTCTGAATGTATCTGAATGTATTTGAACTCAGACCATGTTATCAAGAGGACGCTGATACTAGATTTCCATTACATCAAAAACATGCAAGTGAAAGTGGCCAGAAGTCTATAACTATATGTACTGTTGATTCCGATGTAGCAGTTATTGCTCTTCATGCTTTTAGCAGCTTAAATCTTTCAAATATGTGGATTGATTTCGGTACTGGGAAACATCAAATGCTACTGTCTATCCATGAGTATGCTTAAAGACTTGGCAAAAGTGTTTGTGATGGTATTTTATTTTTCCATGCAATTAGAGGTTTGAGCACTTTATCTGCATTTTCAGGTCGTTTCAAGAAAACAGGACGGGTAACGTGGCAAGATTTTCAGTCATAAAAATATTGTTTTAGCTCTCTCATTGCCCACCAGATATTTCAAATAACAGCCTCAGTCAGCAGTAGCAATTTGTGGATGTAAAACATTGTGTGCCCATGCTTGTAAATGTAAACAATTACATCTTCCATTTACTAGTCTTTGTGTTTGTGATGGACAATGCAATAGGGAGAAGATGTTTTAGATGTCTGACCAAATTGTAACCTTTAAAAAACTGTTGATTAAAATAACAATAAACATTTATAACAATATAATTTGTATCCTCATTCTTTTTCAATAAAAAATGTTTTAATGTTTAAATGTTACAAAATCAGTTTTTATATCATAACAAAAAATATAGCAGAAATATGCAGAGTGTCATTCAAAATTTTGTATTACACTTTTGGTGCACCCTGTATATTGGGCCTATGTTCCCCCGTAAATTTTAACAACATAAACTAGACATTTTTGATGAACCATGATTTTTGTTTGCAATTTCTATCTTTAGCCGTTCAAAAGTTAAGAGGACTGTGAAAGTTCTGTGGAACACCATGTATATCTACCTTATAACACATACTTATCATAGTGTACTATGAGCCAATTAAATTCTAACGTTTTTTAAATCCTTGGCTAAAAACCACTACAGTTATGTTCTAGAAGACCAATATTACATTTATGGTAATTTACTGGCCCTTGAGGTGGCCATTTTGTATTATGACATCACACACCTAAAATGGGGGTTCAGAGTTTTGGGGTCTTATCAAAAATCAATGTTCATATAACTGCCTAACACTGTACCATATGAATATCACATTTTACACAATTCTGGTAGTTTTTTACTCTAAGCTACAACACTATTGACTAGTCTGTTACCAGACTGTGAATCTTCTCAATCCTACCTTTCTATTCCTTGGGTTTAGCTATGTTAGCTAAAATTTAACCACATTTTTACCCTACTCAAGACCCCACTGACCATTTCTCTGTAGGACAATTCCCCTTTTTTGTTTCAAATTCTCTGTTAATTTCAGCAGTCTGCCTGAGGTCACTCATTTGCCTGACCTTGTTCTGCCCAAAGGCAGATCACCCACTATATTTTTGAGTTCATGCCTCTCTAGCAGGACTTTTATGATGAAGTTCTTCTGCTGACATAGTACTGGTACTTTTATACAACAAATCACAAAAGTAATGCTAGGTGAGTAGACATAATGGCAGCTTGCTTGGCATCTGTTTTTGGTTCACAGAAACAAACAACAAAAGCAGATGTTTTTTCTCCCTGCACATTGGTCTCTTTTCAACCCAGGTCTGCCATACTGTGCATGGTGGTCCTTTGCAGGGAAATTAAATTTGGTAGGGACTGCACTTAACGTTGCAGGTGTTCTTACAGTCATTAGGAGCCAGTCTTGTGGCACATGAACTTCTGGTTAAAGGCCTGCTGGCACCTTCACCTCTAAATAGTGTGGGGAAACAGCAAGTTTGATGGGACAGATGCTTCACCGATTTACAGTGAGACTCTCACTGCGCTGAACCCTAATAGTAGCCTTAAGTGCCTAATGAGGCATAGAATAAAATGTTTAGCAATTAGCATTACATTCAGATGGCGTCCCAAGCGTAAGAGCTGTAAAAGCAGACAAATGTGAAGCCTGATGTTCAACTTGTGTGACCCTACAGAACAATATGCTGCAAAGTAAGAAATACTTTTTCCTCGATGCCTGCCAGTGTTATGCAAAAAAAAGTAATGCTATGACAGGCTTTACCCCTTTCTTCACATCCCTACCAGGGTAACCAGCAACAATATGATTCTCATATAAGTTCTTTTGTTAAAAATTCAGCAGCTTCATGAAATGTAAAGTTAGCAATTTATTTAAAAAGGGACAACAAATTGTACCCCATTGCAGTAGGAATGCTCTGAATGCAACACGTCCGGGTTTCTGACAGCTGTAAAGGCGATCATTTGTTGGCTACTGTCTTTGATCCCTACTGTTTATGGCTGCTGCAGTCCAAAGTGACTGTGAGTCAACATTATTTTCTGCAGCTTGATTACTTGTATAGCGTATCAAACATTGCAGGGAATTGGTCATGTGAAACAAAGTTCACTCTAGGCATAGGAATCTTCTGACTTCTTGACAATTTGCAAAGATTCCTGACTTCTTCCACCTTTGCAGGTGGAGAGTTTTACTTTTTAACTTCTTGGTAAAAAGGCCTCTGATTTTTTCATTAACTATGAGCCACTTCCTGTCTCTCATTTGCTAAGTGAGGGGCTGTAGCCACAATCAACAAGGAGCTAGTGTACTCTTTTGGAGCACCCTTAATCAGTGCTTAACTTTCAGTGGTGTTTGACAGCGGAGGCCATGGCACTAATTTTTGGGAACCAGCACTTATTTTTTTACATCAGAGCAGTGATGCTGGAACAATTTTCAGAGTGAGGGTGCTACAATCAATATTATATTACTGAAGTCATAGGGCTTGTGAAAAATCCAAGTGTCACAAAAAACAAGTGTAGCAAATGTGCCTCACCCATTCAGCAAGAGAGAGATAAAGGTGTAGAATGTAGCCGATGGTGCATTTTATAGGATATGAGTGGCAGCTCACCATCATTTACAGATAGTGCTTGTTGAAAATAGCCCTTTCTGCAGGGTTATTCACAAACATTTTTTCCTTTCTTCCCTTATTTTTGTGACCTTCTTTTTTGGCTTTAGGGCTCTGGGCACTTTGTCACTGCTGATCAGTGCTAAAGTGCATGTGCTCTCTCCCCTAAAACTTTGTAAGATTGGCTTACACCTATTTGGCATATTTAACTTACCTGTAAGACCCTTGAAAGGTTGTACACCATTTACCCCAGGCCTGTAAATTAAATGCTACTAGTGGGCCTATGTCGCTGATTGCGCCACCCACAGAAGTAGCCGTTCAAACTTATCTCAGGCCTGCAAATGCAGTGCCTGTGTGGCCTGTTTACTGCTGCATTGACTTGGCAACTCAAACTACTTGCCAAGGTCTAAACCCCCTATTAGCTACACTTAAGTCCCCCTGAAGGTATGCCCTAGATAGCCTTATCAGTAGGGTGTTGTGTCTGGGAAAGGTAGAACATGTACATATATGTTTTACATGTCCTAGTAGTAGCAAACAGCCTATTTCATTTTTGTGAGGGCTGCTCCTCACCAAGATTAGCATTGGGAATTCCCTTGTATATTTTCAAGTGGCAATTTCTGATCTGAAAGCAGCAGTGTGGGCATGTTTGGAGAGGTAGTGAGAACTCCTGCTTACTGGTGTAGTTGTATTTTACATTGCTATTTTAGAACTGGCACTTTTAGAAAGTGGGCATTTCTCTTTGTTTATTACTCTAGTGTTTTGCAGCCTGCCTCCAAATCACGTCTAGGGCATTTCTATGTGAGCCACTCACCTGAGTTCCAAGCATTCCATTGGAGATATGACGATTCCCCAATCCCGGTGAGGACTAATGTGACCGCAATAAATAGTACATTGCCCTCTCTCAAGTCCTCAAGGGAAAGAGGATTTGGGGAAGAGAAAAAGAGAACATACAAGCTTCTGCTTTATGGACTGCAGAATTGGACTGCTGGACCCTGAAATGCATTCTGTGCTGGGCGTCAGGACTTCTGATTTCTCAAAGTACTGGGTTCTTAGTTTTTAGGATTCTGGGCTGCAAAATAATTACTTCATTATTACATTGAACTTATATAAACTATTGTACATTGCATAATGTCAGCTATTGTTGACACATTGTGCATATGTTTCTATAAGGCTGAACAAGTCTCTTCCTCTTCTTACAATACTTTCAGAGTCTCTAAAGCAATGTCCAAACAATCAATTTGACTAAAGGGCTTCTTTGTGTTCTGGCCGAATCTCTCAACAATAATAGTTTTGATAAACGTGTTCTATTTCCAATTTCCTAATTCCCAGGGGACCGCTTGTTACAGGAAATACGTCTTTCCTTAATGTCTGTTTAGAGGTATCCTGGTTCCCACCCAAATGATAAATCACGCTAGCTGTCATAAATTATTTAAAAGACAGAGCTCTGTTTTGTTCGATTTAAGTGATTAATCTTTCTTTACCTTGGAATGAAGTTACTTGCTTGAAGATTTCAGAAGAACCCAAACTGTTTTTTTTCAGCTTTTTTATTTTCTCTCTTTTACAGGAAATATGGGATCGGCAGCAGAAGACGGAAGAGGAGAGCTGGCAATACCACTTTCCAGCCTAAGGGTATAGACCCAGGGTTGAGGAGCCAGATTCAGGATATCACCCCTGACCTTGAGGGAGGGACAGCTGTCATAAGCATCCCAAACATTTTGTCTTCTGGATGTACCACACCTGGTAGAAGAGTGCAGAACTCTAAAAGGCGGGGCAGGGGGAGAAAGGACCCATCTCTGACCCCAGTTCAACCCAAGGGTGCAGACCCAGGGCTAGGAGACCAGTTGCAGGGGAGAACCTCTGAACTGATGGGAGAGCTGAGCAGGACAGCTGGCACATGCGCCCTGAGAGTTCTGGATCATGGGGCTAACACACTCCCAAAAGGAGGGTACGGAACCCCAGAAGGAGGTGCAAGGGGAGGAAAACCTCACCATTGGCTCCTGCCAGCCTGATGGTACAGGCACTGGACTAAAATGCCAGTTTCGAGGTACCATCCCTGAGCTGGTGGTAAAGAAAGTGGGCTCTGTGCGCATGAACAGTGGGAGCCAGCTGGGTACAGAGTGATGCAGAACTGTACATTCCTTGGTAGAATGTATATTTTTCCACCAATTCCCAATGCCTAATCTGGCCAATCACATGGTTGAATTTTGCACGAACCCTATTGCAAATAGACACATGTTATAATCATTGTCAGCGACGCGACCCTAAAACAAGGGCCTGTGAAAAAAGCCTTCATATCTCCGTGCCAAACCACTGAGGGCTTCGATGTCCAATAAACTAACTGATTGTGAACACAGGCAAATGCTATGTCAAAAAGTTCACTTTGGCCACAGCCTCTAACTTACAGTACACTGATATTTTCATTTCCGTTAACTAGGCCCCAAAGGCCAATAAAAATGTTCCTGTTCAAGTGAGGCAAAGATTCATGAGACGTGAGAAAATAAGCAAGAAATGATCTTAGCGCTTTGCAAAGGATCTGGTTTAGAATCTTTAGGGCATTCAGCCCTGCCGGGCTCACCTTTTCCAGCAGCTAAACACCCGTAATGTAAGTGGAATGGCAGGGAGGGTGAGTGAAGAAGTAGTCATTGTCACATCCTGCATGAAGTACTGTGAGTCTGTGTGGACTGGCTCATGGTCTTTTCTGTGAAACTGCTCTTTACCCTCTTTCCTGTGGACGTTGTTGTAATTGTCTGGCATCTAACCTCTGACCCTTTTTGCCGGTAGGAGCATTTCATGATGAAGAAGAGATCACGGGCCAGAAGACAACAGCTCATTTATTAAAACGTGCATAGCAGATTACTTTGTTCTTTCTCACATCTTGCTTTATTTATGCATCTTTGCTGCATCTTTATTTGTTGTGTGTTTAAAATATTATATTTGAAATTGTAGTCTTGGTTTTCTCTCGTTTACTAAACTTGAAAAGGTTCCCACAGATTGACTACTATTTCCTTATATACATTCACATCCACCATTCCTGTAGCAAGTGGACTTTAGGTGAAATACCACTCCTTTATGTAGCGTTCATTATATATTGATGCTATCTTGCAACAAATTTCCCTTTTCCCTTTGTAAGTGCTATGTCATAAAATAGACATGCATCATTTAGTTTGGCAGTTTTGCGAAGATGTCTCTCACATGTACCGCATAACTGTAAACAAAACATATATTGAGCTTAGAAATGCATCTGATGCCCATTTATTAAAGGTGCATGAGGAAGAGTCCAACCAATTAAGTCTGTACCTACCAATTGCAGGAGGAAGACCTTAGTCAGCACCGATGATTGGACACATAAGGCCCAGTATTAGACGCCCTAGAGTCGGGTTTCGTTGCGTCTTGTGGGATGGGTATAGGGGGTTGGCCTGGTTTGTAGTGGGTACCTAAGGTACTTACACCTTATACCAGGTCCAGTTATCCCTTATTAGTGAAATGTAGGCAGTGTTCTAGCGGCTTATGCTGTCTAGAGGTAGCTGTAGCAGAGCAGCCAAGGCTGAACTAGGAGACATGCAAAGCTCCTGCAATACCACTATAGTTACACAGTACTTATACACAATAAAAGACAATACTAAGTGTTACCAAAAATAAAGGTACTTTATTTTACTGACACAAGGCCAAAAATATCTTAGAGGCAACACTCCTTCTGGAGGTAAGTAAGTGACCAAAATCAGGTAAGTAAACAGTCATAGAATAGTGCAAATAGTAGAAAATACAAAATATTTCAATGGGCCTAGGGGCAACATAAACCATATACTAAAATAGTGGAATGTGAATGTCGAATTCCCCCCCAGGCAAGTGTAGAGGGGCGCTGGGAGTATAGGAAAACACCAAAGGTAAGTAAAGTACCCCACCGCAGAGCCCAGGAAAGCAGGAGCAAAGTACAGTAAGTTTCCTCAGAACACACCACGAGTCGTGATGAAGAATTATGCAAGAACCAAGTAAGACTGCAAGCAACCAATGGCGTACTCCTGTACATGAAGACCTGTGGAGAGAGGAGACTGAGTCCAGAAGTCGAAGAAGCGTCCAGGAAGAACAGGAGCCACTGCCCACCTGGAAGAAGGTGCAAAAGTGGATTCTCCGGTTAGAAGAAAAGTACAGAAATGCACCAAAGAAGATAGCTGCGGGTTCCTGCTTGGTGCAGGAGATGTCATACATTGAGTTGTTGGATGCAGGCTGTTTGCATCACTGGATTCCACCAACAAGCCTTGGTTCATGCAAGTACACGGTTTGCGTCAAAAAGGAGCTGCCTGGACCCAGGAGGGACCTGGGGGTCTCAACTCTGACTGAAGAGACAGAGGGGGCTCTCAGCACTTCAGAGAGCCCTCAGAAGACCAGGCAGTGCCCAAGGAAGTCCCAGAACATGGGACAAAGGAGATGCAAAATGCAGTTGTTTTCAGAAGTCTATCATTTGACTGTTCTTATTCTATGCACTTAAGTCGTCATGTTGAAACAACTTCGACATTTGTTCTTGCACATATTGATATATGAAGCTCTGAGATGAACTTATGTCAAACTGTTTATGCTGTTACCTTTTGCATTACGAATACTTATGTATTTATCCTTCCCATGTAAAAATGTTAAGACTAAAAAGTTATTTAATATAGTAATTGATTTATATCACTAGAGAGATATGCTGCTGATGATGATTAAGCAAGTAAAGGAGTAAGTGAAAAAGTTGTGTTAAAATGGTCCAGAGACGGTAAATCTTAGGTTTTGGTCTAAAACTGAGATTAAAGAAGGCTCTGCAGAGTTCATGAAGGAGCAATTCACAGGGAGATGGCGCAAAAACGGAGAAGGAACGGCTGCCACATTTTGACTTACAGAACCTAGTCAAATCCAGAAATCAAAGAGGGCAGACCTGAGAGTAGCAGGTACTTGGAGTTGAAGGTGGATAGAAGCTGTGAGCAGTGCGATGAACTAAGTGGCGAATTTAGAAGCAAATTCTGGTATGGATTGGCAGCCAGTGAAGTTGACAAATAATAGAAGAGGATTTGAAGAACCTAGAAGTAGCGATTATCAAACAAGCCCTTCGTTCTGATCATATGGAAGGTGATTTGGTAAAGAAGCTTGGATGTCAAAGTTGACACTGTTGGTATAGTTTAAACATGTCTCTGCGTAATCGAATTGTCAAATTATTCAAAACGACACATTCACAAACATACATTTGTGAACTAAATTACACTTACAACCAGTTTTCACAAATAGTTAACATAGTTAACATATACGTTCAGCATTGGCCCTGCACCAGTGTCTACTCTGCACCATTGTCTGCATGTACTGCACCAGTGTCTACATGGAATTGAAATCGCTGTGAGGGGCGTGGCTAAGCCAGCCAAGATGGCGGACGCGAGCCGATAGAGCTCCGCATCCCAACTCTGGATTATCCGTCACCAAAAAGCTTACGAGGGGCCAGTAACCCCTAAACACTTGGCGCCCCACAGTGCTGAGTTTCCCTGAGCCTCCGGGGATCTCGACTGTGGTCTCCGTGGCGCAGCGCCAGATGAAAGGGGACCGCGCGCAGCTACGGGCGGCAGCCCGCTCGGGTGAGGCACAAAGTAGAGGCTGTGCTGGTGGAGTGCGCTGCTGCCGCGTCTGGCCCGTGGGGGTGCCTGGGCCTGCGGAGTCGCTGGGGCAGGATGTGTGCCCACACCAAGTGAGTCGCGTGGAGGCCGGTGTGCCCAGGTGCACAACAGTGCGGAGGGCCCCAGTCTCTGGCACAGTACTGCGGGTGCTGCGGAGGAGACGTGGGACTGCTCCTGCGCAACTTCGATGAAGAGCGGCTCAGGGTGCGCCCGACTGCAGAACTGGACGGGGTAGCCCGGAGGACAGAGCACCTAGTGGATGAAAAAGACTTTGGGGGTCATTCTGACCCTGGCGGTAAAATCCGCCAGGGCCAACGACCGCTGGAGCACCGCCAACAGGCTGGCGGTGCTCCCTTGGGCATTCTGACCGCGGCGCTACAGCCGCGGTCAGAAACGGAAAACCGGCAGTGTACTGCCGGTTTTCCGCTGCCCTGGGGAATCCTCCATGGCGGCGCAGCTTGCTGCGCCGCCATGGGGATTCCGACCCCCATTACCGCCATCCTGTTCCTGGCGGTCGTGGCCGCCAGGAACAGGATGGCGGTAAGGGGTGTTCGTGGGGCCCCTGGGGGCCCCTGCAGTGCCCATGCCAATGGCGTGGGCACTGCAGGGGGCCCCGTAACAGGGCCCCACCATGATTTTCAGTGTCTGCCATGCAGACACTGAAAATCGCGACGGGTGCAACTGCACCCGTCGCACCCCTTCCACTCCGCCGGCTCCATTCGGAGCCGGCATCCTCATGGAAGGGTGTTTCCCGCTGGGCTGGCGGGCGGCCTTCTGGCAGTCGCCCGCCAGCCCAGCGGGTAACCCAGAATACCCGCGGCGGTCTTTTGACCGCGCAGCGGTATTCTGGCGGTCCCAGCCAGGCCGGCGCCTTCCGCCGCCGGCCGGGGTCAGAATGACCCCCTTTGTCTGTTGGGCTGCTCGTGCTGCTGCCCAACAGCATTCCGGGAGCGCATGCAAGCGGGCCCAACCTAAATAGATGAAACGTCGCTGAAGCCTGCTGATGGTGAGACTTGGAAGTGGCCTTACCGCTGGTTCTTGGGCCGGGAGCTGGAAGCCAGCCTTCACTAAACTGCACGGGGGGAAGCTAAGCCATGCAGTTCAGCCAAATAAGGGGACGTAGGCACACGTCTTAGCAAGCTTACCCTACAGCATATTTGGGACACTATCTGAAACTGCCTTCGCTGTTCGTTCCCCTTGGCCTGACTGGGTGCGCTGGTGGGCCCCGCGGGACGGAATCCCCTGAGTGCAACCTTGTTATCGAAGAAACAACCTATACTACCACTGACATTTCTATAGGCTCTGGATATGGTGGGGACTGGCCTCCTCCGTTCTGGAACCGGTGGTAAGCATCCACAAGACACCGCAACTCAAGATAGCCAAAAACTCGATGCCGTACTAGCAGTGGTGGAGCGCATCGGCGATTCACTGGAGCGGGCCCACACATCTCTGGAAGCCAAAATAGACAGGGTGGCCAGCAATCTTGTTTTGTTACATGCAGATCACCGCAATTTGGCGGAAAAGACAGGCACAATTGAGGCACAAATAGACGAAATGGCACCCGCCACATCCCGCCTAGAGACCGAAATGCAAGACGCATTGGCCCGCATAGGAGAATCGGAGCGTCGTGTTGAGGATGCAGAAGGCCGCACCTGAAGAAACAATATACGTGTTATTGGCCTGCCGGAGGGCGTGGAGGGTCGTGATGCTGTGACCTACTCTGAAGCCTGGCTCCGGGGATTGATACCGAAAGGAACTCTGACACGCTCAGTCGAGCATGCACATAGGATTCCTACAAGACCACGACCCCGGGAAGCGGCCCACGTCCCTTTATAATTAGTTTGCTTCATTATGCAGAAAGAGATATTATTCTTAGGTCCATGAGGTCATCACCACCGCCTCGAGTCGATGACGTACAGGTCATGCTGTTTCCGGAGTACACATTGGCTGTGTAGAGAGACCGCGCCTCCTACTTACCTTTAAAACGCAAGCTCCGGACACTGCGTCTTGAATACTTTCTTTTATTCCCGGCCAAATTCCGCATAATATCTGAGAACAAATCCCACTTCTTTACCACGCCAGAAGCGGCATGGGAATGGCTGGAGTCAACAGGCCGTATCAGAGGCCGGGACCTGGAGAGGAACCCACCAGTGCCACGGGGAAGCGCACACGTGTGAGACGAGGCCGTAAAGCAGGTAGTGCAACTCTGCAGAGCGCGAAACATGCCCCCGATCTGGAACAAATCCAGGAACGACGCGAGGCATTGAAGTCGGCAGCAGCCATCAACACTTCTGTAACTGCATCGGAAGCAGAAACTGAAATTTCGCAACCCCTAAGCGACCATCCTACTACACCAGATCAACTTTCTGAGATGAGTTCTCCAGCATGCTTGGGGGTGACCCCCGGTACAGCAGATGACCTGTTCTAGAACCCTTCGGCGCCTGTCTGGGTGACTTAGCGGCCCCACGATCATATCCTTTACAGTCCCAATTTTTTCTTCAGTACATAATGCGCACCTTGTTTACAGATATGCCATGTAATATTGCACTAATCACATGAGGATGCACCTGCAAACTCACAGGGAAATTGACTAGCAGGCCGCACGACTGGCGCCGGTGCCCCAGCTGTTCACGGGCATTAACTTCTACTGGCCCCCCACTCAATTATCCACATACGCTCGGGATTGCACAACTCACTATACGCTCATCTTTCCGTCACACTGCCTACCCCACACTCTAGTGGAGAACTACCATGTATAACTGTTTTGTTGACCCCATGGGTTATTTGGTTTGGGTGGAAACCGGTTGTTCCTCTGCTCTGATGGTATTCTGCTACTGTTGATACAGAGTGTAAGAAAATGGCTCCCTGTTGCAGTTACCCCCCCACTTTTTGCCTGATACTGATGCTGACTTGACTGAGAAGTGTGCTGGGACCCTGCTAACCAGGCCCTAGCACCAGTGTTCTTTCACCTAAAATGTACCATTGTCTCCACAATTGGCACAACCCTGGCACCCAGGTAAATCCCTTGTAACTGGAACCCCTGGTACCAAAGGCCCTGATGGCAGGGAAGGTCTCTAAGGGCTGCAGCATGTCTTATGCCACCCTAGGGACCCCTCACTCAGCACAGACACACTGCTTGCCAGCTTGTGTGTGCGGGTGGGGAGAAAATGACTAAGTCGACATGGCACTCCCCTCAGGGTAACATGCCAACCTCACCCTGCCTGTGGCATAGGTAAGTCACCCCTCTAGCCCACCTTACAGCCCTAAGGCAGGGTGCAATATACCACAGGTGAGGGCATAGGTGCATGAGCACTATGCCCCTACAGTGTCTAAGCAAAACCTTAGACATTGTAAGTGCAGGGTAGCCATAAGAGTATATGGTCTGGGAGTCTGTCAAAAACGAACTCCACAGCTCCATAATGGCTACACTGAATATTGGGAAGTTTGGTATCAAACTTCTCAGAATAATAAACCCACACTGATGCCAGTGTTGGATTTATTAAAAAATGCACACAGAGGGCATCTTAGAGATGCCCCCTGTATTTTACCCAATTGTTCAGTGCAGGACTGACTGGTCTGTGCCAGCCTGCTGCTGAGAGACGAGTTTCTGACCCCATGTGGTGAGAGCCTTTGTGCTCTCTGAGGACAGAAACAAAGCCTGCTCTGGGTGGAGGTGCTTCACACCTCCCCCCTGCAGGAACTGTAACACCTAGCAGTGAGCCTCAAAGGCTCAGGCTTCGTGTTACACTGCCCCAGGGCACTCCAGCTAGTGGAGATGCCCGCCCCCTGGACACAGCCCCCACTTTTGGCAGCAAGTCCAGGGGAGATAATGAGAAAAACAAGGAGGAGTCACCCACTAGTCAGGACAGCCCCTAAGGTGTCCTGAGCAGAGGTGACCCCTGCCTTTAGAAATCCTCCATCTTGATTTTGGAGGATTCCCCCAATAGGAAAAGGGATGTGCCACCCTCCCCTCAGGGAGGAGGCACAAAGAGGGTGTAGCCACCCTAAGGGACAGTAGCCATTGACTACTTCCCTCCCAGACCTAAACACACCCCTAAATTCAGTATTTAGGGGCTACCCAGAACCTGGGAAATTAGATTCCTGCAACCTAAGACGAAGAAGGACTGCTGAGCTGAAAAACCTGCAGAGAAGACGGAGACACCAACTGCTTTGGCCCCAGCTCTACCGGCCTGTCTCCCCACTTCAAAAGAACTGCTACAGCGACGCGTTCCACAGGGTCCAGAGACCTCTGAAGCCTCAGAGGACTACCCTGCATCTAAAAGGACCAAGAACTCCCGAGGACAGCGGCTCTGCTCCAAGGAAGAAGCATCTTTGCAACAAAGAAGCAACTTTGAAAGAACACACGTTTCCCGCCGGAAGCGTGAGACTTTGCACTCTGCACCCGACGCCCCTGGCTCGACTTGTGGAGAACCAATGCTACAGGGAGGACTCCCCGGCGACTGCGAGCCCGTGAGTAGCCAGAGTTGACCCCCCTGGGCCCCCACAGCGACACCTGCAGAGGGAATCCAGAGGCTCCCCTGACCGCGACTGCCTGCTTCTAAGAACCCGACGCCTGGTAAGGACACTGCACCCACAGCCCCCAGGACCTGAAGGATCCGACCTCCAGTGCAGGAGCGACCCCCAGGTGGCCCTCTCCCTTGCCCAGGTGGTGGCTACCCCGAGGAGCCCCCCCCCCCCTTGCCTGCCTGCATCGTTGAAGAGACCCCTAGGTCTCCCATTGAACTACATTGCAAACCCGACGCCTGTTTGCACACTGCACCCAGCCGCCCCTGTGCCGCTGAGGGTGTACTTTTTGTGCTGACTTGTGTCGTCCCCGGTGCCCTACAAAACCCCCCTGGTCTGCCCTCCGAAGACGCGGATACTTACCTGCTGGCAGACTGGAACCGGGGCACCCCCTTCTCCATTGAAGCCTATGCGTTTTGGGCACCACTATGACCTCTGAACCTGACCGGCCCTGAGCTGCTGGTGTGGTAACTTTGGGGTTGCTCTGAACCCCCAACGGTGGGCTACCTTGGTCCCAACTTTGAACCCTGTAGGTGGTTTACTTACCTGCAAAACTAACAAACACTTACCTCCCCCAGAAACTGTTGAAAATTGCACTGTCTAGTTTTAAAATAGCTTATTGCCATTTGTGTGAAAACTGTATATGCTATTTTGCTAATTCAAAGTTCCTAAAGTTCCTAAGTGAAATACCTTTCATTTAAAGTATTGTTTGTAAATCTTGAACCTTTGGTTCTTCAAATAAACTATGAAAATATATTTTTCTATATAAAACCTATTGGCCTGGAATTGTCTTTGAGTGTGTGTTCCTCATTTATTGCCTGTGTGTGTACAACAAATGCTTAACACTACCCTCTGATAAGCCTACTGCTCGACCACCCTACCACAAAATAGAGCATTATAATTATCTCTTTTTGCCACTATCTTACCTCTAAGGGGAACCCTTGGACTCTGTGCATGCTATTTCTTACTTTGAAATAGTGCATATAGAACCAACTTCCTACACAGAGTCTATACACAAGTTGCCTGGTTGAGTGCTGGAGCCCTGTTATTGTATGTAAAGTCCTGCTCTTATGGGCCGCGCAGCTAGTTTTCTGCTCCAACAACCAAACACTACCATGAATACCTAAATCGCCCTTACGTGGAATGTGCGTGGTATACAAGTGCCAAAACGTAGGTATTCCATATACTCCTACCTTAAAAGACACTCGGTGCACATCGCCTTTCTGCAAGTAACTCATTTGGCGCTCCCAGAGATCCCCCGTTTGCAGTGGCGTTGGAGAGGTCAGTTATATGCGACAGGTCACTCTACCTATGCTAGGGGTGCTCTGGTTTGGATAATACCGGGCATTCCCTTTGTAGCAGAATACCAAATAATAGATGATCTGGGCAGTACGCGTTCGTGCGGGGGCGACTTGCTGGCCTGGCCATATTACTGGGCTCCATATATGCTCCGAATGTGAACCAGGCCTCCTTCCTACATACTTTGTCTAACGAGCTGTCGGGGTGGAGCGACTATCCCTGGTTATTGGGAGGAGACTTTAATAGTGTACTGGATCCGGACTTAGACCGCCCCTTCCCCCGTTCCCCATAGCGGCCACTGTGTCAGCTGTACGTGCTCTGACTGCCTGGACTAAAAATTGGCGACATATGGCGCCACCTCAACGCTACAGATAGAATTTACTCATATTACTCTGCCCCGCACTCCCTACATGTGCGCCTTGATAGAATATTATGCACACAGAATTTATACCCTACTCTACTGGACACGGACTATCTGGGTCGCACGCACTCAGATCACAACCTGCAACTCGTGCGTCTGGGCTGGGATTTCTCTCCCCCGACTGTCCCCACTTGGAGACTTAGGCCCGAGCTCCTGGAAGAAGCAGCACTTAAAGCATCATTAGTTGAGGCAATTCCTGAATACTCTGCACATAACGAAGGTACAGTATCTTCAGGCTTGATGGAATGGGATGCATTTAAGGTTTTTATTAGGGGTCACTGTATGGGAACGCAGTGGAATCTGCGTCGGTCTGTGGAGCGCAAACTTACTGCGTTCTGAACGGGAGATTGCCTGAAGTCCCACCGGGATAGCACTATTGTCAAAGGCTCGGGCCGAGCACTTATCTCTCCTGGAGCGGTTACGTTGTTTAAACTATGCCGCTCAGTCGGCGTGCACACATACTTCTGCGGATAAGTTGGGCAAACACTTAGCTTGGCTGACTAGGTGCGAACGAGTCCATGGCCCAATTGTGGAGATTCACTCGGAGGCTAGTATTGTGTTTCATACACCCTCGGAGATACACTCAGCATTCACACAGCACTATAGGACTCTCTATGACTCGGCTACATCACTGCATCAGCAGACCTGTGCAGAATTCCTCTCAGCAACTGCACTGCCCCGCCTGACAGCGGCCCAGTAGACCGCACTGGAGGAGCCCATTGTGCTCTCCGAGATCCAGGCTAGTATACACAAACTATCCGTGGGTAGAACTCCTGGCCCAGATGGTCTACCAGCTGATTTTTATAAGACATTTTCCTCTATCCTTTCGCCTCAACTCCTCTGCATATATGAAGAGTCTGTGCAGAAGAGGATTTTTGTTGACGTCGCAGAATGAGGCGCTGCTGGTGTCTCTCCCCAAACCAGGCAAGGACCTGATGGAGCTTGGCTCATATCGACCATTAGCAATGCTCAACACAGATTACAAAATATTGGCCAAGACACTAGCGACGTGTCTTGCGCCCATGGTGCACGAGACCAGAACAGGTTTGTGCCTGCACGAGATACATCTCACAACATTAGGCGGTTGTTCCGTGTTATGCACTATTCGAAACAGGACTGGCCATTGGCAGGGTGCCTGGTTCTCGACCTTGAGAAGGCCTTTGATTCCATGGAATGGACATTCCTTTTTGAGGTCCTGCAGCGATTTGGCATTGGACCTCGCTTTCTCCGTATGGTTAGGCTACTATACACTAATCCCCAGGTCCGGGACTAAATGGGGGGGAGTATTTCGGAGCTGACTGAGATGCACAGGGGCACGAGACAGGGTTGACTCCTTTCTCCGTTGCTGTTCTCCCTCGCCATGGAGCCCTTGGCTTCGGTACTACGCGATCAGATCTCCCGCTGGGTCATTGCCCTAGGAGATGGGTTACACACTGTATGCTGATGACCTCTTATTATATTTCAGGGATGTCACGCAGATTCCCTCGGTTGTCAGGACATTACTGCAGCAGTTTGCCTCACTTTCTGGATTAAGGGTTAATTGGACAAAGTCCTGCCTCTTTCCCTTCGATCCTACACTCCCAAACCCAGGGTTGCACCTCTCTGGAGTTGCAGTTCCTTGGCAACCACACACGTTTAGATATTTAGGCATCCATATCTACCACCGTAGAGAGGACTTGTTTGACGGTAACCTTAAGAGGGCGGTGTCCTCCATCAGATCCCAGATGGCCTTTTGGCAAATGCTGCCACTATCTCTGGCAGGCAGGATTGCCCTTTTGAAAATGATTGTACTACCACAACTATTATACTACTTCTCCAACCTCCCCTACTACATACCAGTCAGTTTTTTTAGGGACCTGGAACCCAAGCTGAGAGAATTTATTTGGAATAAAGGGCGCTGCAGAGTTGCGCTTAAGAAACTTTATATGTCACTGGAGCAAGGCGGTCTCTCGGCTCCTAATCTGGAACATTATTATTTGTCATCCCAGCTCCAATGGGTGTCCAGATGGCTGGCGGGACTTCATCTCCCCGATACGGCAACCATTGCAGGCCCATTGTCCCTTGCACGGGTAGCGCACTTGTTTCACCCACTCACACGCTCTGCAGCGCCGGAGCTGCTTTTCCTTAAGGTGGCCCACAGCTGCTACCGCAGGTCCCTGTGCCTCACAAGGGGAACTGTCCCGTTGCTATGGTCCTGCCCCTCCTTACATAACTACTGAAGAGCTGTGGTAGATTGTTTATCGGCATGCACGACACGCACAATATCATTCACATGGGAGGCCTGCGTACTGGGTTTATTCCCCAGAGGCACACGTCACGCTTCACAGGGCCACCACAAGATTTTTAGATTTGGGTTTTGTGACAGCCAAAAGGCTGATAACTCGCAGATGGAAATCTGCAGAGGCACCTACCGAATTGGCTTGGAAACAGTCATTTGAGATTTGGGCAGGTGCAGAGGGGGTGGCGCTGAAGCGGGAAGATGCACTTGGGCTGAGCAAATACCACCTATCAGACAGCTGGGAGGTGATGCTGGCACACTTACAAAATCCAGGCACAGGCTCTGATTTAGAGGAGTCAGACTAGCATTCAGGACGGCCTTGCGTCCAACAAAAACTAGGGGCACTCTGAGGAGGTCACCGGAATGCTTACCGATTATTGCACTCCCATCCCAAGCATGTAAGCCAAGACAAGGTAGACACCAGGCATCTGGAGCTAAAATACAGCCCCAAAATACAATAATACACCTTCACGGCACCGAAGGGATTCCACATACATGAAGGCATAATCATGCAGTCATCAAATACTTGAAGATAAAGTACTCTATTGTTTAAGAATGTTATTGTGTTTATTTGTTGCTAATTTAGGATCAGCATTTATATCTATACCTCTGTAAATGCATATACACTTCTGCGAAAGGGCAAAGGAAGAGACAAGAAGACTACCACTCTGTGTTTAACCCCAGAGACCTAATTTCTTCTCATACAGAACACTCATACTTAGCCTCAGGCGAACCCCAACGACTGCAAAATGTAATGTATATGTTTGAATATTTCGCTCATTGCTCTAGCTAATACCATAACACCTCTTACTACTTGCTGTTAATCCTTATACTTATGGAAAATGCCTACCATTTATGAATATCTGTTGTATCAATGTCCTCACAGAGTCAAACTGTTATGGTATAATTGAAATAATAATAAAAAGATTCCTGAAAAAAATGGAATTGAAATCGCCACTAAAATTGCAGTGTGCCAAAATCACAGTTTCCGGACACTGCACTATTCCGAGTTTTTGGGCAGTCCCAATTCAGGAGCTGGGTTTTTTCACGGGTATTCTTCCTACTTCAAGCAGGAGGAATTACTTTGAAGAAACAGAGGGGAAAACACATTATGCGCTTTGACACCCACTGAATTTTGTAATTCTGTGGAATGATATCCCCCTAGGGATTCTGCTCTGCCCAAGAATCTGCCGTGAAATGAAACATAAGAAATTCATGAGCACGTGGACAGATTCGTGCACAATAAAATTAAGAAATTATTGGTGGAACATAGCACAGTGAGATTATTAGACGTTGCTTTCTATCTTTTAGATGTTCTTTTAAAGTACCAGCAAAAAATAAAACATAACGCGGTGGATTCGAGGGTAAATTTACTACAGAAAAATTAAGGTCGATAAAATGTTCACAAATTTAAATGGCTTGTAGCAAATCAATCTACTGCTTAATCCAATCATTAAAAATATTGTGATAATAAAATATGTGAATTGAGCCATTCAACATTTTACCCATTATTTTACCCTAAGTGGAAAGGTTGCTAACTAAATCAGTGAAGTGTTTGAGATCATTTAAAAATCGGAAACCTTAAAGGTAGAAAGAGAGATTCCTAGGCCAATTCTCAACTCCGCACAAATATACCATCTTTTTTCTCTGACATGATTTATAAGAAAGGAGCCGATATACAAGAATCCCGGATTCATTCATACTCAACCAAATTATATAGCCCGGAAACATCAGCTCGAATACTAACGAATACACTGAGATAAATAGTATCCTGCGCATCCTTTACCATAGACAATCAGGTGGTAGGCCACCACGTGTCACATAATCTGCACCAGCAGCCAGTGTGAAGAACCTGCTTTCTTCACTTGATACTAGACAAATAGGTGTCCTGATTCATTTAAAAATGTCGGCTGCAAACATTCTACTTGATTCTTCTGGAGAATAAACTTCACTCATGGAGTTTAAGACTAGAATCAGGACCCTTTCCTGTTAATTAAATATTATTTGTGGAATCCAAGTGGTTCTCTTGTACTGTAGTTATTCGGCATCTAGATATGACCTCCAGATAATTTCAACACAGCACCAACTGCAGTTACAAATGTGAATTAATGATACACAGTTTCACATTCGGCTTGATAGCAAACTATAACACTAACTTAAGACGACACATATCCTGTTGTGTATCCACCTCTAGATGAAGGAGAGCTGTCTCTGTCTAATTAGCATAAAAATTGAATATAACTTCTCTTTGTCACAAAAACTGAGAGTATGCCTATCACTGTATAGAAAGGTTTTGGTTTGAATACAGTATGTTATTCATCATTATTTGTGTGATTACAGTACGTTATTCCATCAGCAGTAGCCTAAACGAATCAGTGTTAAACCGTTCCAGCATGATCTTTGTTTGTGGGGTAGTTTAAAATTAAAACAAAACTTCACGCAAGTGTTTCCATTCAGTGCAGCATGCCTTCTTGTCTGACAGAACAAGCCGCAAATTAAAACAGGCAGCAAAGTAAATTTAAATTTTCGATCTAGTTAACTAGGGAGTCTGAGCACCACTTAGACTAATAGTTGTGATTTAAGTTAAGGTTCGCATTTCTTTTTTATCTGTGTGTTAACTGTGATTGTCATCACATTAACGTTTGTGAACCATAATTGTAGACGAGATTGCTGTTTGTACAACAATAAATACCCATTCAATAGTTGTGTGTTGAAGTACAGTTGTGAGAAGCTGTGAAGCATTTTTTGCAAACTTTTTGAAGTTCTATGGAAAACAGCACACATTTCCAAAAGTTGAATAGTTTTCGCTTTGCCCCTCACGTGTGAAATTTGTGTCAGACATATCCTATATAGTAATACTAACAAAACGGTTCCGCAAAGGATATACTTTGTATTAAACCGTTAGCCCCAACTGTAACCAGTTATGCTGTAACTTTGTATGGGACGTTCTAAAGTCAGATTTACCTAAACAATGGTGTATGTAAATTCCTGGAAGCGAACTGCCACACCACTGCAATATTCCACCTGAGGAATGGAGAATAATTACATATATTGGATCAGTTTCTGTCGATTTTTTTCCAGTGTACTTGACGTTCTATAGATGTTTTCTGCCAGATGTTACATGGTGAAATGTGCTCTTGAAAATCTCAGTGGGTGTGAAATTATTGCGCATCTCGGGACTGCTATTCAGCACGAAACTTCTTTTACTGGCCGAATCAGGATTTCACAAACATTCTCGAATGACAGTCTTATTTTTATTTTCTCGTGCATAGCTGCTGTGCTTAGAAAACTTTGACAAAGTAAAAAATGAAGACAGTAAATGTAAAAAAAAAAATCTGCTTATGTTGAGGGGAAAATTTGCTTTGCCACGAGTTGGAAACTATATTGCCGTGCAGAAAAAAAAAAAAAACGTGCACAAGTGATAGTAAATGTCAACTGGGAATAATTGCACCATTGCCAGTCATAAAACAATTTTTTAAAGACGGTCTCCATCACAGCAGTGTATTTCAACAAATGATTATAGGCGCAATACATGCAGTGGCAACACGACTAATGATATTACTGTTTGTGCAACAATGACTACCTGACCATTATTTTTGTGAAGTTATGGAAACAGACATCAATAATATTTGTGATTTGAATATTATTGACATATTCAAGAGCTACTACGTCTTCCCGGTATATTATAGTGATAACACCATGTGCTAAAGGCCTTAACTGTTGATAATCGCTGACCTTTCAGTAATGAACTTGAGCAGATCTGGCTTTCCAGGAGTGCCATTTTGTTTTAAGGATCTTCTAATTCATTTTTACACTTTGGTGTAGTGATAATTTAGCACGTCTAAACTGCAATTAATTAATGTTGTCAACTTGTGTTGGCTTCCTCATATTATCTGGTTTACTTCTCTAAATAAAATAGTCTTCCTTAAATGGTTCGATTTCTTAAATATTGCACCAGTAGGCATTGCAGGTGTTCACTATTTGTGGAAATATCAAACATTGTTATAAGACAGTTTATTTATATAGCAGTTTGATAACACAGCTGCATTATCATTAGTACACGTTTTTTAACTATTGGAAGACTTTCCATCTCCCCTCGGAATAAAAATAACTCCTTTGTATTGTAAATATGGAAATCGATAGCATCGTTTGTGGCAGCCAGGTGCCTCCAAGCAGCTATGTATGTAAAACATAGTGAGTCATATATTCTGGCTCGTGTTCCGCCAGCCTGTCTGACTGACCGTGGACTGTGCACTCTGGCTAGCAGACCGCCCGACAGATCTAGAGAACCACAACAGGATGGATTGGAATTGTTTTGGTGAAAGTGTTCCAACCGACTGACTGGAGTACTTTCATCAAAATAGAAACTTTGGCTGGTTGCTATGTCACTGCGGCCGATCAGCTTTGTTTAAATAAATCATTAAAGGGCGGTAAAGGGTTGTTTCTCAAATCTAAAAAAATGACTCAGATATACAAAGGAGTTTTGCCTTTCCCCCTGACCACATCCTCTATTGCTTTCATGGAGGACCGGGACACGAAAAATATGAGTCAGAATGCTCCCTCTGAATACGCCATGTCTTCTGATGCTTTCACACAACACTCACTGGGTTAAAGTTTTCTTATAGAAGAACCACCTGAGGTACCTTTGTCGAAGTCTGTCCGACTCTAAATGTGACGAGTGAACTGCTGGTTTGATGGGAATGGAATCATGGCTCTTTACAGTGACTTTCAAACTTAGGCAAACTCTAAACTAGATCCATAATTTGTTAGTGGTCAAAATATGTGGTGAATTAAGATTGGCTGGCAGAACTGATCATATAAATGGCTGTTACATTACTTTCCAGGTGATCATGGACTCTTGGGCTCTAGACAGAGATGCTGACTGTTTACTGAGTGGAATGCCTCTGACTGTCTGCCTCAGAACCAACAACAGGTAGGAGGCCACTTTCAGGTTTGCAGGGTTTATCCCTCAGCATCAACCCTTAAGGTACTCAGGCACTCCCTGAAACCTCCAGTGAGTTCATCCACTCTATATACCCCACAATGCTTTACTACACACATGCAACATTGAATCATACTGTGTTGCCAAGGGTTTGATGTGATGTAGCTGGGCTCAGAAATTGCACCCAATTACAGACTAAGATTGCCAACACCTGCCTCAACCCGGAGGGTCTCCTTGGAATGGTACTCCCCATAGCTGTGCACGGGAATGTCAAAGTACGAGTGCCAGTAATGTTCATAATTTTCAGGGAGTAGAACTATCACCCTTTTGACAGCATCAGCGTGCTCTCTGGTCGTCCTATATGAACATTAAACACCCTAAATATTGTGCCACTCTTGCATATATTTCATATCAGGCAACAGAAGCCAACTGGGAAGAAAGGTGCTCAGGTGTGGCAGCAGTACTGGTCTCTCAGAACACAGGTCGGGTCATGAACTTTCCATGTTAAAAAGCAGTCACAAGCTGTATAAGACCCTCTGACATGTACCGCTTGCCTGCCACATTCATCATCACTGTTTTGTCACCCCCTCGGTTCCCTGTACACTTGCTGCCCATTTAGTCTGACAGTCTTCGAATCCTTTGCCATTGAGAAGGGTGATGATGTTGCCCTTAATTCAAACATTTTCTTTTCTGTTGCAACTGGTCTATCTTTTTGATGATCTACTCTTTTTTTCTAGTCCACCCTTTTACGATTCTATTCTATTCCTCTTGCCCTTCTCCCCTCCCAGACTCTCAGTACTTTTACCTACTCTCAATGTCAAGTTAGGATTGTGTTCAGATTTAACAAATGGCCTAGTCGGTGCTTTTAAATGGAGAATTAGATTTATTTTTATTCACCCCACTCAATGCTCAGCATCATAATATTGGAAAATGGTACAATATGGTCAACATTTGGTTAACATAAGGCAGTCCTCATATTATTTAGACTTAAACCGTTTCAAAACAAAGTGCCACTCGTGCAAAGAGACGATTACCACTGCTCTTATGGAATACCACTTCAACCATATAACCTTTGCCGGGAATAAACAAAAACGAAACCTCTGTGGTAATGGAAGAGCTCACTGCCACATCTGACCTTTCTGTGGAAATCACTCATCCCAATGACTTTGCAGTGAACAGACCAACTATTTTACAATCAAGATTGCTCCGATCTGGAGCAATATTGCCCAAACTCTACCCATTGGTAACCGGCTGCCTGTCCTCACACATATCTTAATCATTCAGATACGAATTCTTTACTTGCATGTTCTCCTGTGACTCACTTGTCCTTCAGACTCATATTCCACTTGTCCTTCAGACTCAGATATTCCAACCACCCCTCAGGTTTGCCCTTCTACACCACTCCAGCAGAAGACATAAAGCTCAACATGACAAAATCTAAATTTGGCTTGCTGATAAAGGGCAGTGCTAAGTAAGGTACCACATCTTAAACTCTCCAAAATAATTCAGTCTTTCAAACAGATTGTTAATCTCTCAGTAAAATAAGACATTGTCACCAAAAGCTGTGTTGCCTATGAACTGTCATCATAGTTAGATGACAACTCATTTCTGAATGATGAACAGACCAGCTTTAGACTAAATAAAAGTAGTGAAAACTTTAACTGCCACAGTAGATGAGCTTCATATGGCAGTTGAACAAAACGTCATCAGCACCCTGATATTACTGGATCTGTCAGCGGACTTCGACACAGTTGGCTACAGCATACACATCTGCTACCCATGTGATGAGCAAAGGGGATCCTGAGGGTTCAGGTATTCCACTCCTATTGTTCAATATCTTTATGTAGCCATTGGTTTGTTGATCAAGCTCTTTCCAAACTGCTTTTTTCCGTATGAGGTTGGCCCCCACATCCTCTTTCCACTCATCAATGCTAGCCATATCCTACTGTCAGAACCTCTTTCAGAGGACCAAGTGGCAAGCAGGAGCTACTGGGCCCATCTATGGGAGTTGAGGCCTTTTACTCTTGATGTTGTGGGCTCGACCTACTATGGGTCCTGAGTAACTGGGCAAAGTACTACCCCATTCAGCAATTGATTCTGATAGGTAGAACAGGTCAAGCAGTCAAAGGCTCTTCACAGGAAGGCAGGTGCTAGGCATATATAGGCTCACAAATGATAACATGCACAGTAACGGAAACAAAATGACTGTCCAATCACAGACTAGCTTTTAAGCTTAAAATCTGCTTGCTAACACTATCCAGGTTGGCATCCCCAAGTCCCTCTATCCTTTCTAGTACGGGTGGGTATTTGCCATTCGATTGATGGAGACAACACCAAGATGCAGCCTACACTTGTCCCTTGCACCTCAAAGTCTGTGGTTTGCTTTGAGTTCACCAGAGCCTCAGTGTTAAATTGTGCAATTCCTCAGAAGCCTCAATTGCCCAGAATGGTCTTACCTGACCCTGTGGTAGTCAGCTATACTGAGAGGACCAGGACTCAACTTTATAAGCTCCGGACTCCCCACTCCAAGAGGCCATGACCTCGTGCAGTCTTACTCCAATGTCTCTCCAGGTGTCTTCTATCCTGGGACAATCTGTGTTGGTGTCCGATGTCACCTTATGGCTCCATCAGCAATTGGGAAGTATTCATTACAGCGCTCTCGGCACGACAAACCAAGTAGCCCCCGTCTCCAAAGTGGCCGTCTTCCAGCATGCAGCACCCCAACTACAGCATTACCATGGGAAATGGCCTGCACTTTACAGTGGCCCCTTCCTGGCACACAAGGTCACCGACTACAGTTCTCCGATGGATGATAGCCCACACTTAATTGTGGCCATCTCCTGGCACTTTGGGTCATTGAAGATAGCGCTGCCATGGGCAATGACCTGCACTTCACAGTGGCCCCCTTCTGGCACATGGGTTCACAGTCTACAGAGCTAACATGCCAGGGTGATGGCCCTAGCTTCGCAGGATTAGGTAGATGGCCTACACTCATAAAATGGTCCTGACAGGACTTGGCATCTCACACTTCATTCACCAGAATCCTCTCGACAGGTTCCCTGCTGTGCCTCACTTTCTCCAATTCACAGAGGAGCTAACTGGATAGTTCGGATTAAACTGTTTCTACTGGAGCAGTGTTGGACCTGGCCCTCTCTGTAGGGTCACTCTCAAACATTTTGCCTTCACCCCTGCTGTTTTGCAGAATTTGTTCTTGTTGGCTTTAGGACTCTGTGTACTTTACAACTAATACCCAGGGTTAAAGTGCGTGTGCTCTTTCACCTAAAACAAGGAACAATTCGGCTACACATAATTGGAATATTTAATGTACCTGTAAGTCCCTAGGAAATGACACTACATGTACCTAGGACCTGTAAATTAAATGCTACTAGTTTGCCTGCAGTACTCCTTGTGTCGCCAACTAAAGTGGCCATTGAAAATATGTAATTTCTACCTGGCAAAATAAACAAATTGCCTGACCTAAAACCTCTGTTCCGTTTCAATACAGACGTCTACCTGGAGGTAGGCCCTAAAGGCTCATAGGGCATGGTAGACTCCCTGTAAAATGTATGAAATGTAGCTTTGTGTGTCAGGTTCTAGTGTGTGTGAGCTGGAGGCAGCCCTTTGAAATGTATGTGGGGCAGGGAGCAGATCCTCCCTCCCATTCTGGCAGGGTGGCCCATCCTGCTAACATCGAGGCCCTCATTACGAGGCTGGCAGGCTTCGGGCCGCAGCTTCGTGATGGTGGTTGGACCGCCGCAGACAGGGCGGTCTGATCAGCCCATTATGACCCTGACTGATCCACCACGGTCATACTACCGACACAGCCAGGCGGCAGCCAGCCTGCAGCCTGGTGGTCCCGGCGGTTGTAATCCGCCAGGGCAGCGCTGCCCTGTGGATTACAAGTCCCCACCCACCAGCCTTTCCATGGCAGTAAATACTGCCATTGCAAGGCTGACAGGATGGGGGTGTTAGGGGCCCCTGGAGGCTCCTGCACTGCCCATGCACTTGGCATGGGCAGTGCAGGGGCCCCCATTCACAGCCCAGTTTTGCATTTCTATGCCCAAATTATGGGCAGTGAAATGCGCAACGGGTTCCGCTGCACCCGACGCACCTCAACATTGCCACTGGCTCGATTACAAGCCTGCTTCAATGTTGTGGTGAGTTTTCTGCTGGGCCAGTGGGCGGAAACGCTGTTTTCGTCCGCTGGCCCAGCGGAAAACTCCTAATAGGGTGACAATCATACTGCCAGTGCTGGTGGTATGATGGCACCCGCGGCTTCGGCGATCTTTGAAAAAGACCGCTGAAGTCATAACGAGGGGCCTCAAGTCTCCCTTGTCTGTCTGGGAGGAATACAAAAAGGTCAACTACTCACAGTCATGTGACCCAGGACACAGGTTGCTGGCACCAAACGGTTGAGACACAAAAATCCCGACTTACTAAAAGTGGAATTTTCAGAAATGTTACTCAAAATCCAACTGTACCATTAAAAAGGATTTTAAGTTGCAATTTTTTAAAGATCAAACAAGACATTTCTACCTCTTCCAAAACCACGGTTTTCACTTATTAACTATAAAAAGGCAACCCAATGTTATTCTGTTGGAGATGTAGGCCTCTCAGTAGTGCAAATGAATTTAGTAGTTTTTCACTACCAAAATATGTAAAACTTAAAAGTACAAGTCCGACTTATTAAATACACTGCATCTTGTCCTGTGGGCTGTGTAGGCCCTACCTTAGGGGTGACGTGTATTTAAAAGGGAGTTTTAGACCTGCAAAGGGTTTATTTTGGCAGGTCGAATTGGCAGTTTAAAACAGCACACATGTGGCAATGGCAGGTCTGAGACATGTTTTAAGAGGCTATGTGAGTGGGTGGCGCAGCAAGTGCTTCAGGCCCACTAGCAGTATTTAATTTGCTGGTACTGAGTACATACTGTCTCACCTTACTAGGGACTTATAATAAATTTAAATGCGCCAATCATGTGTAGGTCAATTTTACAATGTTTTAAGGAGCTGTTTACCACTGGTTTGCAGTGGTAAAGTGCACAGATGCCTAAAGGCAACAAAAACAAATTTCAGCAAACAGGAGGCGAGTAGGCAAAACGTTTGGGGTAGGACCACTCTAAGGCTGACAGAGCTAACAATACCTATATTTTGTCTGATAAAATGTATTGTTCAGACATCTGTGTATTGTTATCTGTGCTTCTTGTGCAGTTTGTTTACGTGTCTGTGTTTTTGCTTTGGTATTTTTTTATACTTGGGCCCTCATTACGACTTCGGCGGTCTTGCAAAAAGACCACGGAAGCTGCGGGCGCCACAATACCACCAGGGATGGTGGTATTGGTGGCTCCCTATTTTGACATTTCCGCTGGGCCAGCGGAAAAGTCAAATCAACATTGCAGCCGGCTCATAATAGAGCCGGCGGCAATGTTGATGTGCAGCGGGTGCAGCAGCACCCGTCAGTGAAATGCGCAATGGGGCTGTGCCTGGGGGCCCCTGCACTGCCCATGCCAAGTGCATGGGCAGTGTAGGGGCCCCCAGGGGCACAGAGTCCCCCTTACCGCCAACCTTTCCATGGTAGTGTTTACAGCCATGGACAGGCTGGCGGTTGGGGATTATGACCGCCTAGCGGAAGCCTGGCGGTCAAGTGGAGGGGCCGGTGGTATGGCCGTGGCTAATGCGCCACGGTCATCATACACTGGCGGAACACCGCCAGCCTGTTGGCAGTGTTACCGCCAGTGTACCGCCGGCCGCCAAGGTCGTAATGACCTCCTTAGTTTGTTATCTAAATGGCCTTTCTTGCCTAAGGAAAGATTAGTTTGATTGATTTATTGAAAGACAACCCTCAGGGTCTCCCACAAGGATGGATCCATTAACCACTTATGCTTGGAAAAATTACATAACAGCAACCCACAGAGTAAAATGGATTGTGGTGACCTCTTCAAGCCCTCATTGCTCCTTAAACAGTAAGCTACAGAGCAAATCACACAGTATCAGAATGTAGGGCAGGGGAACAGTGGAGTAGTTCAAATGAGTAGTGCAGGAAAGCCAGAAACTGCAGTGATTCAATATTTCCACCTATACTGACTTTGGTGATGCAGGCATCATATAGGTGGACATGAGGAGGCTGCAGAAACTATGGCTTGTAGCTAGGATTTATGTACCGGAGTGCAAGGGTGTCTGTGTCCTCCAAGTATAAAAAATGTGCTTAAAGCATTTGCCACTTTGTATATGTGCACTGTAGAATGCAGCACACATGCAAAGAAAGAAACAAGGAGAAATTAAAGCATTTCTCCTTGTTGCACCTTCTTCCAGGAGGCACAGGATTTTGGCAAAAACTCCTGTTTACAATTGTTTGTAGATAGGGATTTGCGTCACTACCCATCGATCGTTGCATGGGAATACCCATGTACCACCAATGGAATGCCCCTTGATGCAAACTAATGCAAATCACGATTTGTGTTGTATAGTAAAACCCAATTGAAAACATTTTGTAGTGTTTGCAGTAGAACAGTAACACAAACCCAACACAAAGCATTTGCAAATCTGGGCTCTCGATGCCCTTTCAGTTCTGATGAAAGTGCTTCAAATTACCTTTGCCAGTCTGATGAGATGTATCTTCAATATATGATTTTGCATACACGTTTGCTATTTTAATGATTTGTCTTTGCTTTCTATTTGATAAATAAATAGGCAAACGTGCTTCATAATAATGAGACAATATTTCAGATTTCAATACATTTCTGCATTTTGTTTAATTTCAAATAAATCATTATTGTTCTCATTGGATATACAACACAATTATACATGGTATGATTTAGATATACATGACTAATAAGGACATAAAAGGCAAGTAACATTGCAAATAAGGGTATCCAGGATAACTCCTTTACTTCCCAAAATAGTAGCTGGGATTAGAGATCAAGTAGAGTAGAGAAAAGGAAAAATTGGGAGATATAGATAAGAAGACACAACATAAGAGGATAGAGAGAAAAGAAGAGAAGTAAAACTAAAGGGGAAAGAAGTGTATGATTTTGGAACATGGGGTTGTGATGGATATCCCGTCCAAAATTACAATTCCATTGTATTCCATGGAACTCGTAATAGGGCAAGCGGAATATCCATCACGTTTGTAACACAGTATTCCATCCACCAAGATCGTAATCAGGCCCTAAATCTTTTCTAGATACAGATTGAGTTTGTTCCATAATAATCTAGAGGAGGTGGCACTTAACTTGTTATTCTGAATGTTGTTATCCACACTCCCAGAACGACAAATCCCAGCCTAACGTGTATGGCATGATATGTTATTGATGTTTTTCCATTCAGGAAGGATAGCACTGATGCCTATAGCGAGCAACAGATCTAAAAAGTGGTTCTTCCAATTGTTAAGTGTTGGAAATGGCCTTTCTGCAGAGTCACCCCCTTCCTCTATCTCTTTTTCTGACCTCATTTTTCTGGCTTTAGGACTCTGTGCACTTTACCACTGCTAATCAGTGCAAAATTGCATATGCTGTCTCCTTAAAACATGGTGACATTGGCTCATACTCAATTGGCTTATTTAATTTACACATAAGTCCCTAGTCAAGTGCACTACATGTGCCCAGGGCCTGTAAATTAAATGCTACTAGTGGGCTGCAGCACTGGTTGTGCCGCCCACATAAGTAGGCCCCTAACCATGTCCCAGGCCTGCCACTGCAGTGCCTGTGTGTGCAGTTCACTGCCACTACGACTTGGCATTTAAAAGTATTTGCCAAGCCTTACACTCCCCTTGTTCTACATATAAGTCACCCCTAAGGTAGGCCCTACGTAGCCCCTAGGGCAGGGTGCTATGTCAGTAAAAGGCAGGACATGAACATGTGTGTTCTATATGTCCTTGTAGTGTAAAACTCCTAAATTCGTTTTACACTGCTGTGAGGCCTGCTCCTTTCACAGGATAGCAATAGGGCTACCCTCATATACTGTTTGAGTGGTAGATCCTGATCTGAAAGGAGTAGTGAGGTCATATTTAGTATGGCCAGAATAGTGATACAAAATCCTGCTTAATGATAAAGTTGGATTTTATATTACTATTTTACAAATGCTACTTTTAGAAAGTGAGCATTTCTCTACACTACAATCCTTCTGTGCTTTCAAATCAACTTCTGGCTAGGTTTAGATGACAGCTCCCTTGTACATTCACTCAGACAACCCCAGACACAGGATGCTCAGTCACCCTTGCACACATCTGAATATTGAATGGGTCTTCCTGGGCTGGGAGGGTAGAAGGCCTGACACTTAGATGTCAAAGGATAGTAGCATGCCCTCACACAAAGGACTGCCACACCCCCTACTGGGACCCTGGCAGACAGGATGGAACTGAAAATGGACCATGTGCACTTCTAAGCCACTCTTTGAAGTCTCCCCCACTTCAAAGGCACATTTGGGTATTTAAGCAGGGTCTCTGACCCTACCAACTCAGACACTTCTGAGGTAGACACTTCAACTTCATCAGACACTTCCTGGAGAAGAAACCCTGAACCAGATTCTGCAACCTGCCAAGAACAACTGCCTGGCTGCCCAAAGGACTCACCTGGACTGCTTTTCTGAGAGGGACTGCTGCCTTGCTGTTGCCCTGCTGCCTTGCTGTTCTCTGGCTGTGCTGACAAATGCTCTCCAAGGGCTTGGATAGAGCTTGCCTCCTGTTCCCTGAAGTCTCAGGACCAAAAAGACTTCATCTCTGAAAAGAACTTCTTGTGCGGTGAAAAATTGACACACAGCCTGCAAGAAACGACGCACAGACTGCATCGCGATGAGAAAATCACTGCACACCAAACTGGAACGACAGAGCCTGACTTTGCAAAGAGAAGATCGATGCAGCACCAGCGTTGCGACCGGAAATTCAACACACGGCCCACTGGATTGACGCAAAGCCTAGCCGGAACGACGCAGCCCAACTTCCTGAAAGGAATCGACGCAGTGCCTGCTGTGCAGTAGAAATTTCCACGCATCACCCGCTGGATCGACGCAGCCCCTGTGACTTCGTCCTGCAATCGCCTGATTTCAACGCATCATCGCCGGGGCATCTGAAAACCCTGCATCCTGAAGAGGATCCAAGTCAGCACTACAGAAATCGACGCAAAGCCTTCCCTGCGTGAAAAATCAACAACGCATCGGCTGTGTGCGCCAGCAAAATTGACGCACACCTCCCTGTTTTCCACGCATTCCCTCCTCTGTGGTCCCTTGCGGAGAATTTGAACGCAAACCAGGTACTTTGTGCTTGCAAGAGACACTTGTTGCTTTTCAAGAGGCTGAAAAGACCTAGCAGAGGAGAGAAGAGTTGAGGCTGAGAGGGCTTTAGCAGAAAGAAAAATCTTGTTGGCTCATGAACTGAGTCTGAAGGAACTGGACTTAAAAGCACAGCAAGTAGAGTCCAGTGATGGCAGCAAAACTACAATGTCCAGTGCTGAGAAAGAGGTCAACCTACCCAGAGATTTGGTACCTGACTTCAGAGAGGGGGAGGACATAGACAAGTGGTTTGAGGTGTATGAGGTCACCCTAGTAGCACACAGGATCCCTGATGAAGATTGGGGGTTGCCTATGAGGGCACATACATGGTATTGGGAGGGACAGATTGAGGTATCCAGCCCGTGAAGGAGACCCTTGTCAAGAGATATGGCTTCACCCCAGAGGAGTGTAGGTTGAGATTAAGGGGCAGTAAGACACTGTCTCACCAGTCATGGGGGGATTTTGTGGGACACTTTTGTAAGGCACTGGATGGCTGGGTGAAGGATAGTGTGGTAAACACTTTTGAGGGGCTGTACAATTTGATAGCCAGAGAGCACATGTTCAGTCACTGTTTTCCATGGCTACGCCAGCACTTAGTTGATTGTAAGCTCTCTGAACCCAGGGAACTTGCAAAGGAGGCAGACCTCTGGGTGAGTACCAGAGTGTCTGAAAAGACATTTGGGAGTGATCCAAAGGAGAGTGGTTTAGGTTCCCCTCAACAGAGTGGGGGGGGGGGTACACAGTGACCCAGATAGGTCCCATAATAGTAAGGGGGAGGAAGGGTCCCATGTTCTTCCTAAAGGTAGGAGTAGAGGTGGGGGTGGGCAGAGGCCCCTGATGCCCTATTTCCAGCCCCAGTACTTGGACTGTTCCCACAGGGTAACCTAGTCTGCACTGAGAGACCGTCCCCTGATGGGAGCTCCCCAGTGTCAGGTGGGCTGAGAGGGGTGACCCCTAAGGGCCCCCTGACAGTTCAGTTGTCTGGCAGTACCACTCCTCAGAGGAGGGCACGGAAGTCCAGAAGGAGGGGCAAGGTGAGGAAGGACTCACCCTTGTCCCCTGTTCAGCCTCAGGCTACAGACCCTGGGATGAGTGACCAATTTCAGGGTACCACACCTGAACTGGTGGGAGGTAGAATGGAGAAGGGGTGCAAGACCCCTGGGCTACTGCCCCCCATTCTGAGATGTCTCAGGAGCCCCTTGGGAGCTCCCTGCCAGCCCCCCAGCTGGAAGAGAAGTTCATCCAAAGGCCTCACTAGGGTCTCCACTTATCAGTGGATGGTCTGGGGTTTGACTCCTGACACTGACAGTTGTCAGTGGCATCTTTTGGTTACTGTCCTTTTGGACACAGTTTTCCCTGGGTTGGGGACAGAAGTCAGACCCAAGGGGTGGAACGGGCCACATCACTTTGTTGGCCATTGTGGTACTGTCTGCATCTGTGAGCAAATGAAAGTTAGGAGCTTTACAGATGGGGTCCTCAGAGGAGGAATATGGTTCCCCATGGGTCAGTTCAGTGGCCCCAGAGAGTATAGACAGAGGAGCCTCACTGAGGTCAGAACAGCGTAGAACTGGCAAGTGCCTCTTGTTCTATTGCCTTAAGCAGTGAAGTCCATCAGAGTGTTGATTAGCCTATCCTGGTTTTAGGCTGGAAGGGGGTTATGTTGGAAATGGCCTTTCTCCAGGGTCACCCACAAACCTTTTGCCTTCCTCCTTCTCTTTGTCTGCCCTAATTTTTGCTGGCTTTAGGACTCTGCGCACTTTACCACTGCTAATCAGTGCTAAAGTGCATATGCTCTCTCTTTAAAACATGGTGGTATCGGCGCATACCCAACTGGCTTATTTAATTTATCTGTAAGTCCCTAGTCAAGTGCACTGCATGTGCCCAGGGCCTGTAAATTAAATGCTACTAATGGGCTGCAGCACTGATTGTGCCACCCACATTAGTAGCCCCCTAACCATGTCTCAGGCCTGCCACTGCAGTGCCTGCGTGGGCAGTTCACTGCCACTTCGACTTGGCATTTAAAAGCACTTGCCAGCCCTTAAACTCTCTTTTTTCTACATATAAGTCATCCCTAAGGTAAGCCCTAGGTAGCCCCTAGGGCAGGGTGCTATGTAGGTGAAAGGCAGGACATGAACATGTGTGTTCTATATGTCGTAGTAGTGTAAAACTCCTAAATTTGTTTTACACTGCTGTGAGGCCTGCTCCTTTCCTAGGATAGCACTAGGGCTACACTCATATACTGTTTAAGTAGTTGATCCTGATCTGAAAGGAGTAGCCAGGTATTATTTAGTATGGCCAGAATGGTGACACAAAATCCTGCTTAATGGTAAAGTTGGATTTTATATTACTATTTTAGAAATGCTACCTTTAGAAAGTGAGCATTTCTCTACAATCAAATACTTCTGTGCCTCCCAATCCACATCTGGCTAGGTTTAGATGACAGCTCCCTTGTGCATTCACTCAGACAATCCCAAACACAGGATGCTCAGTCATACTTGCATACATGTGCATATTGAATGGTTCTTCCTGGGCTGGGAGGGCCTGACACTTAGATGTCAAAGGACAGAAGCCTGCCCTCATACGAAGGACTGCCACAAAGCTGAGTCGGAATGACACAGCCCGCATTTCTGAGAGGAATCCACACAGTGCAGTAGAAATTTCCACGCATCGCCCACCGGATCGATGCAGCCCCTGTGACTTAGTCTTGCAAGTGCCGGATTTCAACGCATTGTCCCCAGGGCATCCGAAAACCCTGCAACCCGAAGAGGATCCAAGTCAGCGTGCCTGAAATCGACGCAAACCCTTTCCTGCATGAAAAATCTATGACGCATTGTCTGTGTGCGCCGGAAAAATGTAAGCACACCTCCCTGTTTTCCACGCATTCCCTCCTCTGTGGTCTCTTGCGGAGAAATTGAAAGCAAACCAGGTACTTTGTGCTTGCAAGAGACACTTGTTGCTTTTTTAAGAGACTAAAGACACTTTACATCATTTTTACAGTGATATTTCAACGTATAATTATTGCATCTTGACCTTTTTGTACTGCATCTTATCAGATACATATTATATATTTTTCTAAACACTGTGTGGTGTATTTTTGTGGTTTTCTACTGTGTTATTGCATGATTTATTGCACAAATACTTTACACATTGCCTTCTAAGTTAAGCCTGACTGCTCAGTGCCAAACTACCAGAGGGTGCGCACAGGATAATTTGGACTGTGTTTGACTTACCCTGACTAGAGTGAGGGTCCTTGCTTGGACGGGGGTAACCTGACTGCCAACCAAAGAACCTATTTCTAACATTAAGGTTAAGATTGGGGGTAACGGTTAACGGTTCTAAAGTGACAGCGATGTGGTTGAAGGTCAGCTTAGTACTGAAGATTTAATTTATTGTGGATTCTATTGTACTCCAACATGGTTGAATATGTTTAAAGTTTTAGATGTTCTGTATCACCTGGAACTTCACAACAATGCCAACAGAGATCTGAGTCCATCAGACTTATCAGTCCAAAAGTATCTATACATGTTCCAAATTTTGCTTTGAGAACATAAAAGGTATATTTTTGGCAGAGGAATACAGTTCCACATTTTATCCCATGTTGATGGAGAAGGTATGTTACAGAGGCTGCAGGAGTCTGCCGTTTTTTTTCTGAATAAGTCAGCTGTCTGGCATAATATATTTGTCTAGCACTTTGAAGATGCAATATGGCCTGTATTTGATATAGATTCAAGAAATGTTATGCAATTTGAGCTATGCGTTTCCCTGAATTTTTTAAGTGTCGCTTTGATTTGATTTGAAGTAAGCAAAGACACCCTGTGATACATAGGTTCCTGGCACTCACTGGAAATACAAGTGTGCTTTCAAGCATCTAAGGTAGTTGTATATGTGTTCACAACCAAAATGGAGTCATTTAAAATGAGGGTGTTTAATGGTTGAAGTTAGCTTATTCTGTTTCTTATACTCTGTGTTGTAGTCGTAGGGACCATAATTTGGGTGACAGAGAGGCTGAATGGATAACAAGTGTTAACTAAAAAACGTCTACATGTATGTGTTTGTATTATGATTGTGGATTGTGAGACTGCCAAGAGAGCCAAAACTGTATTTGAAATTGAAGCAGACTAAAAAATATTGAATGAACCGCCTGAGATTCCCCCTTCTTCTGCATATTTGCATTCTAAGTCCCTGATTACAAGTTTCTCATATAATTGCAACGCCTTTTTGTGCGGGAATCGGATTTATAAATTTCTCGGAGTCCACGTCCTTAGCAGCTGCCCTCAGTTACATATCAGTAGTTCACACTTGCTGACATATCCTAGAGAAGAATACCCGGTAAACACTGTGCCACATGGATTTTGGTTCTGAAAGCACCAAACTATCCATGTTGCGAACCATTTTGAGGGGCTAAAGTAATAAAGGGTTGTAATTATCCCAGTCAATAACTTTTGAACTCCAGGGCATCAGATTATATCTGGTGTGAGAATTAACTAGAATCCTTCCATGGCACTCACTTTCAGGGTCTATGTGTGCCATGGCTCTAAAATATTAATTGTAATGTCAAGGGCCTCTGGTCACTGCCAGTGTCTAAAGCGTTCAGTTTCATTCACAGCCAAAAATGCAGGTCTTCTGCTGTTATATTCAGTTTTGGAGAAGGACTTCCAAGTTGGGCTAAGGTCATGAATTCCCTGAATTGTAGGAAATAGTTGATGGTGAGGGGACCACTGGAGTCATCCTCATTGAGGTCAGTCTTAATATATTCAGCCCATTTACTTTTCAAAATGTGTTAATCATCAGAATTGGGTGCTTGATGCAAGATCTTGTGCAGCAGAGAGGCTGACATGTTACCACTGAGAGCTCTAAGCAACGAAGCCTTGATTGACAGAGTGGCAAAGAGGACCTCACGAGTGTTATAGGTGATTGCTACAACGCATGCCTCATGTTGGAGGCTTGTATTTCAGCCACAAAAATGTAAAGCTGACCGTGCATCCATCAGCTTAAAGTTGTCAAGCAGTGATAATGCCAGTTTAGATTACATTTTGTTTAATTTAATTAGAGTTAATTTATATCATATCTCAAAATAGTTTCATACTTTTGAAGTGGGAGGGGTGTGGGTGGAAATAAAGAATAAGTATTAATTTAGGTGAATCTGGAATTTCTCATCTATAAGTGGAATGCAAATACCACCCCGAGATTCCTCACTCGTGCTATCAAAGCTGGAAAAATGCCTCTGAAGCCACAAGTATCTCTAAACCATTCTTCTTGGAAGGCCCATTGTGAAACACTTCATGTTTTATTTTCTCTTCAAAGAAGTGTTGTATCCAAACCATCAGTGATTTTTAACATGAATGAATTACACCCCTGTTATCTAATTAGGTCTACACAGTTTTCAGTATCGGGAGGCCCAATGCACTTTGCATTTGCAACGTTAGTGCAAACGACTTTGCTAATACAAAGTCTGCATTGAAAGTGCATCACAAAGCACACATTGAGATGTTCTACAATTAGCTACGGAAGAGGAGTGACTTCAAGATGACTCCACCCTCTATTTTGATTTGTAATAGTATAAATAACAATGTTTGTGACTATCTTTGTGGTTGCAAAGTATGGTCGTATTCTTATGGGTTTTGCGGAAGTCACAAGCAAATTTATGCCAGAGTGAAAAGTCTCTTTGCAGTGCAAGGGATTGAGCATCCTTCGCACCACAAAGAGGGAGACTGATTGACACTCACCACAATAGTTGTCCTGTGATCAGCCTCTCTTGAGAATCAGGCCCACGTATGTTTACATTTGGGAAGGCGACTGCATCTATTTAGCCAAGGATTTCGGTTTCAGAGTGAAGAGATACATTTGAGGCAGATTCCATATCCTTTAATAAAGTGCAGTGAAGTGCAGTTGACATACAAGTGCAAAAGCAACATTTTTTTAAACATCCAGTGCAAAAACTGAGTGTTGTGCTGGTCTCCCTGTGCAAATGTGTTTTTTCACTGTTGGTCACTGAAAATGTTTTTGCAAAATTGCAGCGTCTCTGGTGTCGTATCATAACAGTGTACTTGTGGCCAGTGTTTGGTTACACACCTATGTGTGAACGCTTGTAGCCATATTTCTTAAATGTACATGCCTAACCATAAGTTTGCACACATGGCTTCTATTGTGATTGGTGAGGTTGTCCATGTCGCATTTTTTATCCATTGGCACGGGTTTTATAAAGGCCATATTCTCACATAAGAACAATGTTGTTGAATGCACAGCAACTGATGGAAAATGTAATATGCTCATCTGGCTGATCACAACCGAAGCCTTTTGTGCAAATCGATGATTAGATGAATAAAGACAAACATCTGACTGCACGTGTGCAAACGGAGATGCACACACCAATTATTGCATAGGCACACTTAGCTTATGATATGGTACTTGGCCATATCATGAAACCTGAGAACAGGTGCGTAATGAAGCTGTGCGTCAACAAATCATGCCATCTTTAGTGTCGCAATCTGGTAACTCTCCGACCTATCACATGACCTGACAGAACAAAGCCTGGAAACACCGATGGCCTGATGTAGAGCTCGGCAGAGTAAGGGCCGTCGGAGGTTTCGCCGTTTGACCACCCGCTCGATTTATACCAGGAGGTCAATTGGCCAGTTGCCACAGTCTGTCACTACCAGGTAAAAATTTAAAGTAAGGGGCAGTCAAAACCACAAAATGACCCATACACCATGGGAGACAACCCTTATGTTATCGGGTCAGTTTTTATTTTCAAAAACAAAATCCTGCTTTCGGATTTTGTTTTTGAAAATATAAAACACAGGTTAACCTTCCCATGTTGACGGAGATGTCCTTCAAAGTATTCATACCTTGACAGGAACTACCGAGAGAGCAACTCCTGTCAGTGTAGACGTCCGCTAGATCAACGGACATCTCTGGATTCAGAGCCGGATACTCCATCAGAATGAGGGATTATTTTACTTTGTTGTCCTTGTGGAGTACAGACCGCCCTCTGCGGTCTAAATCGGTTGCAGAACGGTGCTTGTCTTACTGTGTTTTCCATCTCCAACTTAAAGAGTAAGTGCATGAGCATGATGCACTGCAGATGCAGTACTTCATTGAAAAGAGGTATCAAGCCCTTTCTGTGTTATATAAAGCACGATTTATTGAAAACAGAAGCACAGCTCCGTTCTGCGCTTGCGCGCAGTTCTCATGAAATGGCCCCTGAGATCTTTTGTTTCAGAATTAAACACGGTTTTAGTAAATTATATTTTATTTCTGAAATAATTATGTACATGTCTGAAATTCCTGGGTTTAGACCAGTGTTTTAAATGGGCCGGTACTGTCTGGTACAGAGTACCGGCACTTTTTTATTTTGAGAGGGAGAGTACCTGCACTTCTCAAGAAAAACGTAATGCTTTTAATTGAAGAGTACCGGCACTTCTCAGAAATAAGGAGGTACTCTGGTACAGAGTACCTGCACTTCCATTTTTCCATTGCAAGCACTGGTTTAAACTGCAGTTAAAATTAAGAAGTGCTTGTCATTGTGGACACAGGAAACCACAAAAAAGTTTGTTCCATACCATAGAAAGGGCAGTGCGAATAGATACATGATAAACAAGCATTTGCAATGCAATGGGTCTCGCATTTGTTCGACTTAGAGCTATTAGCATTGTAAAGTCCTAACCAGACTTTTCTTGTCACATAAGATGAAAATGAAAAGTAAACCAGTTTCACACAAGCGAGCCAATTTAAAGCGCCATGGCATGAGCGTGAAGCGCAAAGGAGAGACAGAAAAGGAAACAAAAGTTCACTCACAGTCAAACCTATCAGCAGTTATCCAATTATCCATGTAACAGGGTCGATGTCATGCAATGCGCTCGACTACTGCCAAGCAGGATTGCGCTGCATAGGAAATGAAAAGAAAAAGTAGTCCAGAAACCATGCGGAAAACATGGAGCCTCGTATGTTTTCAGTAATTGGTCGGTGCGCTGGAGGAGGGCTAAACACCTGAAAAGGCATGACGTATGCATAACTTTCATTAAAAGGCAAGCCCATGAACCAACGAAACTGATGGGCCAGCGGTGGGTGTGGTTAAAGTCCCACAGAGAGATTACAGCAGGCTAGAGCGCTCGACCCTAAAAATGAAAGCCTCTCAAGGCAATTTCCAATAGAGTTTCATGTATGATTCTGTATTTTGAAAATACCCAGAAATTTAAGAAAACTTAAGCATTTGTTTACAATTCGCACATCTCTAAATTCTCCAAAATGTTTGTGAATTGGGCTCACAGTAAATATGTTTTTACTGGCACCATTATCAAACCACTCATTAAACAATCTGATAAATAATTATCCAGTTTCAATCGCACTGTTAAAGTGGAGTTGCCCTGCACGTTTTCCTCCCTGTCAACAACAGGTTTCCTATATTTTACAGAATCTTGGAAAGTTAGCTTGAACTAAACAGCTGAGTTTTATCTCTCTGTCTTTACTGTAGTAGTACTATTAACGGAGGAGTAAAATTTTATATGTCTATTAAAAACACAATCGTCCTAGTAGCCATATATAAACTATCAATAAAAATTATTTCATCATTGAATCGGGCAAGTGGTCAGTTGTGGTTTACTCCCCTGCCATGTGTGTGTATTTGTGTTTGACAGCAAAGCTTTTTCCATTCTTAAATGCTATATGTCTTTAGATAAGCTGTTTATGTATGATGAGATGAGTTTTGCGGCATCTGACATTTCCAACTACTTTCATTAAAAGTTGCCTGGAAGTTCCCTATGCCAACGCAAGCCTCTAGCACTTTGCCCATATTTGTCTTGTTTTATGAGTCACTTGTTTCTTAAGCTACGACTCTTTAGATGTTAGTAAGTTTGATAGGATGCTTCTTAATGATTCTTGGCCAAAACAAACATGGCTGTTATAAAAAAAAAACAGTAGGCTCTCTTCTTGTTTTTTGAAATAAAAATGCATAAATATTTTAAGGGCATCACTTAATGGTTTCACCTGGGATGTCTGACCGACTAAAACTCTGAAGAAGGTTCCTGATGTTGTAAGAACAGATACACACACAGACTCACACAGACATGTTTGCTGAAAACGTTTTTAAAATAAAGTTATAGTTCTAAATCCATATCAAGCAATTAAGTTTATAAACGAGAAATACCATGGAACACTCACTAAAAAGCTTTAATACCAAGTGATGAAGATGAAAACATAAAAACTAAAGAAATTTACACTATATGGTGAGTAATTCCCAAACAACTCCTATCTGTCCTCATGACCATACACATGATGTCACAGATTGTATCACAAAAACCATCATTCATGTCATCAGAGAAGACATCACATCTCTCCTCACCATTTACATTACTAATTACATCACTCAAGCTGCTCCGTTCGGCTAGCCTATAGAATACACTAGCTTCAGGAGGATCTGGGTACATGACTGCAATAAATTTGCCACAGTCACCCCAGATATTTCACCTTCTTCTGGACCTTGTTTTATTGGTATTAGGACTGCGTGCACTGTGGCACTTCTAATCAATGCCACACACAGCACATGTGCTCTGGCTGTAATATGGTATTTGTAAAATTTGCATCACCCAGGGGCTCCCCTCATCTACCTCTCACTATCTCTTGGCAAAGGATATGAAAAAACAGCTGATGAGAATAAGTTTCGGTTTAATCCCCTCAAAAGCTTGTTGGTATGGCTGGAGGGATTTCTATGTTTTCAATAGGAACTGATGCTTTTGTGCGAAGGGAGGAGAATCAACGCCCCAAACCCTCTGCATCTGTGAAAAAGTTGCTCCTGCTAGGAAAATTCTAGTTGCATCCAATATGGTGTATCCTAAACATTAGGAATTGCCAAGACGCCGTGCAAGCATGTTTGAAAGGCAAATTATCTCATCTAACAGCTCGATTTCTGAAATTTCTCAAATGTGCCTCAGATGTCATGTACACTGCTGGAGGCAAGGTAATAGCACCGCTGGTGTAGGCCTCCACATAAACATGCTGCCAATAGGTTTAGTTTGTAATATGGGCATTGGAATGGGTCATCTATTGAGAGCGTACTGGTCTCCAGCTAAATGTAAAGTTGGCATTTAAAGTACTAGCCCTATATGCGCAGCAGCACCAGTTGGAATTTATCACATTCTATAGTCTTCGGAGGTCCGACACTAATATTGCCAATGCAGGCCTTTTTAATTCAACATGTTGCTAAAAACTTTGCACTTTAACTAGGTCTTATAGTTGGACTTTCCACCAGAGCCAAGCCAGCACTTTAGGCAATGGGATCGGAGGATCTTTTAAAGTATTGTTTTAGTCATTTCCACTCTAAATTGTTGCCATTTTAACTGCTTTGATGAATCAACTAACATTTAAGCTTATATATTACTTGTTGAAGAACCTGGGGCAGTACTGTAACGATTTCAATAATTGTTCAATAGAGACAATTTCTATCTACCTTTATTGAAGAACATTTCTAGCATCCTCTGATTGTCCAAGATGTTGCTTCAGCTTAGGCTGGGTTACTGCATATGTTTGCTGCCTGCCTGTCAATTTCTATATATGGCCTCACTCAATAAATTCTGAACATAGACGTCAATATGAACACAAAAGCCTTGCCCTGACTCGACATCAGCTCCCAGTAATTGGCTGAAGTACAGGCACCCACTATATTTTTAAAAAATGTTGTTTTGTAAGACTGCAAAATAATATACTCCTGCATTGACTAACATCTTTTATAGTAAGTCCTGCACGAGGAGAAACATGCAGTGCCAGCTCTGCCCTTTTTGAAAGCCTGGGCAACGATCAGAGAGGCATTTACTCCTTTTGAGAAAAGACCAGGGCAAAATGAGAGCAATGTAGTGGGATAGTGAAGACAATCTTTGCAAACTCTGCCCTCCTTCCAGGGCAATAAATTAAGAAAGAAAGACGAAAAATGGAAAGTCGAAAAAATGAGTAACGTTACAAGTTACATTAAAACTATATCTTTTGTCTTTTTTGGCAGCCACGTTAAATGTTGCCTTGCTGCTGACTCATCAATGCTCTTTAGTAAGTGCCAGCGTTAGCTACTGCTCTGCTTTGCTGCTAACTGTATCAACAGCCTCAGAGGCAATTACCAGATGTTCTGTGAAGTTGTTCAAAATGTGTCCACTTGACGACTGTAGCTTTATGCTGACCCCGGTTTAACCTCTAGTAATGCAATAAATTATTGTAATTTTTTTTTTTTAAACTGATGTCTTCGGTGGCAGTGCAGAAATTCTCTATTGGCGTACGTTTTTAAAACAAAAAATATGTCTTTCAAGGTGGCAAATTCCTGTCCTCCTCAGAAAAAATGAAGAAAACACTCAACACAAAAAGAAGGAAGTACGGCCTCCTTCCTGGGGCAACACAAATGTTAAATAAAGTTGATCAATACGGTACAGATGTGAAAGAAAATATTTGAGACTAATGACCCCCTTGAAGAGCAAGAAATAAAGTCCAGAGTCTACATTGGTCATATTGAGCCTTCTTTGGACACAATACATGCCAAAACGATAGGCTTGTGCTCAACACCCATACACTAAGATACCAGTGGGCCTTTAGCCAAGTCCAGTGACTGTGAGCCCTGGAGTTCTGGCTTCATTAACCCTACTAGTAAGGCCCACTAATTATACAGGGAAGCTCTGCAGAAAGACCCATACACCAAGATCTCACTGAATACAACCTTTGGCCATACTGTACCAACTTGCAAGCAGTTCTTCATCATGAAAGTCGGCTGGGCGTGACCTTCATAATTCACCAGTTATCTCTAGTGCAAACTATTTGGTAGTACCAAAGGCTGCACCTGGATGTTAAGTGTTCCATGATCCAGCTGTAATATTGGCCACATCTGGTTGGTGGCAGAGCTCGGCTAAGCAAACTTCAAGGCTACACACTGTGCCCATCAAAGCCATGCTACACACTGCAGTATGCCTCACCAAGGGCCTGAATAAATAAGATCATATCACCCATGCCCTTATGTACCTTCTCTGGCACCCATTTACCCCTTCTCTGCCAGGCCATTTCCCCCTCAGGTACCAGGCCTTTTTTTTGGCTATTTGGGGCAGTTCATGCTTATGCCCTCATAAACTTTTGTCCACATAAGCTACCCACACCAAATTTGGGTCCTTTTTTTCAACATCCTAGGGATTCTAGAGGTACCCAGAGTTTGTGGGTTTCCCTGAAGGAGACCAAGACATTAGCCAAAATACAGAGAAAAGTTTTTTTTTTTTTTAAACAATGGAAAAAAGGGCTGCAGAAGAAGGCTTGTGTTTTTTTCCTTGAAAACGGCATTAACAAAGGGTTTGCAGTGTTGAAATCATCAGCTTCCCAGCTTTCAGGAACAGGCCGACTAGAATCAGAAAACCACATTTTTCAACACAATTTTGGCATTTTACTGGGACATACCCCATTTTTACTATTTTTAGAGCTTTTAGCCTCCTTCCAGTTAGTGACAGAAATGGGTGTGAAGCCAATGCTGGTTCCCGGAAAGCTAAACATTTCCAAAAAGTAGATAACATTCTGAATTCAGCAAGGGGTCATTTGGGTAGACCCTACAAGGTTTTTCGACAGAAAATAACAGCTGAAATAAAAAATATAATGAGGTAAATAAAACAGCCATTTTTCTTCATGTTTTACTCTGTAACCTTTTACTGCAGTATCAGATTTTTTAAAGCAATATACCGTTACGTCTGCAGGACTCTTCTGGTTGTGGGGATATATAGGGCTTGTAGGTTCATCAACACCCTAGGTACCCAGAGGCAATAAATGAGCTGCACCTTGCAATGGGTTTTCATTCTATACCGGGTATCCCGGCAATTCATTCAGCGAAAAATAAAGAGTGAAAAATAGGTATCAAGAAAACTTTGTATTTCCAAAATGGGCACAAGTAAGGTGTTGAGAAGCAGTGGTTATTTGCACACCTCTGAATTTGGGGGCCCCATACTAGCATGTGAATTACAGGGCATTTCTCAAATAGACGTCTTTTTTACACACTGTCTTAAATTTGCAAGGAAAAAATGTAGAGAAACACAAGGGGCAATAACACTTGTTCTGCTATTCTGTGTTCCTCCAAGTCTCCCTATAAAAATGGTACCTCGCTTGCATGGTTTGGCCTAATGCCCACGACAGGAAACGCAACATGGACACATCACATTTTCCCAAAGAAAACTGACGTTGTTTTTTGGAAAGTGGCTAGCTGCAGATTTTGGCCTCTAGCTCAGCCAGCACCTAGGAAAACCTACCAAACCTGTGCATTTTTTAAAACTAGACACCTAGGGAAATCCAAGATGGGGTGACTTCTAGGAATCTCATCAGGTTCTGTTACCCAGAATTCTTTGCAAACCTCAAAATGTGGCCCAAAAAACAATTTTTCCTCAAATTTCGGTGACAGAAAGTTCTGGAATCTGAGAGGAGCCACAAATTTCATTCCACCCATTTTTCCCCCAAGTCTCCCGATAAAAATGGTACCTCACTTGTGTGGGGAGGCCTAGTGCCCGCGAAAGGAAAACCCCAAAACACTATGTGGACACATCAAAATTATCAAATACTAAACTACCTGTTTTTGCGGGGGGACCTGCGTTTTTGGTCCTTGGCTCAGACACCCGAGAGAATCCAGGGAGTTGTGACTTGCGTGGATCCCACAATGTTTTCTTACACAGAATCCTCAGAAAACCTCAAATTTGGCAAAAAAATCAAATTTTTCCAACATTTCTGTGTGGGATCACTGCAACAGGACACATTTCCTACCACCCAACGTTCCCCTCAGTCTCACGGTAAAAATGATACCTCACTTGTGTAGGTGGGCCAAGTGCCTGTGACAGGGAAGAGCCAAAAACATGTCTAAATTGAGGGTGAACCAAAGCGGGTCCAAAAGGGCAGTTTGAAAAAACACATTTTTAAGCTGACAAGTGCAGCATAATTTTTATCAGAATAGATGAGAAAATGCTGGGTCGTAGGAATTTTGTGGATTCCTGCAGATTCCAGAAGGTTCCCTCACAAAAATGAGAGAAAATGTGTGATATCCAGCAAAGTTGGAGGTTTGCAAGGCATTGTGGGTAAGAAAATGCTGCGGGTGCATGTAAAGCACACCACCCTGGAATCGCCCAGATGTTTAGTTTTCAGATGTGTCTAGGTCTTGTGGAATTTTCTACATGGCAGCGTCCCAAAGTCCAAAAAGTGCAGCCCTCACCATTACAAGTGGGACGATTTTAAGAGTTAGCCAAGCTCTCATGGCCCAAATGTGAAACCAAAACCCAAAATAATCAAAAGTCCTCTTGCTTGCCATGGGACAAGATGTTTTAGTGTGCGGGGGAGCTGAAAGACTGTTACCCCCTGGGGGCATAACCAGGCTCATACTGGTTGGTAGCCACCACCCCACTATTTTTTTTTTAATTCCCTGGCATCTAGAAGACTTTCTGCCCCCCTCAGGGTGTGGATCAGAGGTAATTGCCCCATGTGCCCACTGGTGGGCAGAACAACTTTGGCCCCATTTATTTGGGACGGGGGTATGGCCATACCCCCACCCTCTTATTTTGAAAAATAAATCTTCCCTGGTCTCTGGTGGGCTTTCTGCCCCCCTTGGGGGCCAATGGGCCTTCCAAAAATAGTCCGATCTGCCCCCAAGGGGGCAGATATGGCCAACAGTAATGTACTCCCATGGGGAGCGACCCTTGCCCAAGGGACTGCCCCCCAAACAAAATACACACACACCAATCCCTGGTGCCTAAGTGGTTTCTGCCCCCCCGGGGGCAGATCGGCCTCATAGAAATAGGCCAATCAGCCCCCAAGGGGAGCAGAAATGGCCTAAAACAAATTTGTCCCCAGGGGGAGTGACCATTGCCTAAGGGGTCACTCTCTTTCTGTGAAATTGGCGCAAAAAAAAAATCCCTGGGCCTAGTGGTTTCTGCTCCCCCCTTGGGGGCAAATTGGCCTAATAAAAATAGGCCAATCTGCCCCCAAAGGTGGCAGAAATGGCCTAATGACAATTTGTCCCCCAGGGGAGCGACCCTTGCCTAAGGGGTCGCTCCCCACATATAAAAAAATAAAACAAAAACAAAAAAATCCCTGGTGTCTAGGCTTTTCTGGCCCCCCAGGAGCAGATCAGCCTAATTACAATAGGCCTATCTGCCCCCAAGGGGGGCAGAAAAGGCCAATAACAAATGTGCCCCCCTCAGGGAAGCGACCCTTGCCTAAGGGGTCACACCCGTCACGTGAAACTGAAAAAAAAAAAATCCCTTGTGTCTAGTAGGTTTTGCCCCTCCTTGGGGGCAGATTGACCTAAGGGGGGCGGAAATGGCCTAAATACAATTTGCCCCCAGGGGAGCGACCCTTGCCTAAGGGGGCCGCTCCCCATGTATAAAAAAATAAAGTAAACATAAAAAAATATATCCCTGGTGTTTAGGGGTTTCTGCCCCCAGATCGGCCTAATGATAATAGGCTGATCTGCCCCCGGGGGGGCAGAAAAAAACTAAAAATATATTTTGCCCCCTGAGGAGCAGCCCTTGCCCAGGGGGCTGCTCCCCTTATGTATACATATAAATAAAAAACAAAACTCCTTGGTATCTAGTGGTTTCTGCCCCCCTTCGGGGAAGATTGGCCTAATAAAAATAAACCAATCTGCCCCCAAGGGGTGCAGAAATAGCCTAAAAGTAAATTTACCCCCAAGGGAGCCCCCCTTGCCCAAGTGGCCACTCCCCTCATTCAATAATAACAAATAAAAAAAATCCCTTGTGTATATATTAGTTAAGGCTTGTGTACCAAACAAAATCTAAATATCATACACCTGAAGACAACAAAGAATTGATACCATAACAGATGAAGAGTAAGCTAAATTTGCAAAAGGCCTGATCATTTTCATGTATGTCTGTAAAATACTGCAAAGGTAATTAGTAAATCAGAGCTTTGTTGACCTTCCTTTAATTTTGCCCCATCACACACCTACGCAGTATTTTACATCCAAACACAATATTGTTGCTGGCGAATGCCAAAATATTTCATGCAGCTTTCTCATTGATGCCAATGTTATGAGCTAATGAAGTCTTTTTGAACCCCTCCCCCTTTTATCTTTACCACTTTTGATGCATCTGAATGAAACGTGGCTAAGAGTAAGCTAAGCATTCTACGGGTCTTCAAATCTGTCAAATAGAACCAAATCTATAACAAATCAAAACTTTTTTTTACCACCTCTCCAGGTGTTGCTCCCCCTTCACAAAGCTTTATGTAGGAATGAGAATTAGAACATTGGAATGTTGGGAACACCATTGAAAACAATACAGTGCTCCAGGCTTCTAATAACCGGAGCTACAACATTCCAATGTTGCCGGGTTCACAGCTATTGCTATGAACAAAGGCCTCATAGAGCATGAGGGGTTTCAATCCCCTCGGGCTGCGTGAACCCTTTGTTGTATTATTAAAACATTCTTCCCTCTAAAGGCGGAATGTTCTAATAGTCATATATCCCTCTGTAGCTCGGCTATGCTGGCGTTAAAGTCCTGCTCTCTTGTTAATGCTGGAGCGGGCTTTTAGTGGCAGGAATAGCCATCCCGCTCCAGTAGCCTATAAGGCTATAATAAAACATTTTGGGCTAGATGTAAGAAGCCCCTAGTGCCACCTTGTGCCACATTTGCAACATTTTTTTTACTCAAATGTGGCATTAAGGCGGCATTTGCCCCGTGCCATATTTACAAACTGGCGCAATGCATGCACAATTGACACTACACCCACACATGACACAACCACAACCAAAACTACAGAGTCAGCTACACAAACACACTCACACAAAAGCACAACTACACACATCACAACAATATCCACCACACAACCACAACACTCATCTGAGTGTGTCACACAGCAACACAACATACACAAAAACTTCGGTCCCACATGCAAGTGACACACATACAGACACAACCACACCACCCACTCCAGCTCCGACCACCTCCAAAAGCCAATTCACTCACACACACATACACATACTGACACATTTACACAACTATAGCACAAACCTACCCATACACCCCCCCTTGCAATAAACACACAGGGACAGCATTGTTCAGTGTGAGTGTACTGTCTTTGCAGTGCCAGCATTCATTCTGAAATGAATGATGACACCACAATGACAGTTGTGTATGTGTGCGATATGGGTGTTGTACCAGTATGACAGTCATGTGTGACACCATTGTGTACTGTGACATGTAAATGCCTTTAGTGGTCCGGACCTCCCGTACAGTGTCCACCCAACCTACCCTGGCAATGCAGCATCCCTACCTTCGAGTCCCAGTGACGGAGGGGGTTGTGTTTTCTTTGTGAGTCAGTGGCAGTAGTGACGGCAAGTGTTGTCCAATTGTGTCCAGTCGAAGATGGGGGTGAAATGGACATAAAAGGTGAGTTTTCACCCCCTCCCCAATCTGTCAACTCAGAAGTGGAGGTTGGACCGCCACTTTTTTCTTAGCGGTAAGGCACATCCAAATCTGGCTGTGTTTCTTGTCAGAGACAGCAATTTGAATTCAGGCTTTGTCTATGGGACCATCAACATCAAAATACGGTGGGCGGGAGGACCAACACGGCTGTGAACAGGTTTTCAGTTGAAAAGTCGACAGTGGGACTGTTACCGCCAAGAGCAAAATCAGACCTCAAGTTTAGACTTACACGTCTCAACTCCCTTTAATAACATCTTACAACAGGATTTACAAGTGTAAGTTATCACTAGTGCCTTTTTACATGTGGGAGTAAGTGGCAGAACCAGTGCCTGTGAGTGGTTATGTGTGGTGCGTGACTTACTCCAGGGCTGGACTGGAGTATATGTACCACCATTGGGACACCTTTAGGGCTGTAGTGACAGTTGAAGTGTAGTTTGCCAATAGCAATGGGCTTACTCTTTTGTAGATGGGTGTTTACAGGACCCTGCCCGTACTTACATTTTCCTTAACCCCTCCCACATAGTAGCAAGTGTGTCCCAACCACACATCCTTGTCCCTCCCATGCAAAATAGTAATAATAAACTTATGTGTGCAGAGATCTCATAGAAAAGGTAGGAGGTTGAGGTAATGTCTCTACTCATAGGTTAGTGAATAGCATTTTATAGATCGTGAGTAGTGCTTTTGTAATACTACTTCATATACTACAAAAAGCTGTTTGTGAATAGGTATCCCTGATTTATTAATGGTAGTTATGAAGACCTCCTTGCCATTTGTATAGGTGTTATTGACTAATGCCTCAGTTCCATGTTTATATTAACAAGTTCGACTTTTAGTTTTTTCCTACAAATACTGTCAAAAATATTTTGTATACATAAACGTTTGCTAGCCTCCGTATACAACTATTTAAACCGTATTATGCCACTTCTAAGTAAATCTTACATAGATTACCCAACACTTAAACAAGATTCTCTGTACCTGGTTTGCATATTTTCTGCATTATGCCTCGTTCAGTGCTCTGAAACCTACTGACTTTAGGTCTTCGCTGTATAAGGCACATATAAATAAATATATGTGAAATGAACTGAAATCACTAGCATCACGTTTATTCAATTATGTTTGCTATCACATTGTTTTTTCTTTATTATAGTTGCTTGACAGCTGTTAAGGAAAACGTCGTTGGTAGGTAAAATAATGAAACCACTGATACTTTTTGTGACTCAAGCTGCTACAGCTACTATCATCATAAAATTCACAAAGGGAGCGAGCTCGAGGCACTACTTATTTTGCAGATTTATTCCAAAGTATTTCTTAATGTATATACAGCACTTTATTTTAAGATCTGCATGCATTAAGTGACATGTTTATTTTGGCAGGCAGAGACAGACCACAAGGTTAATGTTCGTTCACGAATCACCACACATAGAAGAACTTTGGCAGATAGGACAGCAACCACATACTGTGCTCCAAGACTACCAAACCACAGTCCAGGGCAATTGTAACATCCAAAGTTATTCCTTCTAATACAGACTAAAAAGATGTTTATTCAAGCCTTTTTTGAGCGTATTATCTACTCAGTTGTGAATAATCCAGTGTAAATATGGAGGGAAGCTAGTCAAGCGTCAATGGGTTGCAAAATCTCCATGTGTTTCATGCAAGTCTCTTCCAAATCTACTAAATCATTATTGAATATCATTTTCAGGAAGAGTCACCCTACTCCTGGGTAGCACATTTACCAACAGTCAACTAACACCCAGCCACTAGGGGTGGCCACGTTTTTTTAATCCACGGTAAATGGAAATAAAAACTTAGACAATTCTGCAATTTTATCTGGTTATGTGTCCTCCTTTCTCGGAATAAATAAAAGGTGAACTGCAAGGTAATTGAGGGGAGACCGAGAGCAGCAGTGCAAGATGCCCTCACTCTAATGAGGTTCTGGCCTTAAGAGGCAGCAGCTTGTCAGAAATTCGCATGCAAGCACAGAGGCATACCTGGCATAAAATAGGGGCTGGGGCGCGGCACCCTTCCACTATCGGATGCTGCTGTCATTTGCCCAGAATCTGCTGTGAGAGGACTGAGATGACAGCAAAATGGAGATCACGATCCCATAATTTTCAGAGCCAGCAGACCATGTGTGCAGAAACTGTGCATGAGGAATTGCCTACGGTATGGGAGATGCCTGAGCCCTACCAAACCCGCCCCTTTGGACTGCAAGGCAGACGTGGTCATCTTCGACTCTCCAGTTGCTGTGAGGCAAGGCCCCTGTCACCCACTCCTGGACCGTTGAAGAATCCTGCATGTAGTGGCCTATTGGCTACAGCTCCCATGCTGGTGTATAGTAAATGAAGCTGGCTGATTGTTTGACTGCTACCAGCTTGAAAAGCAGCCACAAGGCACCCTGAGGGTGTGTGACAATGGCGATCTAGGGGGGCTGATTTGATGGACCTCGCCTCTGCTGTCTCAACTGGGTCCTGGGGGGATGGGACCTGCATTAAAATTCCTGGAGGGTTCCAGGGCCTTTATCTTGTGGTTGAGTGGGGCACTACTTAATGACAAGATACTGTGTAACTCTTCCTGGCTGCTTGACTGCACCCTAATAAATAATAGGTCTCCTTTATAGCCCTCCTTCTCGCATATTATGCCACTTGTCATGGTAAGGTGGAGATAAGCTCCCCCCCCGTTATTGTGCTGGTTTGTCTTGAGAGAGCGTAGTTTGAATATTACATATTAGACGTGAAATACTTATACCTAAAAATGCTGCATACAAAAACGATTACATAATATTATCCATTTGAATGTATTCTTAACGCAATTATAAGTGTGAAGCTGCCATTGTACTCATATACTAATGTCGATTATAAGAAATAATTGTTTGCATTATGATTAATTGAATATGTTAACCTCTATAAGGATTACGTTTATTAGAATCCATGAGTCTTAAGTTAGCGTGAGTTGAAAACTTAGTTGTGTAGCTCTCATATTAAAGCATGTTTTTCTGTTCCTTCAGTGTGCTGACTCGCAAAAGGCCATGACCCAGCACTTGTTCTTTTCTCCGCTTATTGTATCAATGGCAGTTATATTCCCATCCGCTTGCTAGATGTTTTAATATAAGTTTTATACGCTTTGCAACAATTATGGAAACTTTCAAGGACATTCGACCATGGACAAAGGAACTTTTGACCTGATGAACGTGCCAGAAAATGAAGTAACCCCGGATGTGCCACCTACGAAAACGTCAATTATGAAGACCAATCAAAATATTCTAGTTTATCGTGAAATGACAAATGCATTACTTAATGTATAATTTGATAGGTTGAAGATAGTGGGGTGTAGTGATTATCCAATAGAATTTTGGGGGAATGTATTATGAAAAAGGGATAAAAACTCATGACACAGGAGACTCGAGAGCATTAGGTAGGGAATGATATCGATTGCATACCGAAACTCTGTCACTCTATTTGGTGATTGAGACTTAGACAAAACCATCCTCACCCATAGACTGCCCCATTTACACTTCTCCTCCTTATGAGGGAAGTGTCCCCTGTCCTTAGATGAAATAGAAAGGCGCTCTTACTGATGTCCTGAAGACGAAGACTGATCCTGTATGCTGACTCATTCCAAGGAGGGTAACTATGACAATTGCTATTGTAATTTGTCTAAATGCTTTTCCTTTCTAGGTACCAACTGCTGTATTTTTGTTAGAAATCCTAGTTAGATGTTTCCAAATTGGTGTTCTAAATTATTTTGCATGAAGTCCAACATGCTAATGCCAATTAGCGGTTAGATTAGGTATTCACCTTGATTGACACCAACAGACGTGACTGACATTGTACTATGCTGAACTGGGCTTATATGGTGTTCTATGCATTCTGACTTGTGTATCTCTTATGTTAGTGTCTCAATGGTTCTGATCTTTACATTGTCAAAATCTTATCACAGTTGCCATATCGTGACTATGCTCCTTTGCTTCTTGGTTTTGAGATTAATTCATCTGCTGTTAGATTGTAATCAATAGGGAATAAAATACACAAAACTTCAACAAAGGTGTGATTATTCATGACTGAAAAGTCATGGTTGTGCCGACATTTTAACCAATGTCTAAAGTGAAATATATTGTGGTGTTATATGTTGATGACATTATTGACATATTGCTTGACATATTGATCAGTTATCTCGCTCTACGGTGTCTCACCACTGGGTCAAAAGATTCATCGGCCTAAAACGAGTCCTAATGTGTATAAATTAACATAGAGGGACGCGTTATCAGTTCTGGTAGCAGAGCGACGGTTAGGCCCTTGGGGGCCCTAGGACAGAGATTCATTGTTTAATTTGTTTTTCTGTGATAATGCAATTCGGAGGTATGATGGGTTTCTAAGTTCGCCATTGGCTTTCCCGGGATCTCGGAGCCTTCCTAGATGAGTTGGGAATGTTCTCGACGCCATAGTATGAGTGGTTAGGGTCTTTGCGCTTGCCTAAAGCTTATGCATCTTGCAGGTGATTGCGGAAAATTGTGTGTATTTAGGCCAAATTAAGTGTTGTTTAGCAGGAGTGGGCGTACTCCACAGTATGAGAGTGGGAAGTCGGCGTACTTCATGTGAATGTAGTGCTTGTTGCTCAAAATTATCCACGTGGTTAGTTGTTGTGTACGGACCTGTTGAGGTCTAAGACTCCGGAGTATGAAGATAAATGTGGTTTATGTTGTAATCTGTATGGTTTAATAGGTCAATCGGGCGTGGTTGACAAGTCAAGTTTGAGTTATAAAGTATGTATGAAACCTTCAATGGAGATTTAACAAATTCTAAAGTGCACTAGAAGGAGTCATTGACAAGTCGAGAGTAGAATTTGCGGGTCGAATTCTGCTTGCGTATGCGGGAACTGATAAGGGGAGAGTAGCGGCTGAGGCTTCAAGTGAAATCTCTGTAAAGTTCTGAAGCGAACGTGTTACCCTTCCTGTAGTAAACCGACAGATTTATGTTGTCATTTTAAGGTGCTCGCAATAATTTGCATTAGTTTGTGTGAGTTGTAGGGTTCAGTGAAGAGCGGACAAGCCGCAAGACTTTGTCAGCTGCAGTGTGTATGAGTGTGACGTCAGTGGTGCCATGCTGAGATAGGTCAGATGTCGAGAGGGGTCGCGCACGGATTGGCTGCCGTCTGTAAGAGGCAATAGGTTGAGAAAGGGCGGGTGAAGAGTGTCCTGGGAACTAAGCCATTTCTGATTAAATACGAAATAAGAGATCGCAAAAATGAATTTTGTCAAAGCATTTAAGAGTGCTCTAAAGGGAGATGTATACATTGTCGCAACCGATGGGGAACCTACACCACCTGAGGGTACTCCAGCTTATACGGTTATGGAAGAAAAGGGTGTTGCACCTTGTTTATGGATGAAACAATGGCGCAAATTAACAGAGAAAGAGGGGTGCCTATCGTTCCCAGAACATGGGACGTTTAATCCAAAAGTACTAGAAAATTTAAGGTGGATGTTAAGTACGCAGAAGCCACCTCCGAGACCGGCACAATACGAGGCTTTGGCGATCTGGGACTTGATGGCTCTTAAACATAGACAAGAAAGGTTTCAGCGAAGACTGAGAAAGGCAGAAAAATCCTATGCAGAGGCTAGATGGGACAATGAGAGCAAAATGTGGAGACGGGGAATTGTAGATGGGTTAAAGTTATTCCCAGCAATAATACAGGTAGAAGAGAAATTTGGGGTGCATTGGAAAAATGGGAAGGCCGATGGGCAAAGAAAAGGGATAAGGGAAAGGGTGATAGCCCAGGGTCTAATCAAGCCAAGACCTCGCCTGATCTAGAATCGGTGAAAATATTGCCTATGAGGGAGACAGCTGGCGGTGTTTTAGTGCATGTGCCGTGGTCTAGAGGAGATATTTTGTCCTTTACGAACGATTATCCTAGATTGAGAGAGAAGCCGATTGAGTGGTATCAACAAACGGACAGGTTTGTGAAACTTGCAAAGTGTCTCTGGGAAGACTTGAATACTTTGTTTGAGATCATTGTTCCGCCTGATTTATGGCTTGAGTGCAAGAGAGGGGTAGATTGGCCAACGAAGGAGCCGGCAAGGGACAAAGTGACTGGAGCACCTTCAGAAGAGGTGATGAAATATTATCATAAAGTAATTGAGTTCTTGAAACAAAAGGTGTCGCTGAAGGTGGCCGATTGGCAGAAAATCGACCGGACCTCTCAAGAGGTTAAAGAGTCAATACATGCTTATTATGAGAGATTGTTAAAAGCGTTCAAACATTACAGTGGTACTGAGACTATTGAACCGAAGGATATGAATCACCTTGTGTTTAGATTCGTCGAAGGGTTGAGACCAGAGGTTAGCCAAATGATTAAGAATCACTTGATTTGTTGGCAAGCTAAATCGATTGATGAGGTATTGCAGTATGCAAAGTACTGTAGTGATTAGATCGAGTTGAAGCAGAAAAAGCTGAAGGAAAAGGTGATGGTGATGCAGATAAGAGCTGCACAGGCTGGAATACAGGGAAATGGAGTTCAACAGATGATACAGCTTCATCCACAAATGAATGGTGTGTTTCAGGCACAGCCGAGAGGCCGAGGTCGAGGGTTTGTGAACCGCAGTTCGGACATGAATAATGTTGCTGTCCAAAATGATGTTCAAGGGGTGAAAAAGATGTCACCATGTCACGCGTGCGGGGGCGTGGGGCATTGGAAACGGGAGTGTCCGAATATGGTGCAGGATGGTGCAGTTCAGCAAAGCACTAACGTTGGTACCTTACAAAATTCACAGGGCCCAAGAATAAGACATCAAAACCCGAATTTTCAGAAGAATCAGGTACAAATGCAAGGGATACAGCCCATGCAGCAGATGCAAATGCCACGTTTCCAAACAATACCAATGCAACCAGTGCAACAGCAGATTCCTATGGTGCCTAGACAGCAAATGCAATTACCAATGGCTCCGATGGGACAGCAACAGGTGATGCTTCCTCAGCAGGTTACAGGTCAGGTAACAAATCAAAACAATACTGTGCAACAATTCCCACTACGAGGTGAAAATGGCATGAATGAAGACTGGTCAGATGATAGCTCAGACAGTGAGGAGTGCAGGCTTGCAGCATCCTTAGAGGTGGATCAGAGAGGCCCATATGTAGAAGGAAAGGTGATGGGCTATAGGGTTTCATTCCTGGTTGAAACAGGAGCTACGCGCTCCACAGTTAGAAGTGCAGAAGTTCCAAGATGACCTCTCTCTGGGTGTACTATACGGGTGGTTGGAGTAGCAAATCAGTACCTGACTAACCCGATTACAGATCCAGTACAAGTTGAAATTGGCAACTTCCAAGGTCTACATAGATTTGTAGTTTGTGATTCAAGTCCAGTATCCCTACTGGGAAGGGACTTACTATGTAAGACAAAATGCTCAATTACCTGTTCCAATGATGGAATTGAAGTACAGACAAATAGCGACGATGAAGGAGAGGAAAGTCAATTACTAGAGGAAGAAACAGGAACAAATGAAGATTATCCATTAATTACCTTATTCCCGATGCATACATTGCTCGACCTACCTGTCGACTTGCAAGGAACAGTGACAGAGAAAGTGTGGGATTTGACCAGAAAAGAAGTAGGATTGATAAATGGGGTAGAACCAGCCAAAGTTCAGATCAAACCGAATGCAGTGTTCCCACAGGTGTCACAATATCACATGACTCAAGACGTCCTCATTGAGGTGTCACAAATAATTGCAGATTTTCTCAGACAGGGAGTCCTGAAAGAAGTCTTGAGCAGTCCGTGTAACTCTCTCATAATGGGTTTAAAGAAGCCCTGTGGAAAGGTTCGAATTGTCCAAGATTTGAGAAAAATAAATGAAATTGTGCTAAAATGCTGCCCTGTGGTGCCTAACCCAGCTGTAATAATGTTCCAAGTTCCCTGTGATGCTGAGTGGTTCACCGTTATAGACCTGTCATAAGCTTTCTTTTCAATACCACTACATGAGGACAGTCAATTTCTGTTCAGTTTCAAATTCCTGGATAAGGTGTACAGTTGGTGCAGAATTCCTCAAGGGTTTTCTGAGTCACCATCCATCTTCAACCAGATATTGAAAAAGGATTTGGAACCTCTTGTGCTGCCATTTAATTCAACTCTTGTGCAGTACATCGATGATCTGCTAATTGCGTCTAAAACAAGAGACAGTTGTAAATACGATATCCATTGCATTGCTAAATCATCTGGGAAAGAATGGACACAAGGTGTCACCCAGAAAATTACAATATTGTCAGAAAGAAGTGAAATACCTGGGACATTTGATTGAGAAAGGGTCCAGAAGGATATCAAAAGAAAGAATAACAGCTGTCTTGCAAATGAATCCCCCAACAACAAAAAGGGATGTCAGGATGTTTTTGGGAATGGTGGGCTACTGTCGTCAGTGGATACCCAACTTCTCAATCATTTCAAAGCCATTAATAACACTGACAGGAAATGAAATCAAAGATGAGCCATATACTGTAACCTTATCAAAAGAAGAACTTGAGTCATTTTTGGAATTAAGAGAATGCATGTGCAGGGCACCAGCATTGGGAATGCCAGACTACGAGAAACCTTTTCTGTTGCTTTGTCATGAACGTGATGCTTGTTCTTTGTCTGTCTTAACACAGGTCCACGGAGATGCAAATCGCCCTGTAGCATGCTTTTCAGCTACCTTGGACCCTGTCGCAGCAGCCTTAACGGGTTGTTTGCGTGCAGTTGCAGCAGTTGGTCAGAGTCTTTTACAATGTGAAGGCATAGTCATGGGATACCCTCTGACAGTAATGGTCCCACACTCAGTTAAAATTCTGTTGACACGAACTAAGACTCAACACATGACAAATGCACGTCTCACTAGATATGAGACAACCATACTGGGATCACCTAATGTCACTCTCAAAAGATGCACTGTACTGAACCCGGCAACTTTACTTCCTAATGAAAATGTTGAGATCAAAGATGGGGAAGAATTTGAACATGACTGTCTTGAGGTGACTGAACTGTGCACCAAACCTCGCCCAGACATACAGGATACCCAGTTAAAAGAAAATGACTGCATTATGTTTGTCGATGGGTCCTGTCTAAGAGATTCTGCAGGAACATTGAGAGCCGGTTCCGCAGTATGTACTATAACTGGCATTGTCGAAGCCTCCTGTCTCGATAAAGTGTTCTCTGCACAAGTGGCAGAATTGATTGCTCTTACAAAAGCATGCCAAAGCATGCCACGCAGCTGTAAATTTGAAAGTTACTATCTATACTGACAGAAGATATGGATTTTGAATTGTGCATGATTTTGGCCAACTTTGGTCACAGAGGGGTTTTATGACTTCCTCTGGTTCCCCTGTGAAAAACGGTGAACAGATAAAAGATTTGTCACACACGATTCAGTTACCTCTTGAAATTGCCGTGGTAAAGTGCAGTGCTCACACCAGATCACAAGATTTTGTGTCAATGGGAAATGGCTATGCAGATCAAGTCGCAGGATTTTGTGCACTAAACTGTATATCGTCTAAGGAGCAATGGGAATTGTTACCACAATCTGAAAACGACACACATTTAAGTATGGCATTACGAGTGGTTGACACTTTAGATGAACTGAAAACATTACAAGGTTGTGCGAGCAAAGAAGAAAAACACTTCTGGCAAAGAATGCAATGTGTACAAAGAGCTGATGATTTATGGGTTTCAGAGGAGGGAAAGTTGGTCTTGCCAAATAGCCTTTTGTCACAGTTTGCCCGGCTCTATCATGGGCAGGCACATCTGGGAAGGGATGCCATGATCAGGTCCTTTAAAATTGATTGGTTTAACCCAAAATTCAGACATGCCGCAGAAATAACTTGCCACAGGTGCGTCATCTGTCAACAGATGAACGCTGGAAAAGGAACCGTGGTAACTTTGAGCCACATTGGGAGAGCTGGAGGTCCATTCAACAAAATGCAAATGGATTTTATTGAAATGCCTGTTTGTGGAGGATTGAAGTATGTGCTGGTGATTGTGTGTGTTTTCAGTCATTGGATTGAGGCATATCCCACACGTAGGAATGACAGTCTTACAGTTGCAAAACTACTACTCAGAGAACTGATACAGAGGTTCGGGTTTCCGGTTTCTATAGAATCAGATAGAGGGAGACACTTCGACAATGAGGAGATTAAACTCTTGTGTGCCGCACTTAACATTGAACAGAAGCTGCGTTGTAGCTATCGCCCTGAAGCATCAGGATTAGTAGAGCAGATGAATGGTACTTTGAAATCACGAATGGTAAAAATGTGCGCAGCAACTAATATGAAGTGGCCAGATGCCTTACCTCTAGTGCTGATGTCAATGAGAAACACACCAGGCAAGAAAACAGGACTGTCCCCACATGAAATCCTCATGGGCTGAGCTATGAGATTACCAGCAGTACCTGCAAATGCACTAGTGAATATTACAGATGATATGGTGTTGGATTACTGCAAAGGTTTGGCTGACGTGATCCGCTCTTTTTCCCACCAGGTGGAAGCTAACACGTTACCGCCGATTGGCGATCCAGGCCACTCTCTACAAGCCGGTGATTGGGTGGTTGTCAAGAAGCACGTAAGAAAATCCTGTCTAGAACCACGTTGGAAAGGGCCATATCAAGTAATATTAACGACTACTACTGCTGTGAAGTGTGCCGGGGTTCCCAACTGGATACATGCCAGTCACACGAAAAGGGTAACGTGTCCTGTTGAAGAGGAACTTGAAGTTTCCGATACAGCAACCTTGGAGGGAAGTGCCTCGGGGTCAGAGAACAGTCTAGAAGGAACTGAAATTTCTGGAGAGCCCACTGAGAACAGCCTTGTCCCTCAAACAGTCAATGAGTTCGAGAGAGGTGACAGAGTGCTATCTCAGTAGAGGCAGCAGGAGAACTAAGTCAAGGAGAGGTTCTCCCAGAAGTAGACGAATACGGGCTAGAGTCCGAACTCAACTTAGAACCAGAAGGAGAAACTGTAAATACAAACGTGTCTGAGTTTCCCGAACCAGTTGCAGGTCCGTTAGGAGAAAACACCATATCACAAGAGGAGGTTGCTGTCCAACGTCCTGAAGAAAAACGTCGAGAAAAGACACATAGGGGGTCATTCCAACCTTGGCGGTAAAAGCTGCTTACCACTGTCAGAAGACCGCCAACATACCGCCGCGGCCGCGGTAAACCGCCACGGTCATTCTGACCAACAACAGGCAAACCGCCAAAATACAGACATCCACAAAGGTTCGCCACACCAAAGGGCAGCGAGAAACTGGCGATGACCAAACCTCCACCGTCACGCCAACAGAAATACGCCCACACTATCACGACCCACGAATCCATGCGGCGGTCTTTCAACCATGGTATTCCATTGGCAGTACACACCGCCGCGCTCAATATACACACACACTTACAAAACACAGCCACATTGGACAATTCAAAATACACACACGTGATACACATACAAACACCACTCCCACACACCCAACACAATATAAAACACACACCCACATCACCCACAAATCCCCACTGCTACAGAATCGGGACCACGCACTGAGAAAAAGAGAATTGAGCACCCAGACGCAAATTTTACTTTCACCCAGCAATATTTCCACGCACTTCACACAACACACCAATACACATGACCATACAATCCACCCCACACATCATCCACACCACCCCATGGCACCGCAAAGACACCCCAGGTTCTCCGAGGATGAACTCAGGATCATGGTGGAGGAAATTGTACGGGTAGAGCCACAGCTCTTCGGGACACAGGTGCAGCACACCACCATTGCCAGGAAGATGGAGCTATGGAGCAGAATAGTCGATAGGGTCAACGCTGTGGGACAGCACCCAAGAAATAGGGACGACATCAGGAAGAGGTGGACCGAAATACGGGGGAAGGTGCGTTCAATGCTATCCAGGCACAACATCGCGGTGCAGCGGACTGGCGGCGGACTCCCACCTCCTCCCCCCGAATTTACAACATGGGAGGAGCAAGTCTTGGCAATCCTGCATCCTGAGGGCCTCGCAGGAGTATCTGGAGGAATGGACTCTGGTAAGTCAAATCATCACTACTTCATCCCCCCCACCCCACCAGCATACCAACTCATACCCCCACCCTCACCCCCATCACATCCTGCTCCTTGCAAATGTCTCACCATCACAGCCCACCCATCCCAACACCAATCCCTGCATGCGACCACAAAGCATGGACACCCATCACCAAAGCATGCCCACTGCACATACCCATCGCCCACCAAATCACCGTCACAAAAGCCCCCACACGGGAATGCCAGCACTGGGGTACAAGGGCACCCACCCATTACACGCTATGGCACACACAAATGCAATAACCATACTTTTATACCCCTGCAGGACCCGAACGCCACGTCACCGCGCAGGAGGGTCCACAAATGTCCACTCCACCCCCAGAAGAGGCCCACAGTGAGGACAGCACCTCTGTCGACCTGGATCTAGATGACCAGCCCGGCCCATCGGGGACCTCAGGACAGTCGGTTCCCCTCACACAGCCACAGCCCATAGCAGACCTTCCCCCCTCTGGGAACACCAGCACAGCACCCACCCAGCGGGCCCATACCTCTGTCCCCAGGACACGACAATCAGCGGTGTGCCCACCACTACAGGGCACCCAGGTTAACCCACCACCCCAACAACAACAGGGACCTGGGGGAAGTGGTGGTGGGCACACGGTCCAGGGGACAGAGGCCCAGGGAACCAGGGGAACTGGGAGGGCTGCTGTGCGACAGGGGGGGGGACAGGCCCAGGGAACCCACTCTCCACGAGGCCCTCTCCTCCATCATGGGAGCCTACCACCACTCCCAGGAGACAATGGCGACGGTCCTGGCCAGGTTTCAGGAGATCCAGCTTCTGCAGGAGGAACAGTATTTGGGGTTCAAGGAGGAACTACGAAACATCAGTTCCACCCTGGCCACCATTGTAGGGGCTCTGAATCAGGTAGTCACCACATTGCGGGACACTGTGGCAGGACAAAGGGCCCCTGACACTAGCATGGACCAAGAACTGCCTACCACCTCTGCCGGCGCTAGTGGACAGGAGGCCCCGACACAGGACCAACAGGCCACCAGCACCCCACCCCCTGCAGAAGGAGAACCACCCCGCAAGTGGGCCCTGAGATCCAGGAAGAAGACAGAGTAAGATGCAAAGACCCCCGCCAGGAAAGGATACCTCCCTGATTGTCATCCCACTGTCCCACATTGTCACCCTGTCCATTCTTATACTGCCCATGCTCCACTTTCCAGAGGCATTTGGACAATGCACCTGTGATACTAATAGTCTGGACTCTGCCATGGACAATCCTCCACCATCACCCCTCACCGATTTGCAATCACCCACCAATATAGAGCACTGAAATAAACACAGTTATTGCACAAAACAATCAGGAGTCTGGCTGTGATTTTGTACTAATGTATTAGACATTACCGTCCCAAAAAGCATATTTACATTGTGATGCCAACATACCACTGTCACACAGCTGTAGTCCATGGGGAAATAAAGCAGATGTCATGCAGTATGGCCCACATCTCTGAAATTGGAAGGGAAAGTCACAACTCAGTTACCATACACTGGGGGAAAAGGTCAGACAGTAGAGAGGTAGTATGGGTTAAGTATATGTAATATGCCGGGTTGGAATCTTACCTGTGTGTCATTGAAAATACTGCTGTATTACTGTGTTCCTGTTGTCTATGTCGTCCTCTTCGGCTTCCTCGTCTTCACTCTCCACAGGCTCCACAGCTGCTGCAACACCACCATCTGGACCATCCTCCTGCAGAAAAGGCACCTGGCATCGCAAAGCCAGGTTGTGAAGCATACAGCAGGCCACGATGATCTGGCACACCTTCTTTGGTGAGTACAATAGGGATCCACCTGTCATATGGAGGCACCTGAACCTGGCCTTCAGGAGGCCGAAGGTCCGCTCGATCACCCTCCTTGTTCGCCCATGGGCCTCATTGTACCGTTCCTCTGCCCTTGTCCGGGGATTCCTCACTGGGGTCAGTAGCCATGACAGGTTGGGGTAACCAGAGTCACCAATTAGCCACACACGGTGCCTCTGGAGTTGAACCATCACGTAAGGGATGCTGCTATTCCGCATGATGTACGCGTCATGCACTGAGCCAGGGAACTTGACATTAACATGGGAGATGTACTGGTCTGCCAAACACACCATCTGTACATTCATCGAATGATAACTCTTTCTGTTTCTGTACACTTGTTCACTCCTGCTGGGGGGTACTAAAGCCACATGGGTCCCATCAATGGCACCTATGATGTTGGGGATATGTCCAAGGGCATAGAAATCACCCTTCACTGTAGGCAAATCCCCCACCTCAGGGAAAACAATGTAGCTCCGCATGTGTTTCAGCAGGGCAGACAACACTTTGGACAACACCTTGGAAAACATAGGCTGGGACATCCCTGATGATATGGCCACTGTTGTTTGAAATGACCCACTTGCAAAGAAATGGAGTACTGACAGCACCTGCACTAGAGGTGGGATCCCTGTGGGTTGGCGGATGGGTGACATCAGGTCTGGCTCCAGCTGGGCACACAGTTCATGAATAGTGGCTCGGTCAAGCCTGTATGTCAGTATGACATGTCTTTCCTCCATTGTCGACAGGTCTACCAGCGGTCTGTACACGGGAAGATTCCTCCATCTCCTCGCATGTCCCAGCGGACGGTGCCTATGAAGGACAACAGCGAGCACAGAGTCAATCAACCCACAGGTACGTAACCACAGCTTGCACATAACACGATTCCCAATGCATTGAATGGTTTGTAGGAGTGTTGATGCAAGGCCTAGGTATGTGTGACGCAGTTAAAAGTAAGCCATGTGGGCCCTTGAAATGGCGGCTGCCTGACCTGTGAAGTGTGACAATGGGATGTGAGGTAAATGAGCTGGCGTGGCACACCGTGGCGGTAGGCGGTCGAAGACCGCGGCGCAAAACAGCATTGGTTAACATTGAACCCTATGGGTCTCAGGAGCCAATGACGATGTGTGCCCGCGGTACGCACCGCCGCGGTACGCACCGCCTCGGGCGTGACTGCCATTTTCTATCAGCTTAATCACTCGATACCTGATTTTCGACATGAGAAGACCTACACTGCAAGTGCTGCTGTGACCTCGGTCTGGAAGAGACAATGGCTCATGCGACTGGGGAAAGGGCCCCTGCCTTCACTGCTCAGGAATTGGAGAAACTCGTGGATGGGGTCCTCCCCCAGTATGCGCTACTCTATGGTCCTCCAGACCAACAGGTAAGTACACTGGGACCATGCTTTTGGGGCAATGCCTGTGTTGAGTCGGGTGGATGAAAGATGGTGGGGAGGGGAGTGAATGAGACATGCATCAAACGACGGATGACAGGATGTGCCACATGGCAAGGGTAGGGATGGCGGGCCACTCACATTGAGGGTGCAGAAGGTGATGACTATTTTTCTCCCCCTGTACATTTCACATAGGTCAGCGCCCACCAGAAGATAGACATTTGGCGTGCCATCGCCAAGGACGTCCGGGCCCTGGGGGTCCACCACAGACGGGGCACCCACTGCCGGAAGAGATGGGAGGACATCCGACGCTGGAGCAGGAAGACGGAGGAGGCTCAGCTGGGGATGGCCTCCCAACGTGGGAGGGGTGCCAGTTGGACTTTGACCCCCCTGATGTCCCGGATCCTGGCGGTGGCCTACCCCGATTTGGATGGGCGCGTGAGGACATCACAGCAGACACAAGGGGGTGAGTACACTCTCATTCTGGTGACTTTGCGCGCAGTGGAGGTGTCTGGGTGGTGGAGGAGGGCTGTGGGTCTCCCTAGGCCAGGGCGATTTCTGTAGGCTAGGCCCCTCCGTAAGGTATGGCCCTGTGCCCCCGCCCCCCACCTCTGTAGGGTGCCAAGTACAGCTATTCATGGCCCTGTGTCATCTATGTGTGCAGATGTCGTCCATAGGCTTGTAGGCCATGTCACACGGATTGAGTAGTGGACCCCAAGTGCGCGGCATAGTGCAGGGCGCTTCTGTGTCTGTCCTCTCCGCCAACGGTGTCGCCAATGCATGCACTCAACATGTCTTTATTTTCTCCCCCCCCCCTTTTTTGTGGTCTTCCTGTTCATGTGCGCATTAGCATCATCAGGCGGAGGAGAAGTGGCATCGGAGCACGAGGGAGCTGCATCCCACATGGCCCTGGAGGGCCATGCAACGGATTCCGAATACACCAGTGGGACGGAGGGCGAGGGGAGCTCCACAGCGGGGACTCGGGCAGACATAAGTGACACGGACTCGTCCTCTGAAGGGAGCTCCCTTGTGGTGGCGGCAACATCCGTTCCCCCCGGAACAACAGGTACAGCCGCCACCCAGCGCACCAGCACCGCCCTCCCAGCAGCCCCTCAGCGTTTGCCCTGTGCCCGCTCACCCAGGAAGGTGGGCATCTCCTTCGCCCCAGGCACCTCAGGCCCTGCCCCAGTCACCCCTGCTGCCCTCAGTGAGGAGATCATTGACCTCCTGAGGACGCTCACTGTTGGGCAGTCTACCATTTTGAATGCCATCCAGGGTGTCGAAAGAGAGGTGCACCAGAGTAATGCATACCTGGAGGGCATTCATTCTGGTCAGGCTGCCCTTCAGCGATCGTTCAACATTCTGGCCTCAGCACTGATGGCAGCAATTGTCCCTGTCTCTAGCCTCCCCCCTCCAACTTCCTCCACCCAGACCCTATCACCTGTATCTCTGCCTATCCCAGACACACCATCAGACCAGCCTGCACACACCTCAACACCCAAGGGAAGCTCAGGCAGACATAAGCACCACACACCACACAAGCATTCACACAAGCAACATCCCCATACAGACATACCAACACCCACTGCCTCCACTGTGTCCCCCTCCTCCTCGTCTCCCTCCTCCCTTCCTGTCACGTCTCCACTCACACCTGCATGCACAACATCTTCAGCCACTACGTCCATCACCAGCACACACACCAGAACCCCCCGCACACGTGCAGTCACCACCCCCACTACCATTTACAAGGCCCCTGTGTCCTCTCCCAGTGTGTCTGTCACCCCGTCTTCCAAGCCACCCACCCAACAGCCATCCACCTCACGACAGCCTCCAGCCCAAGCACCTGCACCCAAAGACACCAGACTTAAGACTCCTACAACCACAACCTCTTCCTCCACTCCCATACCCACTACACCTACCCGTCCCACTGGTCCTAAATTGCTATTCCTGTCCAAACTTAACCTCTTTCCTACAACACCCCCACCCCGTCCATCTCATAGGACTCCAGTCAGCACCTCAGCCACCACAAAACCGGGCCCTGTGATGACAGTCTGCCATGGACTGTGGAGTCCCCCACCCTCAAGGGCAGCCAGTTCAGTACGGAGCCAAGGCACGGGCAGCCCACCCCCGGAGAAACACCCGAAAATAGTCAGCGGCCGGCGCAAGAGGGTGAAGACACCAGGCACTAAAATCCCTACCATGGCTCCGGCACGAAGTGTGGAGACAGGTGGCACACCGCCCAAGGTGGGGAAGGCCCACAGACGAACAGGGAAGGCTGGGAAGGTCAGCACGCCCGAGGAGAGCGCCATCAGCCCAGCTGGCCAGGAGGGCCCCGCCACCCCCATCCCAGGTGGGCAGGAGGACACCAACAGGCCCGGTACTGCAGACCAGGAAGGCCCCGCCAGCCACCCAACAGATGGGCAGGAAGGCCCTGCCAGCCACAGGACAGGTGGCAAATGACCTGCACGCCATGGCCTGATCCGCTGAACTGGGCACCGCCGTCTCAAGCACTGCTGAACTGGGCACCGCCGTCTCAAGTACTGCTGAACTGGGCCCTTCATTTCAAGTACCGCTGAACTGGGCACTGCCGTCTCAAGTCCCGCTGAACTGGGCACCGCTGTCTCAAGCACCGCTGAACTGGGCACCGCCGTCTCAAGCACCGCTGAACTGGGCCCTTCATCTCAAGTACTGCTGAACTTAGCACCGCCGTCTCAAGTCCCGCTGAACTGGGCACCGCCGTCTCAAGCACCGCTGAACTGGGCCCTTCATCTCAAGCACCGCTGAACTGGGCACCGCCGTCTAAAGCACGCTGAACTGGGTCCTTCATCTCAAGCCCCGCTGAACTGGGCACCGCCGTCTTAACACCGCTGAACTGGGCCCTTCATCTCAAGCCCCGCTGAACTGGGCACCGCCGTCTCCAGCACCGCTGAACTTGGCACCGCCGTCTCAAGCACCGCTGAACTGGGCCCTTCATCTCAAGCACCGCTGCATTGGGCACCGCCGTCTCAAGCATCGCTGAACTGAGCACCGCCGTCTCAAGCACCGCTGAACTGGGCCCTTCATCTCAAGCACCGCTGAACTGGGCACCGCCGTCTCAAGCACCGCTGAACTGGGCACCGCCGTCTCAAGTGCCGCTGAACTGGGCCCTTCATCTCAAGTACCGCTGAACTGGGCACTGCCATCTCAAGTCCCGCTGAACTGGGCACTGCCGTCTCAAGCACCGCTGAACTGGGCACCGCCGTCTCAAGTACCGCTGAACTGGGCCCTTCATCTCAAGTACCGCTGAACTGGGCACCGCCGTCTCAAGTCCCGCTGAACTGGGCACCGTCGTCTCAAGCACCGCTGAATTGAGCCCTTCATCTCAAGTACCGCTGAACTGGGCACCGCCGTCTCAAGCACCACTGAACTGGGCCCTTCATCTCAAGCCCCGCTGAACTGGGCACCGCCGTCTCAAGCACCGCTGAACTGGGCACCGCCGTCTCAAGCACCGCTGGCCCATTAGCGGCAGGGGCAGGCCCGCATCTGTGTCGGGCAGGGCTGCACGAGCACTCTGGGCACCAGTCCCCCTCCAGAACCAGTGGAGACTGTCATCGACTTGAGAGACTGTGGCTTTGCACTCCCCAGGATGAACAGTGGGCAAGCCACCCACTGTATAGACTTGAGAGACTGTGGCTTTGCACTCCCCAGGATGGCACAGTGGGCAAGCCACCCACTGTATAGACTTGAGAGACTGTGGCTTTGCACTCCCCAGGATGGCACAGTGGGCAACCCACCCACTGTATAGACTTGAGAGACTGTGGCTTTGCACTCCCCAGGATGGCACAGTGGGCAAGCCACCCACTGTATAGACTTGAGAGACTGTGGAGTGCAGTGGGCAAGCCACCCACTGTAGAGACTTGAGAGACTGTGGCTTTGCACTCCCCAGGATGGCACAGTGGGCAAGCCACCCACTGTAGAGACTTGAGAGACTGTGGCTTTGCACTCCCCAGGATGGCACAGTGGGCAAGCCACCCACTGTATAGACTTGAGAGACTGTGGCTTTGCACTCCCCAGGATGGCACAGTGGGCAAGCCACCCACTGTATAGACTTGAGAGACTGTGGCTTTGCACTCCCCAGGATTGAACAGTGGGCATGGAGGCCCCTCGTGGATCTGGCGTCGTGCACTCATCTGGCTGAGGTGCCCCCCCTTCCCTTCCCCCTGAGGTGCCTGTAGTTTTCCCATCTGATGCCCCTGCAGTGTTCTCTCCGTTGAAGTCAGGTATCCTGTGTGGGCTTTGCCCATGTGATTTGGGCCCAGTGGTCCACGGACAATGCCTGCTACAATACTCGGACTTGTACATATATGTATATAAGTGTTTTTGATGTGTAGATATATATATATATGATTCAGCCAGTAATACAATATATTCCAATTTTTATAATCATTTCCTTTTGTCTCTGCATTCTTCCAGGGGGCCTGGGGGGGGGGTAACTGTGATGTATTACTGTGCATTGATGTGTGTGTTGTAGTGGGTGAGGGTGGGGGTGGGTGTGTCGCGTATGTGTGTCCCCGTAATATTTTCTCCTCCCCCCTCCCCTGTGTCGTAGGTGCAGTACTCACCGTTGTCTTCTGCGCCGGCGTTCGTGCTCTTGGTAGAGGAGCAGGAAGACAATCGCTGGGAGGATGTGGAGTTCGGGTTCCATGCTGTCCAGATTCCTCGTGGGGTGTATGGAGGTGAGCGTTTTCCGTTTGAAATGGCTGTTTCCGCCATGTTTTTAATCGGCGGGGCTACCGCCCCGGAAAAGGTGGCGGATTGGTGTGTTGTGATAGGGTGGGCGGTACATTGACTCCCGCCTGTCTGTTGGCGGTGACCGCCGCGCTGTTTTTTTGTGCCGCCGTGGCGGGCGGTGTGGTAATGTGGCGGTCTCTGTTGGCGGTTTCCGCCAGGGTCGGAATTCCATTTTTTTACCCGCCAGCCTGTTTGCGGTTTGGCCGCTGGTTTAACACCGACCGCCAGGGTTGGAATGACACCCATAGAGGTGATAATTGGCCAGACAAGTCACATCCTAAAGTAAGGGAGGTATCGAATGACACCATAATAGAAGAGAGTGATACCTCACAAGCAGATGATCTAAGTGAAGGAGAACAACAAGGTGAACGAAGATTAAAAAGAAAAAGAATTGAAAACAGAAGATAGACAGGTCCAGAATGGGCATATGCTACAACCTCTGAATGGCAACAAGCGTTCCTAGCATTTTGTTTTGATCGAGAAGTACCAGGCCAATACTACGGCACCTGAATGAGTTCAAGAAAATCTTTTGGCTAAATTGAAAACTAGAAAGAAAGAGAGACTTAAAAACCACCGGAAGTGACACTGAAACCTGATTTGACTTTTAAAGAAACCTGATTACGACAAGCTGCTAACCTGAAGTGACGAAAAGGGTCCTGGAGTGAGTGAAGACGCTGTAATATACGCAGAAGATTTTTTTTTTTCTCCTTATTCTCCTCCAGTTGATTGTTGATCTGCTATTCTGATTCTATACAAACATGGCTTACAATAGAAATAGTAGCAAGGGGAGTAAGGTGTGTGGTTGGTTAGGTCTTATAATAGGTGTTGTGTGTGCATTGATAATTGTGGGAGTGATTATAGGAATGCCATGGATAGAGAAAGAAACTATTAACGCTACCTCAAAACCTGAAACTACTACTAAACTAACACCATGGGAGAGATTTGAGCAGGATGCAAGACATATGCATGAGGGAACTAATGCAAAGGGAGAGCTATCTACTAATGTCTTCTATCGCTTACTAAATGAATATGTGGAAACTATGGATGCGAAAGATTGTTATGTTTGTACTAAAATTCCTTCATCTGTGCAGGAGGGGGTCACTTATCATAGCTTCCCTCTTACTTACGGAATTAGTCGCAGGTTGCTACTAACAAGATTCTATAATCAAGAGCATGTGCAATACTTTTATTCAAATTTGGATGTTGTGTTTTCTTTTGTCCCTGTGATTGAGTTCTTAAATAAATTAGCTAAAGAGCACGATATAAAGATAGTTAGAGGATTCTTTGAGCCAACACTTACATTTGGCCCCGCCTATGCACACTGCAATAATTTGACTTGCTTACTATCGCCTGGAGAGAAAAGCTTTTTAGATCACACGGATGGTAGACGCAAAGCATTGAAAGAAAGGTTAGAAAAAGTACTAGAGAAACGTACATATGCAAATGATTATGCTTACACTGCAATCAAAACGCAAGGCAAATTAGCTATAGATGCATTACATGTAGGTAGGCTTTGTGTATATATAGGCCAAAATCTGAACAGGATCATTTGTTTGTGGGAACGAGTGAATGCAGACATGTGTTTTTGTTTCAGAGCAAGTGGACCTTTATGCTGAATGGACAAGACCCAGCGATTCCTGGAATCTATTATATCTGTGGACTAAATGCTTATTACCGTCTCCCTAAGTGATGGTATGGGACATGTTATTTGGGAATAGTATTCCCAAAGATATACCAAATTGATGACTTAAAACAAATACCTAAAACGTCTGAATTACAACATCCTAGACAAAAACGAGAATCAGTGGCGGCTGTCATTGGTGATATATTTGGAGCTATAATCCCATCAGTAGGGGTTATCTTGAATTCCATGAAAATTCAAAAGTTGTCTACTATAGTGGATAACATGTTGACAAATTTTACAGGAGTTATACTCCTGATGGATACTGAACTTGCTGCAGAAAGAGCTATGACTCTTCAAAATTGGCTTGCTTTAGACATTTTTTTAGCAAAGAGTGGAGGAGTCTGCAAAATGCTTAATGAGCGTCATTGTTGCTCATTTATCCCGGATAACAGTAAGAAAATTAGAAGCATGCTTACTAACCTTACTAGAGATAGCTCAGATTTGAAAGATCTAAAAGAACTTGGTGGTTGGGAGAAATTTGGAAAGGGAATTGCCCGAGTCGGAAGCTGGTTTACTAACATTTGGAATGGGTACTTGCAAACATTCTCATGGGTTTATTGATTGGTTTGACTTGTCTATTAGGATTATAGAAAATTAATGACAAAGTAAAAAGAAATTGGATCAAAAGAGCCAGAAGAAATGAAGAAAGTGAAAGAGAGAATATGTTCAATGAAATATGGGAAAGCTCACATAAAGGGCAAGATGTTGAAATGCGTATTATGCGCAAGGTGAAAAATTAAGGTTCAAAAGAAATTTGTGTGGTGACGAGCGTCATCAGAGGAGGGACTGAGAGAGCGTAGTTTGAATATTACATATTAGACGTGAAATGCTTATACCTAACAATGCTGCATACAAAAACGATTACATAATATTATCCATTTGAATGTATTCTTAACGCAATTATAAGTGTGAAGCTGCCATTGTACTCATATACTAATCTCGATTATAAGAAATAATTGTTTGCATTATGATTAATTGAATATGTTAACCTCTATAAGTATTACGTTTATTAGAATCCATGAGTCTTAAGTTAGCGTGAGTTGAAAACTTAGTCGTGTAGCTCTCATATTAAAGCATGTTTTTCTGTTCCTTCAGTGTGCTGACTCGCAAAAGGCCATGACCCAGCATTTGTTCTTTTCTCCGCTTATTGTATCAATGGCAGTTATATTCTCATCTAGATGTTTTAGTATAAGTTTTATACGCTTTGCAACAATTATGGAAACTTTCAAGGACATTTGACCATGGACAAAAGAACTTTTGACCTGATGAACGTGCCAGAAAATGAAGTAACCCCGGATGTGCCACCTACGAAAACGTCAACTATGAAGACCAATCAAAATATTCTAGTTTATCGTGAAATGACAAATGCATTACTTAATGTATAATTTGATAGGTTGAAGATAGTGGGGTGTAGTGATTATCCAATAGAATTTTGGGAGAATGTATTATGAAAAAGGGATAAAAACTCATGTCACAGGAGACTCAAGAGCATTAGGTAGGGAATGATATCGATTGCATCCCGAAACTCTGTCACTCTATTTGGTGATTGAGACTTAGACAAAACCATCCTCACCCATAGACTGCCCCATTTACACTTCTCCTCCTTATGAGGGAAGTGTCCCCTGTCCTTAGATGAAATTGAAAGGCGCTCTTACTGATGTCCCGAAGACGAAGACTGATCCTGTATGCTGACTCATTCCAAGGAGGGTAACTATGACAATTGCTATTGTAATTTGTCTAAATGCTTTTCCTTTCTAGGTACCAACTGCTGTATTTTTGTTAGAAATCCTAGTTAGATGTTTCCAAATTGGTGTTCTAAATTATTTTGCATGAAGTCCAACATGCTAATGCCAATTAGCGGTTAGATTAGGTATTCACCTTGATTGACACCAACAGACGTGACTGACATTGTACTATGCTGAACTGGGCTTTTATGGTGTTCTATGCATTCTGACTTGTGTATCTCTTATGTTAGTGGCTCAATGGTTCTGATCTTTACATTGTCAAAATCTTATCACAGCTGCCATATCGTGACTATGCTCCTTTGCTTTTTGGTTTTGAGATTAATTCATCTGCTGTCAGATTGTAATCAATAGGGAATAAAATACACAAAACTTCAACAAAGGTGTGATTATTCATGTCTGAAAAGTCATGGTTGCGCCGACATTTTAACCAATGTCTAAAGTGAAATATATTGTGGTGTTATATGTTGATGACATTATTGACATATTGCTTGACATATTGATCAGTTATCTCGCTCTACGGTGTCTCACCACTGGGTCAAAAGATTCATTGGCCTAAAACGAGTCCTAATGTGTATAAATTAACATAGAGGGACGCGTTATCAGTTCTCTCCTGAAAGAGGCAGAGACCTTATGTTGGGTCCAGTTATGATTGTGCCCCTCTTTGTTGCTGAAGATCAGACTGGGGGTAAGGCAGACCATAAATGAGAAAACAGCGACTGAGGGAGATATATACTGCATATCTCAACTGAACGATTGACAAATAACCCACTGAAGGAGCACATCTGTCTAGAGCCCTGATGAGCGACCTTGCAACATAAAGGATAGGCTATGCCCTGTATCCGGTGGTGATGGCTCTGTGGGCACAGCAGGCCTACTGGGCCTGGACACACAACTTTATTTGACATTAACAGGAACACTACTTTCTTCTCCAGCTCTGATTTTCTTCCTTGATCTCACTATATGTGACCTACAAAGAAGGGGAAACTAGATGGTCTCCAACAAAAGTTGCAATTCGAGCCCAGGCATGGAATGAGGATGCATATGCTGGCACTAACTCAGCTGAAACACACGGCTGTATGCTGGAGTATGATGATCAGGACAACAATATGAGGCCTCTCATTAAGCTTGCAGGAAAGACTAGTCTCTATAGACAACAATATGGACACGCATAACTCCCAAATGGACTCTATCTCTCACAAGCTTGAAAAACACAACAGTAGACTGGTAGAGGCAGAACAGAACATCTCAACAGTGGATGGCAGCTAGTTGCCAAGGGTGAGACAGTGTTCAAAACATAGAAAATATGCTGCAAGTTATTTCAGAAAAAATGAGGACCTGGAAGTGAAGCGTTGCTGAAACAGCATTCATATGCTGGGGATACCTGAATCTCGACACAAAGGTAACATAGAAGAGTATGTGGAATGGTTATTGCTGGCAACTTTTGGCTCCGACACCTTCCAATGTCTGGTGGTGGTGGAGACGGGGAATAGATCTCTGGTGGCAAGGCCTATCATCAGATGCCTCCTCAGTTTTTGCTAGAGGGATGTGGCCCTTCGACTGGCTTGTGAAAAACCTGGCCTAAACTTTTAGGGCCATGATATCTCTTTCTTCCCAGACTTGTACTACTGTTCAGTAGGCCATACAAAAACGTATCTCTGTAAAACAGCAGTGGTTAAAAGGAAATATTTAATATGCAATGCTATATCTTGCCAACTTCAACGTCACCTTAAGGGCAAGCATCACATCTTCCACTTGCCACAGCAAGCCGCTGAGTTCCTCAAAAAGCTACTTCACAGAGATCAGAAACACATGACTCCCAGGAGCCTATCTGTTCACCTTTGCAACAGGATGACTCAGATTAGAAAGCTGAACAGACGTTTTCACTCTTCCCCCAAGGCGTATGTCAGTCTGGCAAGAAATGCTGATATATGCACTGTCAAGACATTTACTTAGTTGTGAAATGGCTATTATACTAGAACTAACTGAGGCCAATCCCCCCTTGTGTATAGCTACAGAGTGCTGATATGACAACCCTACTAAAACCTTTTTCTCTAACTACTGGTTGAGGGGTGTATATGGGCTTCCAAGATGATACCCAGAGGTTACACCCACAGTTATCAATGACTGCTTATTATTTCATAGTTGATTGTGCACATCTAAATTGTTAAAGATGTGATACAGATGTGTTTAGTTGTAAGATGATATGGTAAATGGCCTTGTAGGACTGGGCATACAGTCTGGGTGGGGTAGGGTGAAATGGTCAGCTAGAATTAAAGTTGACTACTACAAGAAATCCCATATGTTCAGCACACTTCAGCACACTCTGGCCTACTGTGAGGCTATTCTGCAACTGCAGCATGATACATTCTAATGCAAGCCAGACAATGTCCTGCCTAACATGGAACGTTAGACACCTTAACAAACCCCATAAGTTACAAAAGGTCTTGACCTACCTCGACAACTATCACATAAATAGTGCCTTAATGTAGGAGATCCACCAAGATCTAAGCGTAACTTAGCCAGTAGATAGGCCTTCCACTGTATTTCTTCTTCTTACTCATCCTATGTTCACTAATAATGAAAGGTACAACAGTCAAAGTAACTGATTCCATCCTAGATGAGAATGGTCAGTATGACATATTATGGGGCAAACTTGGCTCTGCTGCTAACACCTTCTTAAATAGTTTCGACCAAAATATCAATGACCCTGGGTTCCATGACACTTTATTGGGCAAAATAATATCCACTGCACCATATTTATTAATATGGGGGTAGTGATTTCAACTGTATGTTGCAGGAAAAACTGGAGAGTTCCCTCACCAAAGTTAGTGTACAATCTGCAGTAGCTAGTCACCCAAGGACTAATATGAGAGAAAACAACATACTAGATGTGTGGAGGCACAGAAAACTGTCAACTACAGAGAGTATACTTACTCGATGTGCTTGTTTGAGGTTACACATGTGGCTGGTCGCACGGGATGTGAAGCCCTAAGTTAAAGTGAGACATTTGACCCATACTTTTTCCAACCACTCGCCAGTGCCCATTAGCCTGGTTTTCTCTGGTATTGTCCCATTTAGAAGACATTAGCGATTAAACCCAGAAACACTGTTAGATAGAATCTTCCTGACAAGTTGTCATTTGAAATTTTGGAGCACTTCACACTTGAATTTGGCATGGGGAGTGTGAAGATTTTTATATTATATTATATTATATTAGAATATATTATGTTATATTATATTACATTATATTATATATTTTTTCAATGTCACTGATTTAACACTTCCAGTAGAACAGTAAATGTAAACCTAGAATGAAATCCGAGTTTGACACAAAGCAATATGACTTGCCTATACATAAAAATGACTTTCAGAACTTTCAGGCTGTGTTTTTTAGACATAACGAGGTGGGGCAGCAAGAGAAATGAACTACTTTGATGTCAAGATGCAGAGGATGCACCACTCAACTGGAATCACATGCACTACGATGAGCTAAAACTGAGTGTGACCACCAGTGCTGGTGATATACACCAAATACGTGCAAAACATATGGAATCACTTGATGAAGTAAGTAGGATGAAGGACCATTTCACTTATTAAAAGTATAATCATGCTCCAAAGTGACATTCTGATTTGAATTCACTATTCTACCGGCAGTGTGTGACTACAGAGTCAGCCCACCTCAAAGACTGTGCGGCATGGAAAATTGAGAATAGAAGTGAGACTTGTCACATGTGCTTTATTTACATGAATCTACACTAAAATGATGGATAACTTGTCTAAATTCACACCAGAGGTCGAAGTGGGTGGGATCAGAGGGGCATGATGTGCCCATACTTTTTGATTTATGAAAAACCGTTCACCTACTTTTCATAAAAAGCCAACTATTTCAGGTCACTTAATTATGATAGTTAAAATGATTCAACTGAAGTGTCATTCAGTGAATCTCCTGTGCTGTGAAACCAAAGCTGGCAGACAGCTAAACAAACCTTCCTGCCAGGGTGCCTGCTTGCCTGAAAGAAATGCAAATGTGCACAACGAGTTAAAATAAAAATGTAAAGGGTAATTTTCAAATGTAAAGGATGCTTGGAAGCTGGTACTGGCTTTAATTGAGCTAATCACTCAAAGCTTTGTGATGATAAAAGTGTATTCTTTTTTGACTGATAGTGCAAATACTTAACAACTGAGCTGTGAAGTATGAGCTTTTAATTGTAATTGTATTTATATATCACTTACTACCCCCGGCGGTGTTGAAGGGACAGTAATGTAAAATAAAACTGCGTTATACACAGTCTGCATAATACTAAAAATCTTTATTTTGGAAGCACCATTTTATTGTAGCCTTTGCTGCGCATTTTGTAGCAGTCTATATTTTACTGTATGTAATGCAAGCTTAAAATAATGATTTACATATTTACAGTGTTTTCTGTCAGAGGCTGTGACTTGGTAGCACGAAAAATACACAAATCATTACTCTCCACTGCAGCAATCAAGGTTTAACTCTGGGGATTTCTGGTTAAATGCAGACCCTCTGCAGAGCATTACCTAAGAGATGTTTCATAATGTACTATAGTGCCATTCCCACTGAGTAACAACTTTTTCAAACTGTTTTCATTACACTGCACGTTGTTTCACATGTAGCTAACTGATAGTGAACAGAATACTTTGTTTTTTTAGCCACGCCTTTTGACCCCACCTTCATTAACCCTGCCACACTACATGCAGCTTCACAGTTCCCATACTTTTTATGCACCTCCACCGCTGGTCCAGACACAAAGACCGTTCTTACTAAGAAATTTCAACAACAGCTCATTGGCATGTGTTTCTCACCATATTTTGTCTGCAGTGTCCCCATTGAGTTTCCACAGCATGGAAGACAATCTGTGAGTTATAGATACATATTATGGATATCCAAAAGTACGGATACTAAGTAATTTTGTCTCTGTTTATCTACAGAAGTAAGAAACTGGGTATTACCTCAGTAGGGTTTGGATGTATTGCCTGCCTGAATATACATAAGTCACTATACAAACAGACTGTGCAAGTGGTACAGCTACACATATAGGAATACAATTCTGTTATCAGCGAAGAGATGGAGGAATTGATGGTTTAGGTCCTGAAGAAATCCATATGACCATTTAGACACTGAGAGAGTGCGTAGCTTATGTAATCAATATTAACATGAAATGTTTAATGAACTAATGCATAATAATGCTGCATAGAAAATGTATTAATATATTTTTGCTAAACTTGTGCTTGGAATGTGCCCTCGGGGATTGGCCGTCAATATATACGGGGACTAATGAAACTGACTAATAATGATGAAATGTTATGTTAAAGTATGATTTTGCACTAATGTAAAAGGTTATATGCTAAAGTTCTGCTAATAAATCATTGGGCCTTAGTTAGCATGAGTTGAGGCCTAGCTGCCCGGTTTTCCTATTAAATGTGTTTTCCTAACGCACAGTGTGCAGACTTGCTGAAGGACATGAACTCTTTTTTTCCTAAAAGCTAGAAGATGAATGTAACCGTAGTAGATCCGTTCTCATGAAATTCGACTTGCTCAAGGAAACATTTTAGTTGAATGCAACAGTGTAGACTACTCCCAGGTACAAGGTCGCCTGAATCGGTACTGCCAATGGAGCCACTGACTAAAGATGCGCAAAGGACCACTAGAGTATGAAATCATACCGGACATTCTACCCGCTGGAGACGTCAATCATAAGGACCAATAAACTATGTGAGAACTGTTATGGGGTGACAAATTTGATGAGCTAATTAGTAACCTATTGGATGGAGATAGTGGGGTGCAAAACCTCATCCAATGGGAAATTAGGGGACTGTACAACAGAAAAGGGATAAAAACCTTTGACACAGGAGCAACGTGAGATCGAGGAGAGACTAGAGATCGAAGGAGTTAGCTAGTTAGGGAGATGCTGTTACGAATTACTATGATCCAGACACATTGTCACTCTGTTTAGTGACTTGCTAATTTTACTTAAAACCATCCTTGCCTTTATCTTGCCCGATTATACTTTACCTCCTTATGCGGGAAGTACCTTTTTGCCCTTTTTCTGAACTTTCTGAATTCCTGACTGATGGCGGATCAACTGATGTCCTGAGGACGAAGACTGAATCTGAATGCTGACCCAATACGGAGGGTAAATATAGGACAATGAAATTGTGATTGACTGTTTGCTTTTCCTTTCTGGGTACCAACTGCTTCTTTTGACAGAGACCTTAGTTAGATGTTTTTCCAAATTGATGTTGCTAAATTGTTTTGCATGAAGCACAACATGCCAATGCTAATTCGAGGTTAGTTGAGGGGTTCACTAAATTGATGCAAATAGATAAATTACTGAATCTATGCTTTGTTGAAGGGTGTGCCTGTGATACTCTGCTAAGTATAACCTATGTTGATGTCGTGCTATGTTTTAGCATTGATAATTCTTGCTTTGATGAAGTCTTATTCGAGTTGCCAAATTATGACAATGTTGATGAGCTTTTTGATATTGAAACTAATAAACTTACTATTAGAATTGTAATCAATAGGGAATAAACATCATAAATCGTACTAAACTGGTGTGGTTATTCATGACTGAAAGGTCATGGTGGTTTCTGAGTTTATTAATGTCTTTGACTAACGTGAATTGTCTTGTTGTGGTAAATATTGATGACGTTATTGACATATTGATTGACATGCTGATTAGCTATCTCGTCCTAAGGTGTCTTCAATCAGGGTCGAATCAGGGTCGAAAGATTCATTGGCCTAAAACGAGTCCCAGAGTGAATAAATTAGTCATAAAGGGACGCGTAAACAGGTCTGGTAGCAGAGGATGGTTTGGCCCTAGGACGAAGGACCATTGTTTAAAATTGTTTTTCGAGATAATGCAAATTGGATGTATGATGCGTTTCTAAATTCCCCATGACTTTCCAGGAATCTCGGAGCCTGCCTAAGTGAGTTGGTATGTTCTCTGCGCTTTAGCATGTGTGGTGTAGAATTTGCGCTTGCTCAGCTTATTGCATATTGCAGGTGATTTGTGAAGTTTGTGTCAATTATGGGGCAGGTAATGTTGTTTTAGTAGGAGTTGGCGTACTCCGCAGTATGGGAGTAGGGACGTCGGCGAACTTCATGTGAGTCTGGCGCTTTGTGGTAAAAAATTATCCATGTGGTTGTTGGTGATGTACGGACCTGTCGTGGTCTAAGACTCCGGAGTATATTGATAAGTGTACGAGACACTTGGTTTAAGTTGTAATTTGTGGGCTTTAATAGGTCAATCGGGCGTGGTTGACAAGTCGAGTTTGAGTCAAGGTGTGTGGGTGAAACCTTCGATGGAGATTTAGTAAGTTCTAAAGTGCACTAGAACGAACCATTGACAAGTCGGGAGTAGGATTTGCGGGTCGAATTCTGCTTGCCAGTGTGGGAGCTGAGAAGGAGAGAGTAGCGGCCGAGGCTTCAAGTAAAATTTCTGTAAAGTTCTGAAGCGATTGTGTTACCCTTCCTATAGTAAACTGACAAATCTGTTTTTTTTTTGTTGTTAAAGGTGCTTGCAATATATTGCATTAGTTTTGTGTGAGTAGGAGGAGAAGCCGCAAGACTTTGTCAGCCGCTGAGAGTGTGTGTGTGTGACGTCATTTGAGCCGAGCTGGGATAGGTCAGTTGCCGAGAGGGGTCGCGCACGGATTGGCAGCTGTCCGTGAGAGGCAATTGTTTGAGAAAGGTGGGTGAAGAGTGTTCTGGGAATTAAAGTCACTTCTTGATTAGATTCTAAACAAAATAAGAGACGCAAAAATGAAGTTTTTCAAGGCTTTAAAGTGTGCCTTGAGGGAGATACATTTATTGCAGCGAATGTAGGGGACCCTTCATGTCGGAGGGTACTCCAGCTTATATCGTAATGGAGGAGAAGGGAGTTGTGCCATGTCTTTGGTTAAAGCAGTGGTGCAAATTGACAGAGAAGGAGGGATGTTTGGCGTTTCCGGAGTACGGAACGTTTAATACAAGAATTTTGGAGAATTTGCGGTTAATGTTAAGTTTACAAAAACTGCCCCCGAGACCAGCTCAGTATGAGGCATTATCAGTCTGGGATTTAATGGCCATACGACAGAGACAGCAAAAATTTGAAAGGAGAATGAAAAGGGCAGAAAAGACTTTAGCTGAGGCTAGATGGGATAACGAGACCAAGATGTGGAGAAGGGTAATAGTTGACGGAATCAAAATGTTTCCGGCAATTACTCAAGAAGATGAGACATAGGGAAAGAAAGCCACTTGTAAGACAGACAAAGGCTCTAGTAAGACAAAGGAGACTCAGAGGTCCTGGGTCGATGAAGATGATTCGGACGATGAAGAGTTTCTTAATCAGTTGTTACATGATCGCCCGCCACCATATGCCATGAATGACAATACACAGAGCACCAGTGTGGGTTCTGAAGACCCGGCACAAACTAAGGGAATCATGAGTACAGTGCAGAAAAGTAAAACAGTTTTGATACAGAATGGTGTCAGTGTACCCACTGCACCAGACACACAGATACAGTTGCAGCCACCACAGATTCAGAGGCTCTATCCTGATGTCCCGGTATTGGAGACAACTACGAGTTTGATGGTGCCGCCTGATCCGGCATACGCAAGATCAAAGTTAGTGCAGATTGAGCCAACTCCACAATTGCTGCCCCAGCCGCAGCAACAGATGGTTCCGAGTTACACTTCTGTTGCAAGATCACAGTCGGTAGCTACAGCTATGATGAATCAAGCTATGAGAGTTAATGCTCCGCAGGGTCTGGGAATGAGGCAGACACCAGCTGCTATATCGTTGCCAATTACTGTTGGCCCACCAGTACCGCTGTATGCGCAAGGTAAGCCTGGCGTATGTGATCAGGGAGTAATGACCAAAGAGGCGATAAGAGGAGGTTCTACTGGAAACTTACAAGGAATAACACAGGGAGGACAAACAGCCGAAAGGTCTAGATCCTTGTTAGAATTTAGTCCGATTAGGGTTCCTTTGGAGACGGTGAGGCAAGCGGGGTTGGGAACGCTAACCCCACAGGTAATGAGCACAAATATGACACAGACACCATTGGTGCAGTCTGGAAATGTCTAGTTGCAAGGCTTTTCAGCGCAACAATTGAATGAATGGTTAGACAAGCTCAACACTCCGCAGACTACTACAGTGACTGCGGAGAGGTCAGAAAGAGACAAATACCTGAATTTTGTGAGACTGGGTGTAGAAGCCGCAGAACTAGTAGAAGAGACAATGGGGGTAAACAGATTGGAGTCGTACACAGAGGCAGAATTGAGGTATCTGTGCTCCAAAATAACCAAAGAAGTGAGCAAGGTGCACCAGAGGTTGGCAAACCTTGCGGACAAATACGGCATAGACATAGAAAATACTAAACATTTGAAGAGGAGCTATAGGTTGGATTTTGAGCCCAAATACTTTGAACACATGAGATCTACTGGGATGAAGGCACATCTTAAAGAAATACTGTAGAGTGCTCAAATCTGGGGAGCATTCGAGAAGTGGGAAGGCAGATGGGCAAAGAAGAGAGATAAAGAGAAAGGTGATGGTCCAGAACCAAAGCAGGCTAAAGTTGCGCCGGACATGGGGACAATAAAGATGTTACCAATGAGAGAAACAGCTGGAGGGGTTTTAATCCATGTACCGTGGTCTAGAGGTGACATTCTGTCATTCTCAAATGATTATCCCAGGTTGAGGGAGAAGCCAATAGAGTGGTACCAGCAGACGGACAGGTTTGTGAAGCTTGCGAAATGTCTCTGGGAAGACTTGAATACCCTGTTTGAGATTATAGTTCCACCTGACTTATGGCTTGAGTGTAAGAGAGGTGTGGATTGGCCGACAGAGGAGCTGGCAAGGGATAAGGTTACAGGAGCACCATCTGCAGATGTGATGAGGTATTATCATAAAGTGATTGAGTTTCTGAAGCAGAAAGTGTCGCCGAAGGTGACTGATTGGCAGAAAATCGATTGAACCTCTCAGGAAGCCAAAGAGTAGATCCATGCTTAATATGAGAGGTTGTTAAAGGCGTTCAAACACTATAGTGGCACTGAGGTCATAGAACCGAAAGACATGAATCACCTTGTGTTCCGATTTGTTGAAGGGCTAAAGCCAGAGATTAGTCAGATGATTAAGAATCATTTGATCTGTTTGCAAGCGAAGCCAATTGATGAGGTGTTACAGTATGCAAAATACTGTAGTGACGAGATTGAGCTGAAGCAGAGAAAGTTGAAGGAGAAAGTGATGCTGATGCAGATTAAGGCAGCGCAAGCATGGATGCAAGGGAATGGAGTACGGCAGATGGTACAGCAGCAACCGCAAGGAAATGGAATGTTTCAGGCACAACCAAGAGGACGAGGCCGAGGAGGTTTTGTGAATAGGGGTCCAGATGTGAGTACCGTTGTGGTTCAAAATGATGTGCAAGGGATGAAAAAGGTGTTGCCATGTCAAGTGTGCGGGGGCGTGGGGCAATGGAAGCGGGAATGTCCAATGGTGATGCAGGATGGTGTTGTTCAACAAAGCAATGATGTCGGTACATTTCAAAATGTGAGGGGTCCAAAAATGAGGGGTCAAAATCCAAACTTCCAGAATAACATGGTTCAGATGCAAGGTTTACAGCCCATGCAGCAGATGCAAATGCCGCTTGTTCAACCAGCACAAGTGCAACAAGTGCAACACCAGATTCCCATGGTACCTAGACAGCATATGCAGATACCATTAGCTCCGATGGGACAGCAACAGGTGATGCTTCCTCAACAGGTCACAGGTCAAACGATGAGTCAAAATAACACAGTACAACATTAACCATTGCGTGGTGAGGATGGAATAAATGATGAATGGTCGGATGATAGTTCAGACAGTGAGGAGTGCAGGCTTGCAGCTTCCCTAGACGTAGATCAGAGGGGTCCCTATGTAGAGGGAAAGGTGATGGGTCATAAGGTATCGTTCCTAGTTGATACAGGAGCTGCACGCTCTATGGTCAGAAGTGCAGAGGTTCCGAAATTGCCACTTTTGGGGCATACCATAAGGTAGGAGTAGCAAATCAGTTCCTGACAAATCCGATTACAGATCCGGTTCAAGTTGAGATTGGTTACTTCCAGGGATTACATAAATTTGTAGTCTGTGATTCGAGTCCCGTATTCCTACTGGGAAGAGACTAAGGTGGTCATTCTGACCCTGGCGGTCTTTGACCGCCAGGGCGGAGGACCGCGGGAGCACCGCCGACAGGCCGGCGGTGCTCCAATGGGGATTCCGACCGCGGCGGTAAAGCCGCGGTCGGACCGGCACCACTGGCGGGGTCCCGCCAGTGTACCGCCGCCCCATTGAATCCTCCGCGGCGGCGCAGCTTGCTGCACCGCCGCGGGGATTCCGACCCCCCCTACCGCCATCCAGATCCCGGCGGTCGGACCGCCGGGATCCGGATGGCGGTAGGGGGGGTCGCGGGGCCCCTGGAGGCCCCTGCAGTGCCCATGCCACTGGCATGGGCATTGCAGGGGCCCCCGTAAGAGGGCCCCTACATGTATTTCACTGTCTGCTGCGCAGACAGTGAAATACGCGACGGGTGCAACTGCACCCGTCGCACAGCTTCCACTCCGCCGGCTCGATTCCGAGCCGGCTTCATCGTGGAAGCCTCTTTCCCGCTGGGCTGGCTGGCGGTCTGAAGGCGACCGCCCGCCAGCCCAGCGGGAAAGTCAGAATTACCGCCGCGGTCTTTCGACCGCGGAACGGTAACCTGACGGCGGGACTTTGGCGGGCGGCCTCCGCCGCCCGCCAAGGTCAGAATGAGGGCCTTACTGTGCAAGACGAGATGTTCGATTACCTGTTCCAATGAGGGGATTGAAGTCCAGACAAACAGTGATGATGGAGGGGATGACGTTCAGATTTCTGTGCTAGAGACGGAGATGGCAAATGAGGAATACCCTTTGATAACCTTATTCCCGATGTTCACAGTGAATGAATTACCATCTGATTTGCAGGGAACAGTGACAGACAAAGTGCGGGACCTGACAGGGTGGAAGTGGGACTAATAAAAGGAGTAAAACCAGTCAAGGTAGAGGTGAAGCCAAATGCAGTGTTTCCCCAGGTACCACAGTACCATATGGCACAAGATGTCCTTATACAAGTGACGCAGATAATTGTGAACTTTGTGAAGCAGGGTGTTCTGAAAGAAGTGATGAGCAGCCCGTGTAATTCACCAATAATGGGTTTGAAAAAGCTTTGTGGGAAGGTTCGAATTGTTCAAGACTTGAGGAAAATAAATGAGATTGTGGTGAAATGTTGCCCCATAGTGCCAAATCCAGCAGTGATTATGTTTCAGGTTCCGTGTGATGCAGAGTGGTTCACGGTTGTGGACCTGTGTCAAGCATTCTTTTCAGTGCCTCTTCATGAGGATAGCCAATTGCTCTTCAGTTTCAAATTCCTGAACAAGGTTTACAGTTGGTGCAGAATTCATCAAGGGTTTTCTGAGTCACCTTCCATTTTCAATCAGATATTGAAGAAGGATTTGGAATCATTAGATTGGCCTTTCAGTTCGACCCTAGTGCAGTACATTGATGATTTGTTGATGGCGTCCAGAACAAAAGATGACTGCAGGTATGACACAATTGCCTTACTGAATCACTTGAAAGAATGGACATAAAGGGGGTCATTCTGACCTTGGCGGTCCATGACCGCCATGGCGGAGTGCGGCGGTAGCACCGCCAACAGGCTGGCGGTGCTTCCTGGGCGATTCTGACCGCGGCGGTAAAGCCGCGGTCGGAAAAGGGAAGCCGGCGGTTTCCCGCCGGTTTCCCGCTGGCCCAGGGAACCCGCCATGGCGGCGCTGCTTGCAGCACCGCCATGGGGATTCCGACCGCCTTCCCGCCAGCCTGTTTCTGGCGGTCTCCACCGCCGGAACCAGGATGGCGGGAACGGGTGCCGTGGGGCCCCTGGGGGCCCCTGCACTGCCCATGCCACTGGCATTGGCAGTGCAGGGGCCCCCTAACAGGGCCCCACAGAGATTTTCACTGTCTGCTTAGCAGACAGTGAAAATCGCGACGGGTGCCACTGCACCCGTCGCACCCCTTCAACTCCGCCGGCTCCATTCCGAGCCGGCTTCATTGTTGAAGGGGTTGTCCCGCTGGGCCGGCCGGCGGTCTTCTGGTGGTCGCCCGCCGGCCCAGCGGGAAAGCCGGAATGACCGCCGCGGTCTTTTGAATGACCGCCAAAGTGTCCCCAAAGAAGCTGCAATATTGTCAGAAAGAGGTGAAATACTTGGTCACCTGATTGAAAAGGGGTCTAGGAGAATATCCAAAGAGAGAGTGACAGCCATACTGCAGATGAATCCCCCGACCACAAAGAGAGATGTTAGGATGTTTCTGGGAATGGTGGGATACTGTCGTCAGTGGATTTTCAATTTCTCGATCATCTCTAAACCTTTGGTGAGATTAACGGTCAAAGAGATTCAGGATGGCCTGGGTATTATAACCATGTCCGAGAAAGAGATGAAGGCATTCATGGAACTGAGAGAAAGCATGTGCAGGGCACCAGCTTTAGGTATGCCTGATTATATAAAGCCTTTTGTACTGTTTTGTCATGAACGTGATGCTTGTTCTTTGTCTGTTCTGACACAGGTCCATGGAGGTGCAAACCGCCCAGTAGCATATTTTTCAGCTACTTTGGACCCAGTCGCAGCAGCCTTACCAGGTTGTTTGTGCGCAGTTGCAGCAGTTGGTCAAAGCCTCACTCAGAGTGAAGGTATAGTGATGGGACATCCCCTAACAGTAATGGTCCCTCATTCAGTTGAAATCCTGTTGACCCTAACCAAGACGCAGCAGATGTCAAATGCGAGGCTTTCAAAATATGAAACAATTATACTGGGGTCACCTAATGTTTCCCTTAAGAGATGTACTGTACTGAACCCGGCAGCTTTGCTTCCTATTGAAAATGCAGACATTGATGATACTGAGGAAGTTGAGCATGATTGTCTTGAGGTAACAGATCTGTGCACCAAACCGAGACCTGACATTAAAGATACTCAATTGAAAGAAAATGATTATATTATCTTTGTTGATGGTTCATGCCTGAGAGACGCTGTAGGAGTACTGAGGGCTGGTATGCCGTGTGTACAATCACTGGTATCTTAGAAGCTTCCTGGCTCTGCTCAAGTGGCTGAATTGATTGCTCTTACTGGGGCATGCCACTCAGCTGAAAATCTGAAAGTCACTATCTATACTGACAGCAGATACAGATTTGGAAGTGTACATGATTTTGGCCAACTATGGTCACAGAGGGGTTTCATGACCTCTTCTGGTTCTCCAGTGAAAAATGGCAAGAAAATTAAGGATTTTTTGCACGCGATTCAGTTACATCTTGAAATTGCTGTGGTGAGATGCAATGCTCATGTTAAATCACAAGACTTTGTGTCATTGGGAAATGGATATGCAGATCAAGTCGCAAGGTTTTGTACATTGAATTGTATATTGTTTCGAGATCAGTGGGAATTGTTACCTGAAACTGAAAATGAAACATGCACAGGGTATGGATTAAGGGTGGCTGAAACATTGGATGAGCTAAAATCATTGCAGGGACGTGCCAGCAAAGAAGAGAAACGTTCCTGGCAGAGAATGCAATGCGTACAGGGTTCTGATGACTTGTGGGTCTCAGAGGAGGGGAAAATGTTTTTGCCAAATAGTCTTTTGTCACAGTTTGCGAGGTTTTACCATGGCCAAGCACATGTTGGGAGAGACGCAATGATCAGGTTGTTCAAAATTGATTGTTTCAATCCAAAATTCAGACAAACTGCAGAGGTCATCTGTCACAGGTGCATCATCTGTCAGCAGATGAATGTGGGGAAAGGGACTGTGATGAATTTGAGCCACATTGGGAGAGCTGGAGGTCCATTTAGCAGGATGCAGATGGATTTTATTGAGATGCCTGTGTGTGGAGGACTGAGGTACGTGTTGGTGATTGTGTGTGTTTTCATTCACTGGATTGAAGCTCACCCTACATGTAGGAATGGTAGTCTCACAGTAGCAAAGCTGTTGCTTAGGGAACTGATACCACGTTTCAGGTTTCCGATCTCTTTAGAATCGGATAGGGGCAGACACTTCGACAAAGAGGTGATTAAGCTCTTGTGTGCTGCATTGAAAATTGAACAGAAGCTGCATTGTAGCTGTCGCCCTGAAGCATCAGGACTAGTGGAGCAGATGAATGGTACCTTGAAGTGGAGAATGGCAAAGATGTGCACAGCTACAAATTGTGAAATGGCCAGATGCATTGCCCTTAGTGCTGATGTCAATAAGAAACACACCTGACAAGTAAACAGGACTGTCTCCTCATGAAATTCTTATGGGTCGAGCTAAGAGATTGCCCGCAGTGCCTGCAAATGCTCTTGTGAATATCACGGATGATATGGTGTTGGACTACTGCAAGGGTCTAGCTGATGCGGTCCGCTCTTTTTCTCACCAGGTGGAGGCTACCACATTGCCACCGATAAGTGATCCAGGTCACACTCTGAAAGCCGGTGACTGGGTTGTTGTCAAGAAACACGTGAAGAAGTTGTGTTTGGAGCCACGTTGGAAGGGGCCATATCAAGTAATACTGACAACTACTACTGCTGTGAAGTGTGCAGGTCTTCCAAATTGGACACATGCCAGTAACACAAATAAGGTGACGTGTCCAACTGATGAGGAACTTGATTTGTCCAAAACAACAACTGCAGAGAAGGAAGTCTCAGGGCCGTAGAGAAATCAAAGGGGAACCAAGACTGAAGGAGAGCCTGCTGAGGATGGGTTAGTCACTCAAACAGTAAATGAGTTCGAGAGGGGTGACATTGTGACTATCTCAGCCGAGGCAACAGGGGAACCAACACCAAGAGAGGTTCTCCCAGAAGCAGACGGATATGGGTTTGAAGTTGAGCCCATAACTGACCCTGAAGGCGAAGGGAGTGAGGCGAAAGGAGGTCAAAGTGTTCTGACTCCTCCTGAGCCACTTGCAGGTTCATCAAGAGAAAGCACCATAGCACAAGAGGAGGGAGCTGTTCAACGTTCTGAAAAGCCAAGCAGAAAGAAAACACTTAAAGGAGACAACTGGCCAGAGCCACAAGCTGCAGGGGAGAAAGTGATCCCTAACGACACAATAGAGGAAGAAGTCGACACAACCAGGAAAGAAGATCTCAGTGAAGGAGAGTTACAGGGTGTTCGCAAACTTAAAAGAAAGATAGTTACAAACAGAAGATACGTAGGTCCTGAATGGGCATAGGCAACATCAGCTGAATGGCAACAAGAATTCTTGGCGTTCTGTTTTGATCGAGAAATTCCAGGCCAATACTACGGCACCTGAATTCGACCTTAGAAAGAAACTGTGTTAAATTAAAACTGAAATTGAAAGCTGAAAAGCTAAGAAAAGAGACTGATAAATTACCGGATGTGACACTGTTAACCTGAATTGACTCTGAAAAAACGATTATGACAAGCTGTTAACCGGATTCGACAAAAGGGTCCTGGAGTGATTGAAACGCTGTAAATACTTGCTAAGAGAGAGAGACTTTGCACAAGAATAAAAAAAAAAAGGAGTTTTATATCGTCCTCAAGTTGATTGTTTGCTTTGTATTTTTCGCTCTCTGATTCTTTACAGATCATGAGTTACACTAGGGATAATAGTTAGAAGGGTAGGAATCGTGCATGTTTGGCTGTTGGTGTGGGAATTATGTGTGCAATGATAATTATAAGTGTGATTGTGGGAATGCCATTGGTGGATAAGAAAGTGACTAACAATGCTTCAATTCCTGAGACTGCTACTCTAACACCATGGGAGAAGTTTGAGCAGGATACGAAATACTTGCATGAGGGAACTAATTCAAAAAGGGAACTATCTACTAATGTCTTCTATCGCTTGCTGAAAGAGTATGTTGACACAATGGATGCGAAAAATTGGTATGTGTGCACAAAGATTCCTTTGTCTGTACAAGAGGGGGTTACTTATCTTAGTCTGCCGCTTACATACGGGATAAACTGTAGTTTGCTAGTAACAAGATTCTATAACCAAGAACATGTGCAGTATTTTTACTCTAATCTAGATGTAGTGCTTTCTTTTGTGCCTGTGATTGAATTTCTAAATAAATTAGCTAAGGGTAATAACACAAAAATAGTTAGGGGTTTCTTTGAGCCGACACTGACATTTGGAACAGCTTATGCGCACCGCAATAATCTAACTTGCTTACTAACGCCTGTAGAGAAGAGCTTCTTAGATCACACTGATGATAGATGAAAAGCATTAAAAGAAAGGCTAGAACAGGGATTAGATAAGCACACTTTTGCAGATGATTATGCTTACACTGCAATAAAGACACAGGGTAAATTAGCTATAGATGCATTACACGTAGGAAAGCTTTGTATATACAGGCCAAAATCTGAGCATGACACTTTATTTGTGAGAACAAGTGAGTGCAGGCATGTGTTTTTGTTTCAGAATAAATGGACGTTCATGTTAAATGGACAGGATCCAGCGATCCCTAGGATCTATTATATATGTGAACTTAATGCTTATTACCATCTTCCAAAGGGATGGTATGGGACATGTTATTTTGGAATAGTTTTCCCAAAGATTTACCAGATTGATGACTTAAAGCAACTTCCTAAAATGTCTGAATTGCATCATGGTAGACAAAAGAGAGAGACAGCGGCTGCTGTCGTAGGTGACATATTTGGAGCCATAATTCCTACAGTAGGGGTTATCTTAAACTCCGTAAAGATTCCAAAGTTGTCTACTATTGTGGATAACATGCTGACAAACTTCACAGGGGTTATACTCGTGATGGATACTAAACTTGCTGCTGAAAGAGCTATGACTCTTCAAAATCGGCTTGCTTTAGACATTCTTTTAGCGAAGAGTGGCGGAGTCTGTAAGATGCTTAATGAGCGCCATTGTTGTGCATTAATTCCTGATAATAGTAATAAGATTAGAGGTATGCTTACTAATCTAACAAGAGATAGTGCATATTTGAAAGAACTGAAAGAACTTGGGGCCGTATTTATACTCTGGTTGCGCCGAATTTGCGTCGTTTTTTTCGACGCAAATTCGATGCTAAACTAACGCCAACTAACGCCATATTTATACTATGGCGTTAGACGGTTCGGGCGCCAAAGTGCCCGGAGTGTGCGTCATTTTTTAGCGTGAACCCCTTCCTTGCGTTAATGATATGCAAGGGAGGCGTTCCCGTCTTAAAAAATGACTCCCAGGCCTTTACGTGGTATTTATACTCCCGGGCAAAAGAGACGCCCGGGAGTGGGCGTGGCTAAAAACGGCGCATTTGCGCCGGTTTTTAACGCCTGGGTCAGGCATGGCGTTAAGGGACAAGTGGGCTCAAAATGAGCCCAGAGTGCCCTCCCCTGCCCCCAGGGACCCCCCCTGCCACCCTTGCCCACCCCAGGAGGACACCCAAGGCTGGAGGGACCCACCCCAGGGACATTCAGGTAAGTTCAGGTAAGTATATATTTTTTTTTTTTTATAATTTATTTTGGCATAGGGGGGCCTGATTTGTGCCCCCCTACATGCCACTATGCCCAATGACCATGCCCAGGGGACAGAAGTCCCCTGGGCATGGCCATTGGGCAAGGGGGCATGACTCCTATCTTTACAATGATAGGAGTCATGTTGATGGGGGATGGGCGTCGAAAAAAAATGGCGCAAGTCGGGTTAAGACGATTTTTTAGCGTCAACCGGACTTGTGCCATTTTAAGACGCCCTAACGTCATTTTTTCCCAACGCCGGAGCTGCCTGGTCTACGTGGTTTTTTTCCACGCACACCAGGCAGCGCCGGTCTGATTGCGCCGTCTAACGCCATTCCATAAATACGGCGCCCGCATGGCGCTTCAGAATGGCGTTAGACGGCGCAAAATTTTTTGACGCTAAACTGCGTTAGCGCAGTTTAGCGTCAAAAAGTATAAATATGGGCCTTGGAGTTTGGGAAAAGGTTGGGACAGGAATTACTAAAGTACGGAATTGGTTTAGTAGTATTTGGAATGGGGTACTTGCAAAAATAATAGGGGGAATATTAATTGTTCTAACTTGTTTAATTGGATTATGGTTATCGTGCAAAATGAGTAAAAGAATTAAAAGGAATTCGGCAAAACGAAATGAAAGAAAAGAAGAAAAGGAAAAGGAGAAAATGTTCAAAGAAATTTGGGAAAGGTCACTTAGGGAGGAAGAAATGGAAATGCGTGCCCTAAAGAAAATGAAAGGTTGTGAAGGGAAAGGTTTTGTGTGATGACAAGTGTCATCAGAGGAGGGACTGAGAGAGCGTAGCTTATGTAATCAATATTAACATGAAATGTTTAATGAACTAATGTATAATAATCCCTCCAATGGGAAATTAGGGGACTGTACAACAGAAAAGGGATAAAAACCTTTGACACAATGAGCAACGTGAGATCGAGGAGAGACTAGACACCGAAGGAGTTAGCTAGTTAGGGAGATGCTGTTACGAATTACTGGGAATCTTTTGAGTGGGCTCTCTCAATTTTCTTTTTGATTGAGTTATTAGGGAACTCTCAACTAGTAAACATCTGGCTCAGACGGGCAGACAGCCAAATTTTATAAATGATACTCTGACATTCTGCCTCCGCCAGCTTGCGGTTTGGGGTTTACAAAGTGCAGTATGCCCTCCCTACCTCAATGTATGAGGCAGTAGTCATCAAGTTACTAAAAGCAAAGGAAACTCCATATAAGCGAGAGTCTTATCAGCCATTGGTGCTGCGGAACTGTGATGCCGAAATCTTTCCCAAATTGATCGCTAACCGTTTGATATTACTTCTGCCTAACTTGTAAAACCAGACCGGTTTGGCTTTATTGCCAGTCATTTAATGACTCAAAACTTGCTACGTTTGCCCTCCTGCAAGTCTTGTGCCCAGACCTAAATGCTAGGTACAGACATTTTTAAATTACTTTAAGGTTTTTGCTCTTTAGAATGGAAAAACTGTGAATGATGGGATTACCACAATCATTCACAGATTGGATTTGTTTACTTTACATCCCCCTGGTGGCCTGGGTATACATTAATGGAGTCTCCTTGTTCCCTATGGCCATCTCGCAGCGTACAGGACAAGAATGCCCCTTTTCACCTTTCCTGTTTAGTTTATCCATCAATAGAATCCCTGGCAGCAAAGCTTCAGCAGCATTACTCAGGGTTTGGGTTGCTATACCCAAGCAGCCATATATTAATATCACTGTACACTGGCGTAATGAAACTTGGGGGGGGGGCACTGCAAAGTATATGGAGGGCCCCCCCTCTGCACTCACTGGAAAGTGGAAAGCTCTCTGCCAGGATATTGTGATTAGGTGGCCCACAGGAGCTCGCCCCACACCGTGGGGTCTGCGGGGGCCTTTGTTATGCCACTGTCACTGTATCCAGATGAAATGAGCCTATATATCTGAAACTCTAAAAAATGCCTCAACGCAATCATCATGAGGGAGTATGTACAATGTGGGTTTCTCTCAGGCATTACTGCCAACTGGAGCAAATCACAAATCCTTCCTCTCACTAGCTGCACTACAAAATGTGTACTAGACTTTCCCCTGGAGTGGTGTGAGGGATTTATAAAATATGTGGGTATATGAGTCAATCGGAATAAAGATACTGTTATTCATGAAAACTTTGGTGTTACAGTTACCTCCTAGCACATCACACGCTGGTTGTCCCTCCCACGATCCTTAGCTGGCTGAATAGGACTAATAAAAACAGTAACTCTACAAAAACTGCTCCACCTATGTGTGAATATATCATTGCCACTCACGAGATCCATTTTTTGCCTGCTTTGGACCCAATTAATCAGATTGGCCTGGGCAGGTAAACAGCGTAGGATCAAATAGGATACAGTTACAGTGCCCTTCCAGAGGTGTGGATTTACATCACCGGACACAGAACTGTCCTAGTAGAGTGCCCAGGCCCATTTTGATTGAAATTGGTTTTGACCACCACCTTACCTGCTGTACATGCGGTTGAAAAGGATGATGTGACTTCCATTCCACTCCAATCCATATTTAGCCCAACGTTCCCTAAGCATACATGAGATTTACCAATCATCACATGCATGTCAAGACCATGGGAGAGATTGAGTAAAAAAGTAGGCCTGAATATAATCCGTCTGGTCTACAACCTTCAGAGTAGCGAGAGCTACTTATGATTTATCAAACCCGTGTTGAGCTACTGCCTTATATGGATTAGATACATCATTAATAAAAGAGCATGCCCCTAGAACACCTGGCCCTGCTGTAGTCAGCAAACACCATTTATGCAAAAGAGATGTATTGAAGGTTTCTATGTGTGGACTCCAATGGATGTATATAAGAAAGAAGAAACAAAGCAGAAACGGAAGAAAGAAAGATCGACCAAAGAAAAGAAAGAAAAGAAGAAAGAAAGATGAAATCGAGACAAATAGTGAAGAAGAAAGAAGGAAAGACTAAACAAAAAGAGAAAGAGTATAAGTATAAGTATAAGAGCAGGTGAGAGAAAGAAATAGAATGCAAGTATTAAAAATGGAGGGACTGAGAAAAAAGGAAAGAAAGCGAAAAAGAGAAAAAGAAGATAGGGAAAGAAAGAAAATAAAGGAGGGTGGAAAAAAAAAAAACGCAGGAGAGAGAAAAAGACAGTGAAACAGGGGAAAGAAACAGAAATTACAAGATGAGAGGAAAAAGAAAAATACATACTTAAAATGTAAAAGAAAAAACAAAGAGAAAGTGCAAAATAAAGATAAAGAAAAAATATTTAAATGTAATGCAACTCTCTTTAATATACATTACTGCCATTTACTTTAAGGAAATAAACTTTTCATGGTAACAATATTTTTTTGAAGCCAAGACTTTCCATTCAATGTGCCCTGGTGTGAGACACTTATGTATTGTTTATTTAAGTCTTTCTATCAAGCAGCAGCACTGCACAGTCACCTTTCTGGGCTTCATGGCTGCATATTCCAAACTAGCCTGACTGGCAGGGGAGCTTCTCCAAGACAGTTTGCGAGCTCTGTGTAGCTCTTGATCAACCTCTCGAAGACTCCTGATATAATATATTGCACCCCGCCTTCCCAAAAGCTACCATCCACTGATGCCAGTGACCCACAAAGCCAAGGTGATCTTTCAGCTGTCTACTCGAGGGCTGCTGTGTTGGGGAGACTTCTAGAAAACTGGTGTCTTTCTTACACTAACAGAATATAAAGGAGACTGCCATGTACATCCATAGATGTGTTTCAGTAATATCTAATATCTAATTTTATCTAATTTGACCGGTGCTCAACTTCTGTTAGCATGGCACAAAAGCAGTCAGACTTAATTTAAAGACAATTTGTAAAGTATTTTTGCAGCACACAAACAGTTATAAAGTGAAAACAACTACATTAGAAAAATAAAATAAACAAAATTAAAATAAACCAATCAGTAGAATTGGGGTTATGAATTCTTAAAGTTTTTAGTGAAATCTTGCACCTAAAAGATCAAAGCGCCAACTGCCGTGATGAAGTAAAACAAGACCGGATCAAAGTCAAAAGTTAAGGCCAACTGCGATCAAGCACAGGTCAGATATGAGGGGTGTGCTAGGACCCAGTCTTGACTTACTTTTGGATTTAGAAAAATAGTCAGGAAAGTTCTCAACGAAGGTAGAGGTTTTGTCAGTGGGACAAGGTGCTTGTTTGTTTTAATGACGTTTTGTCAATAGAGAGCCACTGGGCGAGGTCTCAGTGAGCCGTTGACGAAGGCCAGAAAAGCTTTGAGTGGGAGAAACTGGATATCCAGGCCGAGGAGGTAATTGCTGTCAATGAGGTTCTGGTCATCATCGAGCCCGGTGAAGATGTCTACCTTCAGACTTTTTCAGTTTTTCTGTAGCTCAAATTCATTGAGCGGGACCAGAATTCAGAGGCTGTAGCCGAAGAGGGCTCTACATGGCTGGATACCATTGCCGAGAGGTCCCACTGAAAGGATTTGCAGCTGTGGAGAAGAAGGTAGCGGAGACTACAGCAAAGTTAGGTGGACCAGCGTAGCACCTTGGGTGGATCAACACGCGGGGAGGCTCCCGTCCTCTGTCAATTCTCCAAGTAGGTTTGTTGAAAACATATTCACAGTCCCAAGTCTTGGAGAATTACCACCAACACCACTACCAAGGGTCTAGTACCCGGGGGGGGGGCACTCCTTGCAGACTTAAGGCTCACACTATCAGAGGTCCACAGAATGGCTCTAGGCCCCAGAGGTTTGCTGTGTCTCTGTGGCTCACACAGGAGGCCAGCCAAGTATCCATTGGAGTCACCCAGTTTTCTTTCAAGTGGCAAGGCAGTCGTTCAAGCAGCACAGTAGTCCTTCAAATATCATGGCAGTCCTTCTGGCAGAAGAACAGACCTTCAGAATTTTCCACAGGTCCAGTAGTGTACTGAAAAGTTGCTCTGAGGTCCAATATTCATACCCGTTACCAGCCTTTTTGTGTGGGGAAAAACCCTGTACTGTCCCAAATGTGGTTTTGGTAAGTTCTTCCCTTCCCCTGCCAAGGCTTGAAGAAGGGTGCCAAAAGGCAGACAACCTTTTGTCAGATTCCTTTATATGTGCTGGAGGCAAAGCTCACTGAAGTATAAGTGGGGCGGAGTATAGCTCCACCCAGCCATCCTATCAGAATTGTCCATCCTGCCCACACTTGGTCCCCTTTGTGGCATTGTCTGACAGAAATAAACAAAACTCTACAGCAGAGGCATACACAGTCGTGCAATGCAGGACACTGGCTTAAGGCACATATGGTTAGGCAAGAAAATACCAACTTTCTAAAAGTGGCATTTTCAGGATTGTGACTTAAAGTTCGATTTTAAAAGGATACATATGTATTCAGATGAGCTCTCAGAAAAACTGAAGATTCAAAATAGACAGAATTATGCAAGAAAGGGGGTTAGAAATGGCAATTTTTGTTTGGCAATTAAAAAAAGAATCTGATATCTATTGTAGATCTACACTAAGGAAGAAACAGAATGCTTATTAGATAATGTTTTTTTCTAGTTGAATATTAGAGAAGGTAGCAGCACAAAGATATACAATAAAATTAAACAATTGAATGGTACAGTGAGAATAATTAAAAAATTATCTGTTGCAATCATTTTCAAACTCTGCTGGCTAGTAAGTCAAGTTACAGGTAAACATAGCTGGAAGTTAGGAAGTCTAGCTCTACTTTGACCAGCTCAAATGCAACCCAAGAAAAAACAAAGTATATAAAATGTAATGCTTTCACAAGTGCTATGATATTGTTCTGACACATTATTTTGCTAATAAACAGAATGATATCTGAAAGCACAGAGTGAGGATGAACTAAGACAAGGTATACATTTCCTTGCAATCACAATACCTTCTGAACATGTTACATTACAGTTAGAAATTAAGATAAGATTTACTGATGGCTAAAACTTGACAAAGATTGTGTAATAAGGTCTATGTCATGGAGCTACACCTTATCATCATTCACATACATTTCATTAATTAATAACAATTACCAAATAAAATGAAGAATAGTATCACTTTGAGGTAGTCTGATATTTTTTTAAGATTATCTCAAATGGTGATTTTTATCAGTCTACATTTCATAAACCGGAGTCAGATTCTGAACACTAATATTTGACTTTTAATGAAAGGAAGTCATAGTATAGTGCCAGAGAGCTTCGTAAACATACCATTGGACTCCTTGCTGTCATCAGGGTAATTAATTCTGCTTTGGTATTTTATTTTGTGTGATTTTAATTTGGTCTTAGATAGTATTATTTATTTGAGCTGTGTAAAATTTGTCAGTTGCATTTTCTTGAACTGGCGTGATCACAGGTATTGCACTATGCTTCTCCGCTTAAAAATCTTTAAATTACAGATGGTTATGGTACAGTTGCCTTCATATGAAATTGCTTCTTCATACAAAATGTATACTAGCTTTTATTCTAGCTTCCGTTTTCAAGTTCATCGTAAAGGTTCAAACAATTATCTTGGAACTGGGTGTTCGCATTTTCAAGCTTGAAAATAACTGCAACACAGAATGGAAAGTGCTAAGAGAAGAAATTGCTTGATTTTTAGCAGAAGAAACATTTCTGACAATTTTAATTCTTGACCATTTTTACTATGCATTATTACTGCTTAGGGTCTTTAGGGTGACGAAGAAGAATTGCAATTTGACAAGAGTCAGATGAATGCTTGCCTTGACATGTTTTAAGTTACGTCACTATGTAGGAAGCTACTCTACAGGATTGAGTTATTAATGTAATAATTTATCACAATGTACATGAAGGACATCATATAAATATGACATACATACTAAATAAGGCCCTTCTACTTATGATTTTTACTTAAAATTTTCCACCAAAATGGGCACAGTTTTCCATATGAATTCTGTCCTCTGGAAATAACACAATTATTGGCGATTACTCTATTTGGAATGCCTTTCACTAGATATGAAAGGCTTTTGTAAGATAAACAACTTAAACGATATATTTCTTAAAGATAAATAATCTATGATACTCTCTGAACCATTAACAAAGGTACGTTACACTTGTGAGTAATTTTCACATGTAAATTTACTCTCACCCTTTTGAGTAACTTTATTACTTTTGGCTATACACAGAATTCGAGGGCACAGGTACTCAAAAGTGTAGACTTACACATCTTCCAATCTAAAAAAAAGAGGGGTGGAGACAAACTTCCAAGTGTAAGTTACTACACAATACACAGTAGTGAGTCTAACACCACACATGGCTAAACACTGGAAATGCAACACTCTCAATTAGATAATAATTGAGGCAAGGACTTAAATGTAAATCCCAATTGGAAAATGTTAATTTTCAAAAAGTAAAAAAAAATAAAGAAATACAATTTAATGTAAAAATATAAAGATCATACATATTTTTTAAAGTTAGGTGGTGCTGAATTTTAACTAAACTTTGAGAAAAATATTGTTAATGTCATTTTGCTTACATTAAAAAACTTATTTTTTAGGTCAATCTGTAGGTAATAGTGCTGTAGCATTGTTGTCTTTATTGATGCAATTAAAATAAATAGATACAAATAATTTAAACTAATATTTACATAGAAAATATTTTAATAGGTTTTTAAAAATTGAAAGAACATTTTTACTTTTCCCTATACTTCAGCATGCAGAGATCTCTGTCACATGGGTGGAGATCTCCCTTGAGTAAAGTAAATACAAATTTACCCTATACTTTATCATGCTCACCCTTATTGTCCCTATTGCAGAGATCTCACCTTGGTAATGTATCAATGGAAAGATGCGTAAAAGTATTTGAATTTCAAACACTTTGAATCCTGAAAAGGATGATCAGAATGGGTGCCTTCAAGAGAGAATTTTCACAAACATTGTGTTAATAATTGACATTAGTGTAAAAGTGGGGAAAAGATTGCAGTAATTTATGGTGGGCTTTCATGGAAGAATGGGCCCAATGACATTCCTTCACCAAGGTGCAAAGTACAGCAAAATGGCAGTAGATACAATGAGACGCAAGTGACATTATAACACTAAAATCTTTGGCCATAATTAGACCTGGTATGGGTTCTCAATCGATGGCCACACAAAGAATCAGGTTCACCAAGCTTCACGTTGGTGGTTGGCGTGGACGGTAAGATCTCTGCATGAAGGATCCGGTTCACAGTCATGAAAACCCCCAAACTTCAGGATTTCTACTTTGTGTCTAGAAGAGATCACACTGATGCCAACCAAGGGCCAAGGCCCTGGAGGATGCACCTCTTGGAGCTCAGGGAATCACTGTTGCAGAGGCCAGCAAGGCTCAGGCAGGTCCAGTTTCAGGTCCAGTTTCAGCAGGTCAACTGGGCAGTGGAAAGAAGGCCTCTGGAGCTTTTTTTGTCCCTGTAGCTCTGAGCGTGAGATCAGACAGTGGACCTTTGGAGTCCTTTCAAGTGGCCTGTGATGAAGAGAGCAAGTCCAGTTTTCCTTCTCAGACAGCAGAGCAGGCCTCAGGCAGCAAGGCAGTCCTCTGGCAGCAAGTTAGTCCTTCTTCTGTAGTATTCATAGGTACAGGAGTAAACTGGAGAGTGAACTTCAGGGTCAAATATTTACACCTGGTGCCAGTTTTCAAGTGAGAGAAATTTCTAGACTACCCCACAAATCTGTTTCTGGAATTACCTTCTACCCTGTCCTGGTCCCAGGATATATCGGGTGACAAAAAGCTACTGTGGAGTTCTTTGTGAGTGCAGGAGGCAGCCCTGCTGAAGTGCAAGTGTGGTATGTGACAACTCCGCTCCAAACATTTTATCAGGATGGCTCATCCTGCCAACACCCAGCCTCCCTTGTCTCCACTGTCGTGTAAGAATACGCAAAGACTAACTGCCATCTACACCTAGCCATATGACCCAGGACACATGCTGCAGGCACCAAATAGTTAAGGCACGAAAATCGCAAATTTCTAAAAGTGGCTTTTTCAGAATTGTGACTTAAAATTCGACTTTACTTTAGTTACAGTTTTCTAGTGACTAAACATGCCATTTCTATCTGCTCCCAAGCAAAATAATAGTAAAAAGATAAATCAATGTTATCCTACAGGAAAGGTAGGCCTTGCAGTAGTGAAAAATTAACTTAAAGGGTTTTCCCTGCCAGGACACGTAAAACCTAAAAGTATGCCGAACGTTTTAACTACAATGCACAATGCCCTGTGGACTGACTTTTAAAAATATTAGAAAGGCTCATTTTGCAAGTTTGAAGTGTCAGTTTATGACTGTACACATGCTGCAATGGCAGGCCTGAGACATGTTTATCAAGGCTACTTAAATGGGTGGCACAATAAGTGCTGGGGGCCCAATAGTAGCATTTAATTTACAGGTAGTACCACTTTACTGGGGAATTCCAAGTAAATTAAATGTGCCAATTGGGTGTAAGCCAATTCTACCATGCTCAAAGGAGATAGCACAAGTATTCTAATACTGGCTAGCAGTAGTATAGCGCACAGAGTCCTAAAAGCCAACACAAACGGGTACATAAAACAGGAGGGGTGAAGGTAAAAAGTTTGGGAGTAAAACTCCAGAGAGGTTTAAGTCCAACAAGTGCTGTGCTCTTTTTTATACAATTTGCATTTCTTCAAGCTGAGATTGATAGATGCTTACAATGTAACTGTTGTTGGATTTACTGTTTACCGTAATGTGACAAATGAACTTGATGTTGCTGTCATATGTTCCACGAACATCATTTATTGGTCACAGCTGTGACCCCTGTGTTTTCCTTTGGTACCTTTAGCACTGTGCTTGCGACCCCTGCATTTGAGATCATCTGGGTAATACCAGGGAGACAGAATAAGGACAGCACTTTACTAGCCATGCTGTTTGTTCAGCAGTTCCTGGTCCACTTAAACAACACTTCTGTCAAAACGTCTCCTTTTTATACAGAGGACTCTGCTGGGGATGGGGATGAGGAAGGAACATGATATCCATATCTGGTAGGAAAGGGTGCGAAGGGCAGAAGCATTGTAAAAACGACTCTTAAGCTCCAGTATTCACAGCAGCCTTAATAATCAAAAACCATAGAAACAACTTTGCTTATAATTCTTCTCTGGGAAAACAGGCCTCAATGGGGTCCTGCAGCACTGGATGAAGAACTTCTAGGGGTAGGTTTTGAGCCCCTTTGATATTGGCATGGTCAGACTGGCCTTTAGGGCAATCATGCAGTGCCTGATGGGCTGGTCTCACAAGTCAGTGTGTGGGTGTTTTTTTTTGGCAGTTTGTGGATCTGTTTTATGTATGGTCTTCTGAGCCAGTACCTACTTGAGATTCGCTTAATATTAAAGCAAATAGCCTGTAGCAAGCTCAAATCCATGCAGTCTTCCATACCTTGCAAACATTTATGCAAAGTGTTTTTTCAAGTTCAAAACTGAGAGAAGATGTAACATGAAGACAAACATTAGCAAACCCTGATGGGCACATTTGTTCCTCGATTACTTCTGTGAAAAAATATATCATCATATTCTTGACCAACCCTTCAAAACCCCCACCATCCTGTACCTTTTGTATCCTCAGATCAGCAACAGGATCTTTGACTTTCTCCACCTTCTCAACATTCCACCAATTCTAACAGCATTCCCACACAATCTATCAAAAACCATTGGTTCAGTAAATTTCTTTCCACCTTTACTTATGTTAGCAGGAAGTTTGACTCATACAACATCACCCACTACAATCCGATGAGACTGTACCCTCTTTGCTGCATCAAAACAATTATTTTGTTTAACCTGTACTCCCTGCACATGTTTCCTAATATAGCTTTCAGTGTCATCAACTATAACACATTTTACTTACTTGGACAGCCATCCTGCGCAAAGTTTAGAAGATGGTTTACGTCCTCTCAATAATTCAAAAGGAGATACTTTGGTAGAGGAAAGCTAAATTGTGAAGTAAACCCACAGCATAGACCCTATAGCAGTTGTGTGAACACACTTGTTCACAATATCCCACTGAACACGTTCAAACAAAACTTGATTTATGTGATCAACTAACTCACTGGTTTGTGGGTGATAAGGTGAACTCCTAAGATGCGTGATATCACCTTTCTGGAGAAATAATTGAAATTCCTTACCTAGAAACTAGACATCCTTCACTGAAACCAAAAAATGGACAAAAACGCTTGTCTAAAAAAAAATCTCCCACAAAATCACATTTTTCAAATTAGGTTCTACCAAATAAACTAACTTCAGGCCATTTGGAGTAGTAGTCATTTAAGACTAATACAAACTGGGAATGATTTGGTGAAAAATAAAAAAAGTTCACAATACCTATTTTTCCAATGGTTTAGATGGTAAATCAACTGGTTGTAAAGGTGGATTTCTCATTTTCAGACCCGTCTCACAACAGATACAAACAACACAATGACTGACATGCTCATTAATATGACGATTGATACCAGGCCACCAGAATACTTCATACACCCAATGTTTAGTGAGTGTTCTTCCCATATGACCTTCATACGCACCACAGATAATTCTTTCCCTTAGACTATTTAGAGGCACAAACTTTTCATCACCTCATCATACAAAAGGGCACCATCCTCTACTGAAAGTTCTGTTGATACCTTAACAAAGGTCTGACAGTGATAAGGCACATTTTTCTCTCCTGGCCAACTGTTCTTAACAAAACCAATAATTTGTGACAACAGGTCTTTGTTTGGTTCTTCTCTCCAACCAGCTTCACCAATAGCACATATATTCTCCAAGTCAATGGCAGCAATGATACAATGTTCCTGTTCATCATCCTCCATGGCATCCATGGGTAGCTCTTCAAATGGGAAGCCAGACAAATAATAAGCCCTGAATCATACTACAACAATTTTCTATAAAAACAAGCAATGTGTAGAGTGTGGTCTTTAAAGGACTGTGATCAGTTCTGATCACAACATTGTTGCCCCACATTTATGGATGAAACTTCCTTATAGCCTACTACATTCTGTTAACTTCTTTTCAGTACAGAGAAATGAATCTCAGCACCCATTAAAACACAAGAATTACCTTATGTGTTTTCAACGCCATCCTTGACTTGAATCAATACTGCACCAAGCCCTATATCACTTGCATCCACTGTGATGGTGCATTGTACACTTGGATATAAAGGTTTAGAAATCTGTGATCCCACCAAATGTAACATAATCCATTCAAAAGCTTCCTGACTTGTCCCAAATGAAAACATTTTCTTCAGTTAAGCAGTTGAAGGTTTCATCTGTGATGCATAATCAGCGATTAACCTTGAGTAGAATTCACAAATGCCAATGAATGACTTAAGTCCTGTTTTATCAGAAGTTGGAGGAGCATAAAAGATAGCTTTGACCAACCCAAGTCTCGGTTCTGCTCCATGTTCAGAAGCAAAATGCCACAGGAACTCACATTTGTCCCTTAAGAATTGGCACTTTTCTTCTTTTAAAACAATACCATTCTCCTGAATAATGCTTAAAACCCTTGCCAGAATAGAATCATGCTCCTCTCAGGTGGCAGCATAAATAAAACATAATTTTGAAAAACTGCCACTCCTTTGATTCTTTGAACATGTGAAACGTGTTCCTCTGTGTTAGACCTGGCATCCTTGGCATGGTCTCCCCTGTCTTTTTCTTTTGCCTCTGCTTCCCAGGTTTTGACTGTGTTCTGGACTCTGCTTTGGTGTTTTTGATACTCTGTGCACTTTACCACTGCTGACCAGTGCTAAAGTGCAAGTGCTCCCTGTGTAAAATGTATGTGTGATTAGTTTATCCATGATTGGCATGTTTGATTTATTAGTAAGTCCCTGGTGAAGTGCACTAGAGGTGCCCATGGCCTGTCAATCAAATCCTACTAGTGGGCCTGCAGCACTGGTTGTGCCACCCAGTAGCCCCGTAAACATGGCTCAGACCTGCCACTGCAGTGTCTGTGTGTGCAGTTTAAAACTGCCAATTCGACCTGGCAAATGTACTCACTTGTCAGGCCCAAACCTTCCCTTTTTACACATGTAAGGCACCCCTAAGGTAGGCCATAGGTAGCCCCATGGGCAGGGTGCAGTGTATGTTAAAGGTGGGACACGTACTGATGTGTTTTAAATGTCCTAACAGTGAAATACTGCCAGATTTGTTTTTCACTGTTGCAAGACCTCTGTCGCTCATAGATTAACATGGAGGCTGCCTTTAAGTAACTTTTAAGTGCAGATTCCCTAGATCACCCTTCATCAGCATTGCTAGCTTGAATCCAGTGGCACAGTGAGCCCGGGACCCACTTCTGGGCATACCCGGTACACTTATGGCAACAAAAGCAAACAAACACAAATGATGGATGGAATGCAGAACCAATCAAACATTCACACCCAGTCACAAATCTGAGTTTAATCCATCAATTCTTTTGCTCACCATGCCACCCCATTTTGGACCCAGCCATATTGAAAGCAGTCTTGACCCTGTTCCCTATGGGAACAGTCTACCCCCGAACTGCCAAGCCTGGTCCACCCTGGGCCGGAAACAAGCACCCTGGGACTGGTTTCAGGCTATTACCTTTTATCAAAAAGGGCTAGCTTTAATCCACTGGTATAATGAGCCCAGTACCCACATCTAGGCATACCCAGCACACTTATGGCAACAAAAACAAACAAACACAAATGATAGACAGAATGTGGAACCAATCAAACATTCACCCCCAGTCACCATTCTGGGTTTAATTCATCAGTTCTTTTGCCCTAGTTTGGACCAAGCCATATGCAAATCAGTCTTGACCCTGTTCCCCATACAAACAGTCAAGCCCGAACTACCTGGCCAGGTCTTCCCAGGAGCACAAACAAGCATTCTGGGACTGGTTTTAGGCTATCACCCTTCATCAACCAGGCTAGCGTGAATCCAGTGGCACAGTGAGCCCGGGACCCACGTCTGGGCATACCCAGCACACTTATGGCAACAAAAGCAAAAAAACACAAATGATGGACGGAATGCAGAACCAATCAAACATTCACCCCCAGTCACAGACCTGGGTTTAATCCATCAATTCTTTTGCTCACCATGCCATTCCAGTTTGTACCCACAGGGTCAAGATTGATTTGCATATGGCTGGGTTCAAACTGGAATGGCATGGTGAGCATAAAAACAGGTGGATTAATCCCAGATCTGTGAATGGGGCTGAATGTTTGATTTGTTCTACATTCCGTCCATCAACTGTTCTTTTTGCATTTCTTTCCCCCATGTTGGAAGGGTATGCCCAGATGTCGGTTGCGTGCTCACTATGACATCAGATTCATGCTAGACTGGCAGAAGAGGTGTGATACCATGAAAATGGGGTCAGGATGCTTGTTTCTGGTTCAGGGAGGACCTGGCCTGGCAGTTCGGGCTGGACTGTTCCTATGGGGAACAGGCTCAAAACTGATTTTCACATGGCTGGGTACCACCTGGAATGCCATGGTGAGCAAAAAAAACTGAAAGATTAACCCCAGATATGTGACTGGGGGGGAATGTTTGATTTGGTCTACATTCCGTCCATCAACTGTTCTTTTTGCATTTCTCACCCCAAGTGGGAAGGGTATGCCCAGACGTGGGTCCAGTCCTTACTATGCCACCAGATTCAAGGGGGTGATACTCTGAAACCAGTCCCAGGATGCTTATTTAGGGAGGACTTGGCATGGCACTTTGGGCTGGACTGTTCCCGTGGGTAGCATGCTCAAGACTAATTTGCCTATGGCTGGGTGCAAACTGGAATGGCATGGTGAACAAAAAAACTGATGAATTAAACCCAGATCTGTGATTGGGGGTGAATGTTTGTTTTGGCCTACATTTTATCCATCAACTGTTCTTTTTGCATTTCTTGCCCCAAGTGGGAAGGGTATGCTCAGACATCGGTCCCATGCTCAAGCTACCCTGGTTGAAAAGGGGTGATACCCCAAACCCGGTCACAGTATACTTGTTTCTTATCCGGAGAGGACCTGGTCTGGCAGTTCAGGCTGGACTGTTCCCATAGGGAGCAAGTCAAGACTGATTTGCATATGGCTGGGTACAAACTGGAAAGCATGATATGCAAAAAGACTGATGGATTAAACCCAGATTTGTGATTGGGGAGAATGTTTGATTTGGTATACAATCCGTCCATCAACTGTTCTTTTTGCTTTTCGCGCCCCAAGGGAGAAGGGTATGTCCAGATGTGGGTCCTGTGCTCGCTATGCCACCAAATTCAAGCTAGCCTGGCTGAAGAGGGGTGATCCCCTGAAACAGGTCCAGGATGCTTGTTTCTGGTTCAGGGAGGACCTGGCCTTGCAGTTCAGGCGGGACTGTTCCTATGGGGAACAGGATCAAGACTGATTTGCATATGGCTGGGTACAAACTGGAATGCCATGGCGAGAAAAAAACTGATGGATTAACCCCAGATCGGTGACTGGGGTGAATTTTTGATTGTTACTATGCCACCAGATTCAAGCTACCTTGGCTGATTAGGGGGGTCATACCCTAAAACCAGTCCCAGGATGCTTG